>NC_071991.2:13042421-13343750 GCF_028885655.2 Pongo abelii
ACCTACGTAGTGAGCATAGTACCCCATAGGTGTTTTTCACCCCACTCCCCACCCCCCACCGTACTCCCCCTTCACCGACAACTACTTTTATAACTACCCTTTTTCAAAAACTTTTGCTTCCTCCTCCGAGACCCTGCCTGATATGGCACCATCAGGGTCCCTGGTCCCTGTCCTTTTTTTTTTTTTTTTTTTTGAGACAGAGTCTTGCTGTGTCTCCCAGGCTGGAGTGCAGAGACCCCATCTCTGAAAAAGAAAATTAAAAAAAATAAAAATAAAGGGTTGGTGCTGCACGTTAAGAAGGACGGGGCGTGTCCCTATGGCCCAGGAGATCAGATTCCCTGCCCCACTTGGGCACTGAAAGGGTTCCCCCTCTGGCACTTCTGCAAGGCACTGATGAAGACCGTTTTCTGCTCCCCATTCATTGGTCCACTTATTCCACTACTTTAAGGCGACGCGTGGCGGAGACCTGGGTGTGGCAGCGGGCACAGCCTTGTGCAGTGGACTGGTGGCCAGCTCTCCCCCTGCATCAAGGAGAGTTGATGACCTGGAGAGATGCCCACCTGGGAAAGAGAATTTGTCAGCCCCACCTCCCGGCAGGGTGGTGGCTGTTTCCTGTTTTCCTGCCTGGGCAGCCAGGGAGGAGCTCTGTTCCCAGGGTGTGGGCAGGACTTGTGAGGGGAGAGGGACCGTGATTTAAGGTGTCTGCTGGCTCAGAGGAAGAGAGAATGGCATCTTTTCTTGGATCAGAAAGGTTGCTGCTGCTGCCTCTGCTAATACTGCCACAAGACAGCTCAGGAAGCCAGTGTGGCCTATGGCTTGTGTTTAACAACAACTAACACTATAGTTTAAAGGCATGTTGACACATTACTCCTTTGAAGCCACAGAGCAAGCATGCAGTAGATGGCTGTGGTCAGTTTTCAAATACAGACACTGAGGCTCAGAGAGATTAAAAGACTTGTTTGAGAGCACTCAGGAAATGGTAAAACTGAGGTTTGAACCTGGCTTGTCTGGCCCCAAATTTTATACTTTCTTTCTGTATCTCCCTTTAAAGCGGAAGCTGGGTCAGTGGCTTAGAAATGTGTGACTTAGAAAAGGTAAAGACATTTATTTTGCTAAGTTTTTTTTTTTTTTTTTTTGAGATGGAGTCACCTAGCTTTGTCACCTAGGCTGGAATCCAGTGGTGTAATCTCAGCTCACTGCAACCTCCCCCTCCTGGATTCAAGCAATTCTCCTGTCTCAGCCTCCCGAGTAGCTGGGACTACAGGCACATGCCACCATACCCGGATAATTTTTCTATCTTTAATAGAGACGGGGTTTCACCATGTTGCCCAGGCTGGTCTCGAACTCCTGACCTCAGGTGATCCACCCGCCTGGGCTCCCCAAAGTGCTAGTATTATAGGCGTGAGCCACTGCGCCCAGCCTTATTTTGCTAAGTCTTTTCCAGTTGACTTATTTGGACACTGAAAATTCCTCCCAGAAGAAAATATTTGCAACACACATAATTATCAAAGGGCCTATATCCAGAATATGTAAAAAATTTAAGAGAAACAAACAAAAAACTTAAAAAAAAAAAGAAAGAAAGAAAGGCCAGGCACTGTGGCCCATGCCTGTAATCCTAGCACTTTGGGAGGCTGAGGTGGGCGGATCCCTTGAGCCCAGAAGTTCGAGACCAGCCTAAGCAACATGGTAAAAACCCGCCTGTACAAAAAATACAAAAACTTAGGTGTGCATCTATAGTCCCAGCTACTCGGCCTAGGAGACTGATGTGGGGGACCTGGGGAGGTCAAGGCTGCAGTGAGCCATGATCACGCCACTACACTTCAGCCTGGGTGACAGTGAGACCCGTGTCTCAAAAACAAACAAAAAGACAAACTTAATTAAAAAAAAATAAGCAGGAGATACTTAATGAAAGGGGATAAACAAATGGCCAATAAACTTATGAAATGGTGTGCAGCTTCATTAGCAATCAGGAAAATGCAAATTAACATTTAATGAGGTACTGGCTGGGAACGGTGGCTCACACTTGTAATCCCAGCACTTTGGGAGGCTGAGGTGGGCAGGTCACCTGAAGTCAGGAGTTCAAGACCAGCCTGGCCAACATGGTGAAACCCCATCTCTACTAAAAATATGAAAATTAGGCAGGCATGTTGGGGCGTGCCTGTAATCCCAGCTATTTGGGAGGCGGAGGTTGCAGTGAACCGAGATGTAGATCGTGCCACAGCCTGGTGGCCACAGCGAGACTCTGTCTACCAAAAAAAAAAAAAAGAAAAACATTTAATGAGATACTTCTACATGCCCATCAGGATGGCTGAAATTAAAAATATTAAAAATAGAAAACTTGACAGTACCAAGCATTGGCAAGGATGTGGGGGTGATAAAAATGCCCGGCCAGGAGTGGTGGCTCATGCCTGTAATCCCAGCACTTTGGGAGGCCAAGGTGAGCGGATCGCGAGGTCAAGAGTTCGAGATCAGCCTGGCTAACAAGGTGAAACCTTGTCTCTATTAAGAATACAAAAAATTAGCCAGGTGTGGTGGCATGCGCTTGTAGTCCCAGCTACTTGGGAATCTGAGGCAGGAGAATCGCTTGAACCCGGGAGGCGGAGGTTACAGTGAGCCAAGACCGAACCATTGCACTCCAGTCTGGGAGACAGAGCGCAAAAAAAAAAAAAAAAAAAAAAATGCCCAGGCACTGCAGGTGGGACTGTAAACTGGGCAACCACATTGGATAATGTCTAGTGTTATGCTAAAATTAAAGACAGGCATCCTCAGTAATTTAACCATACCACTGCTAGTTATATACCCAACAGAAATGCAAGCACAGCTGGGTGCGGTGGCTCACGCTTGCAATCCTAGCAGTTTGTGATAACAAGGCAGGCAGATCATTTGAGGTCAGGAGTTCCAGACCAGCCTGGTCAACATGGTAAAACCCTGTCTCAGCTAAACTACAAACAAACAAACGAACAAACAAACAAAAACTGGGCATGGTGGTGCATACCTGTAATCCCAGCTACTAGGGAGGCTGAGGCAGGAGAATTGCTTGAATCCGGGAGATGGAGATGCAGTGAGCCGAGACTGCGCCACTGCACTCCAGCCTGGGCAACAGAGTGAGACTCGGTCTGAAAAAAAAATGCATAGCACATGCACCCACAGACATTTAGAAGAATATTCATAATCATGTTTTATAATAGTCCCAACCTGGAAACACACCAAAAGCCCGTGAACAGTAGATGGATGTATACATAATATAGTCTTTCATCAGAATACTATACACCCATGAAAATAAACTTTAGTTACATTCAACAACACAGATGAATGCTGCAAACAGAATGTTGAGTGAAGAAAAAGGCGGACAGAAAAGGACATTTTCTGTATACTTCAATTTGCTTGCTTAGATAGTAAAACTGTAAAGAAAAAAGGAAGTGATTCTCATAAAAGACCAGTAAAAGTTATCTTTGGGTGCAGGGGAGGTTGCTGATTGGGAGGGTGGGGAAAGGGAGTTTCTGAGGCCCTGCTAGCGTTCTGCTAGCCTCGGTAATGGTTTTTGATAATTCATTAAGCAATACAGTTTTGTGCAGTTTTCTTTATATTTCAAAATACAAACTTAAAAGAAAAAAACAAAAAACTCCTAGCTGGGCGTGGTGCCGCATGCCTGCAATCACAGCACTTTGGGTGGCTGAGGCGAGAGGATCACTTGAGGCCAGGAGTTTGAGACTAGCATGGGCAACATAGTGAGACCCTGACTCTACAAAAAATTTTTTTAAATTAGCCAGGTGTGGTGGTGCATGCCTGTATTCCCAGCTACTAGGAAGGCTGAGGTGGGAGGATCGCTTGAGCCCAGAGTTGGAGGCTGCAGTGAGCTATGATGGCACCACTGTACTCCAGCCTGAGTGACAGAGTGAGACTCTGCCCCTAGAAACAACCAACACAACAGAACTCCCCCCACAGAGTCAGAGTAGGAGACAGTGTCTAAGAACCTGCCCCTTACCCTGTTGACGCATCTTTTGAGGTCTTTCTCAAATTCTGCCTCCCCTCGAAAGCATTCCCGATGCTGCCCTAGAACTGGGGAGCATTTGATTTATGAACCACGCATCTGCAAGCAGCATCTTCCTAAAGCTGCTGTAACTTGCAGCCAGGAAATTGAGCCCTGTTGTTAGCCACACTCAGAGTGTTGCTATTCCGCATGCCCAAGTTGTGGCTTCCATTCATTCGTGTCTTGTGTCTACCTTCCTTACTGGCACACAGGCCCTAAATTTGTCATTCAACCTTTAGTGTATTGCCCCAGCATCTAGCAGAGGGCTTTATCCCAGCTAAGGCTGAGGATGTCTGTTAAATAGAAAATAAATTAGTGGCGATGGCTAGGCATGGTGGCTCACGCCTGTAATCCCAGCACTTTGGGCAGTTTTTTAGGTTGGGTGCAGTGGCTCACATCTGTAATCCCAGCACTTTGGTAGGGCAAGGCGGGCAGATCACCTGAGGTCAGAAGTTGGAGACCAGCCTGGCCAACATGGCGAAACTCTGTCTCTACTAAAAATACAAAAATTAGCCAGGCATGGTGCCAGGTGCCTGCAATTGCAGCTACTCAGAAGGCTGAGGCAGGAGAATCGCTTGAACCCGGGAGGCAGAGGTTGCAGTGAGCTGAGATGGCGCCACTGCACTCCAGCCTGGTGACAGAGTGAGACTCGGCCTCAAAAAATAAAAATAGGCTGGGCGCGGTGGCTCACGCCTGTAATCCCAGCACTTTGGGAGGCCAAGGCGGATCACCTGAGGTCAAGAGTTCTAGACCAGCCTGGCCAACATGGTGAAACCCCGTCTCTACTAAAAATATGAAAATTAGCTGGGTGTGGTGGCTCACAACTGTAATCCCAACTACTCAGGAGGCTGAGGCGAGAGAATCGCTTGAGCCCCGGGGGCGGAGGTTGCAGTGAGCTGGGATTGCGCCACTGTACTCCAGCATGGGTGACAGAGCGAGACTCTCTCTCTCTCTATATATATATATATAAATGATAATAATAATAATAAAAATGAGCCGGGCGCACTGACACACACCTGTAGTCCCTGCTACTTGGGACGCTGAGGTGGGAGGATTGCAGAAGGACCTTCAGAGCAGGAGGCCTTCTACGTGGCAGAAGGGACTTTGCAAATGTGATTAAGGATCTTAAAGCAGGGAGGATCTTGGATGATCCAGGTGGGCCCAGTCTAATCACATAGATCCTTAAGAGCAGAGCAACTTCTCTAGCTACAAGCACAAGGAAGATTCCCAGCATGAGAAGGGTTTCATGCACAGCTGCTGACTCTGAGATGTGGGAGGACCAGAGGGAGGCCTCTAGGAGCTAAGGGTGGCCCCTGGCCAAGAGCCTGCAAGGAGGCGAGGACCTCGGGCCTGGCACTGCAAGATCTCGGATTCCACCAACAACCTGAATGAACTTGGAAGCAGATTTTCCCAGGCCCTCAGGACAGAAGACAGGGCTGCTGATGCCTCAATTTTAGCCCAGTGAGACCTGTTGCATTCTCACCTACAGAACTGTGAGATAATAAATGGCTGGGTTTGTTTTGTTTTGTTTTGTTTTTTGAGATGGAGTCTTGCTCTGTCACCCAGGGTGGAGTGCAATGGCGCGATCTCGGCTCACTGCAACCTCCGCCTCCTGGATTCAAGGGATTCTCCTGCCTCAGCCTCCTGAGTAGTTGGAATTACAGGGACACACCACCACATCCAGCTAATTTTTTGTATCTTTAGTAGAGATGGGGTTTCACCATGTCAGCCAGGCTGGTCTCGAACTCCTGACCTCATGATCTGCCCGCCTCGGCCTCCCAATAAATGGCTGTTGTTTTAAGCTGCTGAGCCTGCGGTAATTTGTTACAACAGTGATAGAAAATGAATACAGGATAACAGGTAACTCCTGCTTCAGGGCAGGAGGCCTGATGGGTCCCATGTCTCGCTGCACAGACAGGCCACCCTTTCAGACCTACAGGAATACTTTTCATTTCATTGGTGCTTGTCGTGGCTGCGGATCAAACACTGGATTTCCACCGCTGGCACTCACGCACAGAAGTCTTATCCTGGAAAAACAATTCAGCAGCCTGTTCAAAACATTTTTTTTCCTGCTGAGCCAAGGAGTTCTTTGGTGCAATTCCAAGTTTGGGGATCACAGATACAATTTACTTAACCTTAAAAAAATTTTTTTTTTGATCAAGTGCTGTGCTGTCTATTAGAAAAAGGAAAGTGGGAAATCCCAGTGCAACTGTAGGGTCATGATGGCATCTCTGCTGGAAAGAGAGCTGACAGCTAGGAAACGGAGCGGGGAGTAAATAGGTGCTTCCCCCAGGGTAGGCCTGCCGCATCCGGATACTTACTCAGGGTCATGGTGGTGGTCTGGAATGTCCCAGCATTCTGGGTTTGGCTGCAGAGGAGCCAGGAGCTCCCAGAGCACTGGATTAGGAATCGGGAAGTCTTGCTTCTCCAAGCTGTGGCTCTCTCTGATCTGCGTGGTCCCTGCCTACTATAACTATAGGTCTTCAGTCTGGGTCTGTAATGAGGGGTGTTGGATGAGATTGTCCCAGAGGCTTAGAGACTTGGTGATTCTGTGAAAGTGCAGTTATTACTATTTTTTATTTTTATCTTTTTAGAGACAGGGTCTCACTCTGTCGCCCAGGCTGGAGTGCAGTGGTGTAATCACAGCTCACTGCAGCCTCAAACTCCTGGGCTCCAGCAGTCCTCCCACCTCAGCCTCACAAGTAGCTGGGACTGACTACACGTGCACACCACCATGCCTGGCTAATTTTGAACATTTTTCTTAAAGACGGGGGGGCAGTCTCACTGTGTTGGCCAGGCTGGTCTCGAACTCCCGGCCTCAAGTGATCCTCCTGCCTCCGCCTCCCAAAGTGCTGGGATTACGGGTGTGAGCCACCACGCCTAGTGTGCAGTTATTGAAGCAGCAGCCTGTCAGTTATACTGTCAGTTACACTACTGAGGTAGCAGCCCTGTTGGAGCCCACTGCCTTTTGACCCCTGGCCCTTGTTAGGCTAGCTTTGCTGTCCTGATTCTTAGCTTGCACATGGGATCCTATTTGCCTCTTCCTTCTCTATGAGACCCTTTCTCCTGGTTAACAGTAGCTGCACATAGCTTCTGTGGGTAACTTCTGCATTGATCACGTGGGCCTTTGCCCCCCCCAGAAGAACTGGTTTCCCAAAGTTATTCACCCAGATAACTTACCCAGTAAGGAAGACTTTTTGCAATTGGTTACTTCTGCCCACTTACCATCTTCTGCCCTCTGCTTAGGGCTCCCAGGTACAGTTGCACAGGCTGAGCGTTGTACAACTTTGGGAGTGTCTTTGGATCCTGGCCTTCCCAGTAGGCCTAGCTTGTAGCATATAACAAAAATAATTCTCCAGAAAAACTTTTTTTTTTTTTTTTTTTGAAACAGGGTCTTGCTGTGTCACCCAGGCTGGAGTGCAGTGGTGTGAACATAGCTCACTGCAGCCTCGAATTTCTGGGCTCAAGCCATCCTCTTAGAGCCTCCTGAGTAGCTGGGACTACAGATGTGTGCCACTATGCCCAGCTAATTTTTTTTTTTAGATAGAGTCCTGCTCTGTTGCTCAGGCTGGAGTGCAGTGGTGCAATCTCGGCTCACTGCAACCTGCACCTCCCAGGTTCAAG
Organism: Pongo abelii; assembly: GCF_028885655.2. Taxonomy (NCBI): domain Eukaryota; kingdom Metazoa; phylum Chordata; class Mammalia; order Primates; family Hominidae; genus Pongo; species Pongo abelii. The sequence continues at coordinate 13,050,076 of NC_071991.2, forward strand.
CAGTTCTCCTGCCTCAGCCTCCTGTGGATCTGGGATTACAGGCACCCACCATCATCCCTGGCTATTTTTTGTATTTTTAGTAGAGATGAGTTTTCACCATTTTGGGCAGGCTGGTCTCGAACTCCTGACCTCAAGTGATCTGCCCGCTTTGGCCTCCCAAAGTGCTGGGATTACAGGTATGAGCCACCATGCATGTCATTGATCAGCTAATTTTTTGATTTTTTTGTAGAGATGAGGTTTTTTGTTTGTTTGTTTGTTGTTTGTTTTTGAGACGGAGTTTCGCTCTTGTTGTCCAGGCTGGAGTGCAATGGCACGATCTTAGCTCACCGCAACCTCCGCCTCCTAGATTCAAGCGATTCTCCTGCCTCAGCCTCCCTAGTAGCTGGGATTACAGGCATGTGCCACCACACCTGGCTAATTTTGTATTTTTAGTAGAGATTGGGTTTCTCCATGTTGGTGAGGCTGGTCTCAAATTCCCAGCCTCAGGTGATCTGCCCGCCTCGGCCTCCCAAAGTGCTGGGATTATAGGTGTAAGCCACCGCACCCGGCCGAGATGAGGTCTTGCTATGTTGCCCAGGCCAGGAGAAAAACCTTTTGACACTAAATCAGAGGCCACGTGGAGTGTCTGAATATCATGCCATTGCAGTAAACCTGTGGGCCAAACGACTAAACCTGTTTGACATACAGAAAGTTAAACCTGGCAGGGACCTGAGAGATTATTTAATAAGTGATTGCAGGCTGGCAGCCACAGATATGTTTCTTTAACTTCTTTTAGAAGTGGGGGTCAGCCTTTAGAGCCAGAGTAGGCTCAGAGAGATTCCCTTTAACTTTTAAGAAGAAACTTGAGGCTGGGCGTGGTAACTCACGCCTGTAATCCCAGCACTTTGGGAGGCCAAGGCAGGCAGATCACTTGAGGTCAGGAGTTTGAGACCAGCCTCACCAACGTGGTGAAACCCCATCTCTACTCAAAATACAAAAATTAGCCAGGCATGATGGCAGGCACTTTTGTCCCAGCTACTTGGGAAGCTGAGGCATGAGAATCGCTTGAACCCAGGAGGCGGAGGTTGCAGTGAGCCAAGATCACACCACTGCACTCCAGCCTGGGTGGCAGAGCAAGACTCTGTTTCAAAAAACAAAAACAGAACAAAACAAAACAAAACAAAAAAACTTGAAACCTGTAGCCAGTGCATAAACACATTGGTTTGCCAGAGTCCCCACCACTCTCTATCGTCTCTATCGTCTTCCACCAGCTTCATGCATTGAGCCTTATTTTCCCAGTTCCTGGAGTTGTCTAATGTGTGGTCTCTGATTTAATCCAGTTTCCTAGAGGAAGCCGAGGATTAGAAAGGGAAAAATAACTCCCCTAGGGTCCATGCCACAAGTAATAGCCCAAATCTGAGGGAGACCCAGCCTTGTGTCTGGGTCTAGGTTGTGTCTAAAGACTGGAGAGGTTCTGAGCCTAGACTTTGGAACCAGACAGTTTACCTGCTATGGGTATCAGGCAGACTATTTTACAGAGAGGATGGCAGACATGGGTCAATCTGAATCCATTCAGTAGAGATTCATTAAAAGAGCGTGGAGGGCCAGGCATGGTGGCTCATGCTTTAATCCCAGCCCTCTGGGAGGCCAAGGCAGGTGGATCACTTGAGAGCCCACGAGTTCAACACTAGCGTGGACAATATACGGTCGTGGAAAGGATTAAACGATAGAAAGCATGAAAAGTGCTCAACATTGTGCCTGACATGTATGTGAGCATTGAGAAATACCAGCTCCTATTAGTCTTCTTTTTTTTTTTTTGAGACGGAGTCTCGCTCTGTCGCCCAGTCTGGAGTACAGTGGCACAATCTCAGCTCACTGCAAACTCCACCTTCTGGGTTCCCGCCATTCTCCTGCCTCAACCTCCAGAGTAGCTGGGACTACAGGCGCCTGCTACCACGCCCGGCTAATTTTTTGTATTTTTAGTAGAGACGGGGTTTCACCGTGTTAGCCAGGATGGTTTCGATCTCCTGACCTTGCGATCTGCCCGCCTCGGCCTCCCAAAGTGCTGGGGTTACAGGTGTGAGCCACCGCGCCCGGCCTAGTCTTCTCTTACTAGTACTTAGTAACGTCTAAGATTCTTTCTCTTTAATTTTTATTAATTTATTAAATAGAGACCGGATCTCTCTATGTGGCCTAGGCTGGCCTTGAACTCCTGGGCTCAAGCGATCCTCCCACCTCGGCCTCCCAAAGTGCTGGGATTCCAGGTGTAAGCCACTGTATGAGGCCAACATCTAAGTGTTGGGGGCTAGGGTACTCTTTGGCACAGATGTTGGATAAGTAGATTAATCCATCCTCATCTCCGGGTTTATCTGCTCCCTGGTTAGGCCTGAGTTGAAGAATATCTGGGCGAGGATATACAGTGGGACTCCCTGAGCTTGCAGCTGTGTAGTTTCGGAGAGTGGCGAGCAGAACCACGAAAAGAATTACTGGGAAATGTCAGGAGGTGTTTACCTGGACTCTGACCCGCCTTTGTTCAGGGCCTTGGGAGAACTGCATGCTTGGAGCAATCTGTGTGTTTCTGGTTCTGTGACCTCAAGAAATACATTATGGCACAAAGCCAGGTCAGAAGTGACAACGAAAATGATGAGGGATGCAGAGAGAACTATCCAATCTGGAAAGGCAAAGGCTGGAGAGCACAGATGGGCCAGGAAGAACGTTGGCTCCAAGTCAGAGGACTGGGGTTTGTGTCTGCCTGTTATCAGTTGTTGATCTTGACTTGTTTGTTTTGCGTTTTATTTTCGTTAAATGTATACAGGTACAGAGTTACCAGAACCGAATAGTTATACAGGCTTGTTACTAAAAAACAGCATTCTCTCAGCCTTTTTCTCCTTCTCCCACCATTTCTTGATTCCCAGAAACAACCAGGTAATCAGCTAATCTTCTTTTATTTTTCTTTTTAGAGACAGTCTTCCTCTGTTGCCCAGGCTGGAGTGCAGTAGTATGATCATACTTTACTGTAACCTCTAACTCTTGAGCTCAAGCAACCCTCCCATCTCACCCTCCCATATAGCTGGGACTACAGGTGTGTGCAACACCATGTTAAGCTAATTTATTTTTATTATTTAATTATTTTTAATTTTATTTTTTTTTACCATAAGGCTTCCTTGCAAAACTAATCTAATTTTTAAATAATTTTTTTTAGAAATGGGGTCTCACTATGTTGTCCAGTCTGATCTTGAACTACTGGCCTCAAGCAGTCCTCCTACATCGGCCTCCCAATGTGCTGGGATTACAGGTGTGAGCCATCATGACTGGCCCCAGCTAATTCTTTTTTTTTTTTTTCTTTTTTGAGACAGAGTTTCACTCTGACACCCAGGCTGGAATGCAGTGGTACGATCTCAGCTCACTGCAACCTCCATCTCTGGGTTTAAGCAATTCTCATGCCTCAGCCTCCTGAGTAGCTGGGACTACAGATGCCTGCCATCATGCCTGGCTAATTTTTGTATTTTTAGTAGAGATGGGATTTCACCATGTTGGCGATGCTGGTCTCAAACTCCTGACCTCAAGTGATCTGCCCTCCTCGGCCTCCCAAAGTGTTGGGAGGACAGGTGTGAGCCACCGCGCCTGGTCTTTTTTTTTTTTTTTTTTTTTTTTTTTTTTTGTATTTTTAGTAGAGACGGGGTTTCACCATGTTGGCCAGGCTGGTCTTGAACTCCGGACCTCGGGTGATCTGCCTGCCTTGGCCTCCTAGAGTGCTGAGATTATGGGTGTAAGCCACCACACCCGGCCCCGGCTAATTCTTTTAACTGCTATAGTTTGTAGCCATTGTTATGAACCTGCCATTATGGAAGATAAAGATCCAACATTCATTTACTCAAATATCCCCTCACTTCCCCTGACAAATATTTTCCCCTGTCCCCACAGAGTTTTAACTGTGTGTTCACTGTTGACTTTATCATGACTTTCTAAGTGCTGTAGGGGCAGCTGAGTTCCTTGTATACTTGGAATCCTTTTCCTTTCCTGCACACATTTTTGTCATTCCTGGAGTAACTGTCTTTGTTTGGTTGGGTTTTTGTGTATTTATCACCAATGATCCATAATTCTCCCGTCAGTCTGTAATTGCCACTTAATACCATAGGTATTCCATCAATATCAATTTCATCATGTGTGGGTCAAGTAAGACTGCACATGGGCAGGGGCTTTGTAAGAAGTCAGGAATTGGCCAGGCATGGTGACTCATGCCTGTAATTCCAGCACTTTGGGAGGCCGGGGCGAGAGGATTGCTTGAGCCCAGGAGTTTGAGACCAGCCTGGGCAATATAGTGAGACCCCATCTCTACAAAACAAAATTTAAAAATTAGCTGGGTGTGGTGGCATGAGCCTGTAGTCCCAGCTACGTGGGAGGATGAGGTGGGAGGGTCGCTTGAGCCTGAGAGATTCGAGACTCCAGTGAGCTATGATCACACCACTGCACTCCAGACTGGGTGACAGAGTGAGATCCTTTTCCAAAAAAAAAAAAAAGCTGGGCGTGGTGGCTTATGCCTGTAATCCCAACACTTTGGGAGGCTGAGACGGGCAGATCACAAGGTCAGGAGATCGAGACCATCCTGGCTAACACGGTGAAACCCTGTCTCTACTAAAAATACAAAAAATTAGCCGGGCATGTTGGTGGGTGCCTATAGTCCCAGCTACTCGGGAGGCTGAGGCAGGAGAATGGCATGAACCCGGGAGGCGGAGCTTGCAGTGAGCTGAGATTGCACTACTGCACTCCAGCCTGGGTGACAGAGTGAGACTCCATCTCAACAAAAAAAAAAAAAAAAAAAAAAAGTCCAGGCACGGTGGCTCATGCCTGTAATCCTAGCACTTTGGGAGGCTGAGGCGGTGGATTGTCTGAGCTCAGGAGTTCAAGACCAGCCTGGGCAACTTGGTGAAACCCTATCTCTACTAAAGTACAAAAAGTTAGCTGGGCATGGTGGTATACTAATCCCAGCTACTTGGGAGGCTGAGGTGGGACAATTGCTTGAATCCAGGAGGTGGAGGTTGCAGTGAGCCGAGACTGTACCACTGCACTCCAGCCTGGGCGACAGAGCAAGACTCTGTCTCCAAAATAAAAAATAAAAAAAAAAGAGGTCAGGAATCGTGAACATGACATAGATTGGTGATGATTGTTTTTGTCTGGAACTTTCCATACTGGAAAGTAATTATAGGGTGATGTGGTTTGGATATTTGTCTCCACCAAATCTCATGTTGAAATGTGATCCTCGATGTTGGATATGGGGCCGAGTGGGAGGTGTTTGGGTCATGGGGGCGGATCCCTCATGAACGGCTTGGTGCCCTCCCTGCAGTCATGAGTGAGTTCTCATTCTGTTAGTTCATGTGAGAGCTGGTTGTTTAAAAGAGCCTGGCTCTCTCTTGTTCCCTCTCTCACCATGTGACACGCCTGCTTCCCCTTCACCTTCCGCCTTGAGTGAAATCTTCTTGAGGCCTCACCTGAAGCTAACCAGATGCGAGTGCCATGCTTGTATAACCTGCAGAACCGTGAGCCAGATAGACATTTTTTTTTTTTTTTTTTTTGAGACAGGATCTCACTCTGTTGCCTAGGCTGGAGTGCAGTGGCATGATGTCGGCTCACTGCACCCTCCGCCTCCTGGATTCAAGTGATTCTCCTGCCTCAGCCTGCTGAGTAGCTGGGATTACAGGCACCTGCCACCACATCCCACTAATTTTTCTTGTATTTTTAGTAGTGATGAGGTTTCACCATGTTGGCCAGGCTGGTCTCGAACTCCTGACCTCAAGTGATCCTCCCACCTCAGCCTCCCAAAGTGCTGGGATTACAGGCGTGAGCCATCACACCTGGCCTTTTTCTTTCTCTCTCTCTCTCTGCGTCTCTCTCTCCCTTCTTTCCTTCTTTCTGTCTTTCCTTCCTTCCTTCTTTTCATCCTCTTTTTCTCAGGGTCTCATTCTGTCACCCAGGCTGGATTGCACTGGCACAATCATAGCTCATGGCAGCCTTGACCTCCTGGGCTCAGGTGACCCTCCTGCCTCAGCCTCCTGAGTCGCTGGAACTACAGGCACACACTGCCATGCCCAGCTAATGTTTTAATTTTTTGGCAGAGATAGGGTCTCACTATGTTGCCCAGGCTGGTCTCAAACTCCTGAGCTCAAGTGATCATCCTGCCTTGGCCTCCCAATGTGCTGGGATTACAGGCGTGAGCCTCTGCGCCCAGCCAGCTCTGTGGTTTTCTTGCCTGACGTGCATACCCTCAGTCTAATCATGAGAAAACATCAGACAAGCCCATATTGAGGGATATTCTATAAAGTACGTGACCAGGACTCTTCCAAGTGTGAAGGTAATGAAAGAGCAGGAAAGGTTAAGGAACCGTCACAGATGGGAGGAGGCCAAAGAGACATGGCAGTCAGTGCAGCATGGGATCCCGGATTGGACTCTGGAACAGAAGGAGGAAAACAGTAGTGGAAACACTGGTGAAATCCAAATTCATTGTGTAGTATAGTTAATGGTATTGTACTAGAGTGAATTTCTTAGTTTCAGTGACTCTTCCATGGTTGTAGAAGATGTTAGTTAGGCCAGGCACGGTGGCTAACACCTGTAATCCCAGCACTTTGGGAGGCCGAGGGAGGTGGATTACCTAAGGTCAGGAGTTCAAGACCAGCCTGGCCAACATGGTGAAACCCCATCTCTACTAAAAATACAAAAATTAGCCGGGCATGGTGGCACACCCCTGTAATCCCAGCTACTTGGGAGGCTGAGGCAGGAGAATTGCTTGAGCCCAGGAGGCAGAGGTTGCAGGGAGCCGAGATCGTGCCACTGCACTCCAGCCTGGCCGACAGAGAGAGACTCCGTCTCAAAAAAAAAAAAAAGAAAAAAAGAAGATGTTAGTTAATGCAAGGGGAAACTGGGCAAAGGGTGTCTGGGAACTCTGCACTACTTTTGCAACTCCTCTGAAAATTTAAAATTATCTCAAACTAAAACGTTAAAAAGGCCAGGTGTGGCGGCTCATGCCTGTCATCCCAGCACTTTGGGAACCAAGGTGGGAGGGTCACCTGAGGCCAGGAGTTCAAAACCAGCCTGGCTGACATGGTGAAACCCCATCTCCACTAAAAATACAAAAATTAGCCAGGCATGATGGCGCACGCCTGTAGTCCCAGCTACTTGGGAGGCTGAGGCAGGAGAATCACTTGAACCCGGGAGGCAGAGGTTGCAGTGAGCCAAGATGGCACCACTGCACTCCAGCCTGGATGAAAGAGTGAGACTCCGTCTCAAACAAAAAGAAAAAACAAAATGAAATGAAATAAAATAAAATGTAAAAAAAAAAAAAAAAAAGAGGCCGGGCACAGTGGCTCATGCCTGTAATCCCAGCACTTTAGGAGACTGAGGTGGACGGATCACTTGAGGTCAGGAGATTGAGACCAACCTGGCTGACATAGTGAAACCCCGTCTCTACTAAAAATACAAAAAATAGCTGGGCATTGTGGTGCACGCCTGTAGTCCCAGCTACTCGGGAGGCTGAGGCAGGAGCATTGCTTGAACCTGGGAGGCAGGCAGAGGTTGCAGTGAGCCGAGATCATGCCACTGCACTCCAGCCTGGGCAACAGAGCGAGACTCCACCTCAAAAAAAAAAAAAAAAAAAAAGAATGGCATGTCACTCAGCAAACCCTTAGTCAGGGCTAAGTGAATGTGCTTTCCCTTGCCCCGCTAGACCTTTCATCCCTGGGGACTCTAGAGACCCACATATGCAGAGGAACAGGACAGGATGGTTTCCAAGGAGGGAAAGCTGGAATAGCCCGTGTTGCATCAGAGGGTGGAGAATGTCCATTGCCTGCTTTGAAGAGGAGCTGCTCTGTGTGCCCTGGGTCTTGGAGGCAGAGATGGAGTAGAACCTTCCTAAGCAGCCTTGCAGAAATTTTGCTGTCTGCCTCCCCCTGTTGCAGTGCAGTTAGCACCGGACACTAGTAAGACTTTGCAGTCAGTCTTAGTTCCAGCTTCAGTTCTGTTCCTTATTACTTTGTGGAGACCCAGGGAACTATGTCATTGCACCCATAATATGGGATCTTGAACTGACACCTAGGCTCATTGTGTGTGTTGAATGAGAGGGTCTAGAGCCAAAGCCAGGGCTGGTGGCTGTTTCTTCTGCCCACAGCCTTCCCTAATGCCTTCAGTGGAAGCACCCACTGCCGGCCAGGTTCCCCATGGCACTCACTTTGTGCCCCTCCAAGGGCCCTTTTCAGGGATGGCCCCTGGTTTGTGTCTTCTCTGCTTTATGACCTAGAGCTCCTGTAGGCCACAGGGCTTTGCACAGAAGGGCTACTGAGGAAATGTTTTGAATGAGTGAATGAATAAGTAAATGACCAAATGGATAAGTAAATGAGTGAATGAATGAATGGTTGAATATGAGAGTAATTGAGTAAGCGAATGAATGATTGAATATGTGACTAAATGAATGAGCGAGAATGAATGAGTGAATGAATGAATTAGTGAATGAATGATTGAATATGTGAGTAAATGAGTGAACAAGTCAGTGAATGAGTGAATGAATGAGTGAGTGATTGAATGAAGGAGTATATAAATGAATGGATGAGTGACTGAATGCATGAGTAAATGAGTGAGTGAATGAGTGAATGAATGAATGAGTGAGTGAATGAGTGAGTAAATGAATGAGTAAATGAGTGGGAGTGAATGAATGAGTGAATGAGGGATTGAATGAGTGAGTAAATCAGAGATTGACAGAGTGAGTAAATGAGTGAATGAGAGTGAAGGAATGTGAGTGAGTAAAGGAGTGTGTGAATGAGGGAGTCAATGAGAGAGTGAGTGAATAAGTGAGAGTGAATGAGTGAATGAATGATTGAATGGATTCCCCTCCTGCCTGTGAAAGAGGGATGTGTACTATATATGGGCCCAAAGAGTTGCCGCTCGTCAAGCTGTTCTCCAGGATGACTTTGGAAATGTTCAGACCAAACACACACCCCTTTGTGATTTTTCCCCCTACTATTGGAGTGTGAGCCACCTATCCAGAAAAAGCACTCAGTTCACTTTTTCACACCATTTGGGCATCTCAAGCTTTAAAGCTGTTTGTCAGTGCCTGGAACACTCCTGGCCTCTCTCCTTGTTGCTGAGAACTTTTTGCCACAGGAAATCAGGCTCATTTTGAGGGCCAAATAGTAGCTAAATATAGCTTCCCGGCACAGATATTTAAAGAGCTATGTTGATGATGTTATGTCTGAATAGAGAAGAAAGGGAAGAAAATAACTTTTTTTTTCCCCCGTAAAGAAGAGCAAAGTTACACCAGGTTTTCTGTGGGGCTGCAGGGAGCCGAGCGATGGTGAGGTGTCAATGTTTTAATTATAGAATCACCAGATGTTCATGCTACAACTGTCACCAGCTTGGGGCTTGGGATTTAGATTTCTGTTGCCAGGCAGTCATTTCTTTATAATTACTTCTCGTTTCTATTTAAAAATACCTTCTCCTTGGAAAGTAACCCCAGATGAGTGTGTGCTTCTCACCAAGCTCAGAAGAGCTACCAGAGGGAGGCATTATGAGAGCTACACTGCCGCCTCACCCCAAGACTGGCAGGGGACTGGTGGAGGAGCCCTCTCTCTCCCAAGTGCTGGTTGACAAGCAGCAGGTGATAAGGGATGAGGCCCTGAGATCTTTCCTGGTGAAAAGTCAGCTGCAGATGCAGAGGCCAGGAAAAAGGGCATACCTTAGAGAGAGGTCTGGACTGAAATTCCACTCATGCCTTCCCCGGAGCCAGACGACTTCCCCTCTGTCCTCTCCTCTGGTTTCCATCTTGGGCTCATTTGGTGATCAGGATAATGTCCAAAAAAGTAAAAAACTTTAGGATGGTGTTTTTGATCTCAAATGTCCCTTCCAGACTATAAATAGGACTGTCCTAGGAGTTCTGAACTTTCCTTGAGGCTGAACTTGTATCTCTTTTGGGAGAGAAACTACATAGCTCTTTTTATAAGAAGCTCTCTGTCCAGTGAACTCTCTTAAACTTTGTATGTCTGTAAATGTCTACATTTCACCATCTTTTTTTCCTCCTTTGTTATAGCCAAGATTTTATTGGTCCTTGCTTGGTGATCAGTACACAAGCATCATGAATTATTAATGCTAGTATTAAAAAGCCTAAGCAATGTAATTGTGATACTTTGCTAAAGAGTTTGCTAAAGAGTTACTCAAGTGATGTTGCAATCTAAGAGTTGGAGATAATCTACCCACAAATTAGGACATTAGAACTCAAAATCTTAGGAGATTGTGAATTTGTAAGTCTTTCACAGGGAATATCCTGATAACACAGGATGTGCTATATTACACATATCCACAACATATTAACAATTTGGGGAAAATTCTGGACTTTCAGGAGCACAATATTGCCACAGATAGTGTGCAGTTCTCATAGGGAGACAAAAGACAGAAGACACAGTGATAATAGTAGGGGAACAAACACACATATGAAAGATGAGTAATTTAAAAGGTTTGCTTATGTCTTGGTCATTTGGGGCATGTGTCACTTTAGAGGATTTTTTTGTAATGTTCTTTATGGTCTATGGAATGGTAAGTTAACATCAAATAAAGCCTCCCTTAATCAAGCCTTCCACTAATTTCTGGTTTTAGTGAAATTAACCAGTACATGATTTTAACTCTTAAAAAGGCATTAATTAAAAAAAATTACAAGATAGAGTCTCACTGTATTGCCCAGGTAGCAGTGCAGTGGCTATTCATAGGCATGATCATAGTGCACTATGGCCTTGAACTCCTGGCTTCCAGTGATTCTCCCACCCTAGCCTCCCAAGTAGCTGGGCCTACAGACATGTGCCACCATGCCTGGCTCTACAAAATCATTTAGAACTAACACCAGTTCTTCTCAAGCTTTTCCAAAAAAATTGAAGAGAAGGGAACACTCCTTAATTCATTTGATGAGGCCAGGATTACCCTGATACCAAAGCTAGACAAAGACACTACAAGAAAACTATTGATCAGTATTCCTTATAAACATTGATGTAAAAATCTTCAATAAAATATTAGTATACCAAATTAAGCAGCATATTAAAAAAATTATACACCATGACCAAGTAGGGCTTATTGCCAGAATGCAAGGATGGTTTAACTTATGAAAACTGGTCAATGTAATACACCACATTAACAGAATGAAGGAAAAAACCCACATGATCATCTCAATTGATGCAGAAAAAGCATTTGACAAAATCCAGCACCCTTTCCTGATAAAAACACTCAATATGCCAGGCACAGTGGCTCATGCCTGTAATCCCAGCACTTTGGGAGGCCAAGGTCAGAGGATCACTTGAGCCTAGGAGTTCAAGACCAGTCTGGGCAACATGGCAAAACCCCACCTCTACAAAAAATAAAAATAAAAATAAATAAAAAAGAAAAGAAAAATTAGCCGGGCATGGTAGCATGCACCTGTAGTTCCAGCTACTTTGGAAACTGAGGCAGGAGAATCACTTGAACCCAGGAGATTGAGGCTGCAGTGAGCCATGATTGTGCCACTGAACTCTGACAGAATGACACCCTGTCTCAAAAACAAAGAAACAAAAAAACACTCAACAAACTAAGAATACAGGAAACTATCTCAACATAATAGAAGTTATATATTAACAACTCACAGCAGATATCACAGTCAATGGTAAAATACCAAATGCTCTTCTTCTAAGATCCAGGAACATTACAAGGATGCCCAACTTTGCCACTTATATTCAACATAGTACTGGAAGTCCTAAACAGAGCAATTAGGCAAGAAAAAGAAATAAAAGGCATCCAAGTTGGAAAGGAAGAGGTAAAATTATCTCTGTAGCTGATGCTGTAATCTTATTTTAAATGCTGTGATCCTGAGGATACCACCAAAAAGTCTGTTAAAACCAATAAGCAAATTCAGCAAAGTAGCAAGATACAAAGTCAATATGCAAAAGTCAGTTGCATTTTTAAACATGAACAATGAACAATCTGAGAAGGAAATTAAGAAAACAGTTTCATTTACAATAGCACCAAAAAGAATAAAATACTGGGGCCGGGAGTGGTGGCTCATGCTTGTAATCCCAGCACTTTGAGAGGCCTAGGTGGGAGGATCACCTGAGGTCAGGAGTTTGAGACCAGCCTGACCAACATGGTGAAACCTCGTCTCTCCTGAAAATACAAAAATCAACCAGGCATGGTGGTGTGCACCTGTAATCCCAGCTACTGGGGAGGCTGAGGCAGGGGAATCGCTTGAACCCAGTAGGCGGTGGTTGCAGTGAGCTAAGAACGGGCCATTGCACTCCAGCCTGGGCAACAAGAGCAAAACTCCGTCTCAAAAAAAAGTAGAAAAAAAAAAAAAAAAAAAAGAATACAATACTTAGGAATTAACCAAAGAGTTGAAAGGCTTGTACAATGAAAACTATTGAAAAAATTCTGAAAGAAATTAAAGAAGACATAAATAAAAGGAAACACATCCCATGTTCATGGATTGGAAGATTTAATATTGTTAAGATGTGGCAAAACAATCTACAGATTTATTGCAATCTCTATCAAAATCCCAATAATGTTTTTGCAGAAACAGAAAAACCCATCTTAAAATTAATATGGAATCTCAAGGGACCCTGAGTAGCCAAAACCATCCAGAAAAAGAAAAACATAGCTGGGGGACTATGTTTTTCCTGATTTCAAAACTTATTACAAAACTATAGTAATTAAAACAGCATGGTACTTGCATAAAGACAAACATATAGAACAATTAAATAGAATAGAGAGCCCAGAAATAAACTCTCCTCAATATATGATTAAATGATTTTTCAACAGAGTGCCAAGACCATTCAATGAGGAAAAAACATTTTTTTTTCACCAGATAGTGCTGGGAAAACTGGATATCCACATGCAAGAGAATGAATTTGGATGCTTATCTTACACCATATACAAACATTAACTCAAAATTGATCCATGACCTAAATGTAAGACCTAAAATTATATAACTCTGAGAAGAAGACATGGGGCAAAAGTGTCATGACATTTGATTTGGCATTGATTTCTGAGCTATAACACCAAAAGGCACAGGCAACAACAACAAAACCAGACAAATTGGACTTCATGAAAATTAACACTTTTGGGGCATCAATAGACACTATCAACAGTAAAAAAGGCAACCTACAGAATGGAAGCAAATATTTGTATATCATATATCTGATAAAGGATTAATATCTGGATCATATAGAGAACTCCTAAAACTCAGCAATGAAAAACCCAATTCAGAAATGGGCAAAGGACTTGAATAAACATTTGTCTAAAGAAGATATATACAAATGGTCAATAAGCACGTGAAAAAATGCTCAAAATCATTAATCATTAGGAAAATGCAAATCGAAACTACAGTGAGATACCACCTCTCACCCATTAGGATGGCTACTATCAAAAACAAACAAACAAACAAACAACAAATAAAACCCCAGAAAATAACAAGCACTGGTGAGGATGTGGAGAAATTGGAACTCTTGTGCAGTGTTGGTGGGAATGTAAGATGGTGCAGCCACTGTAGAAAACAGTCAGGTGGTTCCTCAAAATATTAAAAGTAAGCCGGGCATGGTGGCTTACTCCTGTAATCCCAGCACTTTGGGAGGGCAAGGTGGGTGGATCACTTGAGATCAGGAGTTCGAGACCAGCCTGGCCAACATGGTGAAACCCCCTCTCTACTAAAAATACAAAAAATTGGCCAGGCATGGTGGCGGGCACCTGTAATCCCAGCTATTTGGGAGGCTGAGGCAGGAGAAAATCACTTGAACCCAGGAGGCCGAGGTTGCAGTGAGCCAAGATTGCGCCACTGCACTCCCGCCTAGGCAACAGAGCAAGATTCCATCTCAAAAAAATAATAATAAAATAAATAAAATAAAAATGGAATTACCATATGATTCATCAATTTTGCTTCTGGATAGACACCCAAAAGAATTGAAGGCAGGCTCATGAAGAGATGTTTGTAGACCCATGTTCACAGCAGCATTATTTATACATCAGCTAAAAGGTGGAAGCAACCCAGGTGTGCATCAGTGGATGAATGGATAAGCAAAATGTGGTTATTTATACAATGGAATATTATGGAGCCTTAAAAAGGTAGAGATCTGGCCGGGTGCAGTGGCTCACGTCTATAATCCCAGCACTTTGGGAGGCTGAGGTGGGCAGATCACCTGAAGTCAGGAGACCAGCCTGCCTAACATGGCAAAACCTCATCTCTAACAAAAACTTAGCCGGGCACGGTGGTGGGCACCTGTAATCCCAGCTACTCGGGAGGCTGAGGCAGGAGAATCACTTGAACTCGGGAGGCAGAGGTTGCAGTGAGCCGAGATTGCGCCACTGTACTCCAGCCTGGGCGACAAGAGTGAAACTTCGTCTCAAAAAAAACAAGAAAAAAAAAGGCAGAGATCCTGTTACATGCTACAACATGGATGAACCTTGAAGACATTATCTTAGGCAAAGTAAGTGAGTCCTAAAAAGACAAATACTGTGTGATTCCACTTCTATGAAGTGTCTGGAGTAGTCACAAACATAGAGACACAAAGTAGAATGGTGGTTGCCAGGGGCTTGGGGGAAGGGAGATGGGGAGAAATTGTTTAATAGGATAGAGTTTCAGTTTTGCAAGAGGAAGAGTTCTGCCGATGGATAGCGGTGATGGTTGTACAACGGTGTGAATGTTCTCAGTGCCAGTGAACTGTACACTTAAAAATGGTTCAGATGGTAAATTTTATATTATGTGTATTTTACCACAACTTAAAAATTGGAAAAGAAAGAAAGTGAAACGCATTTGTACTTATTTAAAGATGTATTAAAACATGGGATAAGGTGGAATTCCAAGCTTTTAAAAAATCTGTTTCTGGAACTGGAGAATTTGCATTATCCAAATAGTTGGCCAGGCACAGTGGCTCATGCCAGTAATCCCAGCACTTTGGGAGGCTGAGACAGGCGGATCACCTGAGGTCAGGAGTTCAAGAACAGCCTGGGCAACAGAGTGAAAGCCCATCTCTACAGAAATACAAAAATTAGCCAGGCATGATGGTGGGTGCCTGTAATTCCAGCTACTCAGGAGGCTGAGGCGGGAGGATCGCTTGAACCTGAGAGGTGGAGGTTGCAGTGAGCCGAGATCAGGCCACTGCACTGTACTCCAGCCTGAGCAACAGAGTGAGACTCCGTCTCAAAACAAACAAACAAACAAACAAACAAAAAAACAGTTGATTAAGCTGTTATGTAGGCCAGGTGCAGTGGCTCATGCCCGTAATCCCAGCACTTTGGGAGGCCGAGGCAGGCGGATCACCTGAGGTCAGGAGTTCGAGACCAGCCTGACTGACATGGAGAAATCCTATTTCTACTAAAAATACAAAATTAGCCGGGCGTGGTGCCGGGCACCTGTAATCCCAGCTACTCAGGAGGCTGAGGCAGGAGAATCACTTAAACCAGGAGGCGGAGGTTGCAGTGAGCCATGATCACGCCATTGCACTCCAGCCTGGGCAACGAGAGTGAAACTCTGTCTCAAAAAATAATAATAAATAAAAAATAAAATAAAAAGCTGTTATGTAAGAACTACCACTAGAACTGGTGTAAGACTATTTGTTTTGTCATTATTGTCTGTGAGATCATCTTTGGTGGAGCTTATATTCTGTGAGGTCCTGCATGTGTCTTGACTCACGGAGGTTTTTCTTGGAACAGTTGTATGGTTGTCTCTCCTAAGTTCTTACCAGGTTCACTGGTTCCATTGGTTTTCCAATAAACCAATGCATGCAGCAGGGCTTCCATGCTGCATGAGTCTTGGGGGAACTTGGCACACCTATGCAACCCAGGCCAGCGGCCCTGGCTTTTCCCTAGACTCTTCACCAAAGGCTTTGCGTTGGCAGCTCTGGCCGGGAGCTCAGTTCCAGATCCCTGAGGCACACACAGTCAGTGGTCTCAACTTTGGTCCTTTAGAGCTGATTTGTTTATCCCATAACATGTGGCTTTGATTTGCAATTAGGAAGCCACTGGAAGGTTTTTAGTAGGATGTGAAATGATCGATCTACTTTATGTTTTGTTTTATTTTTAAAGACCTCTCCAGCTGCATTGTAGATGAATAGTATGGCCTTCTGATACCTGGAGGTACTTCCAAGCTCATCTATACATTTGGTTTTTTTTGTTTGTTTGTTTTGTGGGTTTTTTTTTTTGTTTTTTTTTTGAGACGGAGTTTCGCTCTTGTTGCCTCTGCCTCCCAGGTTCAAGCAATTCTCTTGCCTCAGCCTCCTGAGTAGCTGGGATTACAGGCATGTCCCACCACACCCGGCTGATTTTGTATTTTTAGTAGAGATGGGGTTTCTCCATGTTAGTCAGGCTGGTCTCGAACTCCCGACGTCAGGTGATCTGCCTGCCTCGGCTTCCCAAAGTGCTGGGATTATAGGCGTGAACCACCGCACCCGGGCTTTTTTTTATTTTTGAGGCAGAGTCTCGCTCTGTCACCCAGGCTGGAGTGCAGTGGCATGATCTCGGCTCACTGCAACCTCCACCTCCTGGGTTCGGGCTGTCCTCCCACCTCAGCCTCCCAAGTAGCTGGGATTACAAGCATGCGCCACCATGTCTGGCTAATTTTTCTATTTTTAGTAGGGATAGGGTTTCGCCATGTTGGCCAGGCTGGTCTTGACCCCTGACCTCAAGTGATCTACCCGCCTCGGCCTCCCAGTGGGTTGGGATTACAGGCGTGAGCCACCTCACCTGGCCCTTTATGTTAATAATATTTTTAATTTTTTTTCTCTACCAGAAGTCTTAATTCCTGCTATAGTTTGGATGTTTGACCTCCTTCAAAACTTATGTTGAAATCTGATCACCAGTGTTGGAGATGGGGGCCTAATGGGAGATATTTTGGGTCTTGGGGGCAGATACCTCATGAATAGATTAATGCCCTCCCTGCAGGGAGGGGATGAGTGAGTTTTTGCTCTATTAGTTTCCTTGATAGCTGATTGTTAAAAAGAACCTGGCACCTTCCTCACTCTGTTTGCTCCTCTCTCTCTCTTTTTTTTTTTTTTTTTTTTGAGACAGGATGAGTCTCACTCTGGCGCCCAGGCTGGAGTGCAGTGTCTTTCCTCCTTCTCTGTAACCGTGGGATCTGTATGAACACCAGGTCCCCTTCCCCTTCAGCCATGAGTGGAAGCAAGCCTGAGACCCTTTCAGAGGCAGATGCAGGCACCATGCTTCTTGTGCAACCTGCAGTACCATAAGCCAAATAAACCTCTTTTCTTTATAAATTACCCAGCCTTGCCGGGCACAGTGGCTCATGCCTGTAATCCCAGCACTTTGGGAGGCCAAGGCAGGTGGATCATTTGAGGTCAGGAGTTCAAGGCCAGCCTGGCCAACATGGTCTCTACTAAAAATACAAAAATTAGGCCGGGTGCGGTGGCTCATGCCTGTAATCCTAGCAATTTGGGAGGCCGAGGCAGGCGGATCATGGGTTCAGGAGTTCGAGACCAGCCTGGCCAACATGGTGAAACCCCGTTTCTACAAAAATACAAAAATTTGCCAGATATGGTGGTGCGCGCCTGTAATCCCAGCTACTTGGGAGGCTAAGGCAGGAGAATCGCTTGAACTTGGAAGGCAGAGGTTGCAGTGAGCCAAGATCACGCCATTGCATTCCAGCCTGGGCCATAGAGTGAGACTCCATCTCAAAAAAAAAAAAAAAGAAAAAGAAAAAAAATACAAAAATTAGCTGGGTATGGTGGCAGGCACCTGTAGTCCCAGCTACTTGGGAGGGTGAGGCAGGAGAATCGCTTGAACCCGGGAGGCAGAGGTGGTAGTGAGCCAAGATCACACCACTGCACTCCAGTCTCGGTGACAGAGCGAGACTGTCTAAAAAAAAATAAATAACAAATAAATAAATAATAAAATGAGGACAGCCATACCTGGCAGAGTTTGGGACTTTCTGTGTCCTGTTGTTATTGTTGTTGCAATAGGGTCTCACTTTGTCACCCAGCCAGGAGTGCAGTGGTGTGATCATAGCTCACTGCAGCCTCAACCTCCTGGGCTCAGTCCTCCCACCTCAACCTCCTGATTAGCTAGGACTACAGGTGTGCACCACCAGGCCAAGCTAATTCTTTAATTATTTTTAGTAGAGACAGAGTCTTGCTCTGTTGTCCAGTCTGGTCTCAAACTCCTGGCCTCAAGTGATCCTCCTGTCTTAGCCTCCTGAGTAGCTGGGACTACAGGCGTGCTCCACCATGCCCAGCTTAATTAAAAAGCCATTTTTTAAAATAGATATGGGTCTCACTATGTTGCCCAGGTCAGTTTTGAACTCCTGGCTTCAAGTGATCCTCCTGCCTCAGCCTCCCAAAGTGCTGGGATTACAGGCCTGAGCCACCAGACTGGCATTTGGTAGTGTTTTTGTTTGCTTGTTTTGTTTTTGAGACAGTCTTGCTCTGTTGCCCAGGCTGGAGTGCAGTGGCAGGATCTCAGCTCACTGCAACCTCTGCCTCCGAGGTTCAAGCGATTCTCCTGCCTCAGACATTAAGGTGGCTGAGACTAAAGGGGTGCACTACCATGCCTGGCTAATTTTTGTATTTTTAGTAGAGACAGGGTTTCATCATGTTGGCCAGGCTGGCCTTGAACTCCTGACCTCAAGTGATCCGCCCAACTCAGCCTTCCAAAGTGCCGGGATTACAGGTAGCATGTGCCACCGTGCCTGGCCTTGGTAGCGTTTTTATGAGAATGAAATGTGAATATTCTCATCCCATCCGGAGAGGCTACAGCAGTCTTTCTTGTTTAGGGGTTAAAAGTTTTCACCGGGTCGGGGGCCGGGTGTGGTGGCTCACGCCTGTAGTCCCAGCACTTCAGGAGGCCGACACGGGCGGATCACGAGGTCAGGAGATTGAGACCATCCTGGCTAACATGGTGAAACCCCGTCTCTACTAAAAATACAAAAAATTAGCCGCGTGTGGTGGCCGGTGCCTGTAGTCCCAGCTATTCGAGAGGCTGAGGCAGGAGAATGGCGTGAACCCGGGAGGCGGAGTTTGCAGTGAGCCGAGATCGCGCCACTGCACTCCAGCCTGGGCGACAGAGCAAGACTCTGTCTCAAAAAAAAAAAAGTTTTCACCTGGTCACTGTAACCCCAGGAGATGTTTCTGTCCCCTTCTCGTTGGTTTTCCTCAGGTGTTGTCTTTTGTCTCTGCCGTGGCTGTTTTGAGTGACTGTAGATAGTAAGCTCCATGTCAGTTAACCAGCAAATATGTTTTTCAGGACTCACTGTAAGTATCAGGTGTGAAAAAACAGATCCCACCCTCATGGAGACTCTGCGTGGTCCCTTGAGGACAGGAGACCTGTCGTCGTCTTCTGTTTTCTCCGCAAAGGCCCATCAGGGTTCTGGGTGAGCAGGTTAGCTGGAATGTCAGTCTGCCCTCAACAGTGCCCATCATGCCACAGAAAAGTTTTCCCAAGCGCCTACAGGGCCAGGCTCCACAAGTCAGGGCTTGATTGCTGGGTTCAAGTTGCTCTTGGACCCCAGGAAGAGCTGACGGGCTCATAGTCACCGCAGTCACTTTCATAACCACAGTAGCAGAGGATGTGAAAAGGGTGGGATGAGCCCAGGAAGCCAGCGTGAACTGTCTCAAGCTGTTTATTCTAGAACTCAGTGCCGGCCAGGCACGGTGGCTCATGCTTGTAATCCCAACACTTTGAGAGGCCGAGGTGGGCGGATCACTTGAGGCCAGGAGTTCTAGACCAGCCTGGCCAGCATGGCAAAACCCTATCTCTACTAAAAATACAAAAATTAGCCAGGTGTAGTGGTGCGCACCTGTATTCCCAGCTACTAGGGAAGCTGAGGCAGGAGGATCGCTCGAGCCTGGGAGGTGGAGGTTGCAGTGAGCCGAGATTGTGCCACTGCACTCCAGCCTGGGTGACAGAGCGAGACTCTGTCTCGTAGGAAAAAAAAGAAAAAATCAGTGCTGCTCCCGTGGCTGCACAGCTTGTGGTCGGTCATTCCAAACCTGACAACCGTGGAAAAGAGAAGAGAAGCTCAGAGGAGCCAGATGAAGGAGGAACCTGCCTTCAGAGTCTGGTAGGCCTGGACCCGGATCAGGGCCTTGGAGGACTGAAGGGTGTGGCTGAGGGGAAGAGAGGAGGACAATGTGAGTAAGCAGAGACCACTCTGCAGCAGAGGCCACAGACTGGCGTCTTGAGGGCTGGATTCTTTTGCGGGCCCGTTTTGTTTGGCCCATGCCGTGTTCTTTAAAACTTGGAACTGAATGTCTTTATATGGAGAACTCACTCTTTCCTTCCCCACAGCCGTCACCATCCCCGTTTTCTATCCTGATCTGCCGAAACACATTGATGGAACCAGCCTAGAACCTTGTTCTATCCACTGAAAACCCAGGAGATCGATGGAAAAAAGGTCTTAGAATTAATAAACAAGTTCAACATAGAGAATAAGAGTACTGGGAGTGAGCTATATAAAAATCAAGAGTATATTTTCTAGTATATCAGCAACTAGTTTGTAGTAGAAAACAGATCTTGTTCACCAAAATAGCAAGACCAGAAAATATCTTTGTAAGAATCTTTGAAAGCCAAGTGCCTATAGTCCTAGTTACTTGGGAGGTCGAGGCAGGAGACCACTTGAGTCCAGGAGTTCAGGTTCAGCCTGGGCAATATAGAGAGACCCCATCTCTTAAAAAAAAAATCTATGAACTCTCTTGTCATTCACTTAAAACATAGTACTGCATATCTGCTAATGTAGTTCATTTTTTAAATAGGTAATACATTCAAGTGGTTCCAGAAAAAAAAAGTGAAAGGCGTCCCTTCCACTCCTGACCCCCCACTGCCTAGCTCCCACTCAACCCTAAGAGAGAGAGAACCACTAATTGACTGATCTCTTATTGTGTCCATCCAAGTATTTTATTTTCACATACAAGTGAATACGAATATATTGGAATATTATCTTCCTCGCTCCTTGCATATAATAAATTTTTTTTTTTAAGAGGCAGGGTCTCACTCTGTCATCCAGGCTAGAGTACACGATATGATCATAGCTCACTGCAGCCTTGAACTCCTGGGTTTATTCCTCCTCCCTCAGCCTACTGAATAGCTGGGATTACAGGTGTGTGCCTCTGTGCCTGACTTTAAAAAAAATTGTGTTTAGAGTTGGGGTCTTGCTGTGTTGCCCAGGCTGGCCTCCAACTCTTGGCCTCAAGCGATCCTCCTGCCTCGGCCTCCCTAAGTGCTGGGATTACAGTCACAAGCCACCACACCTGGCTGGAATCCTGGCAGTATTTTTACATCAGCTTTACAATAGCCTTCTTATTTCTTTTTACAGCTGAATAGTAAAAATAGTGATTTTTAGATGAGACCATGGGCTCTAAGAGTAGAACTGCCTGGGTTTGAAACCTGGTTCTACCACTGTGACAAATGGCCTAATCACTTGTCTCTCTGTGCCTCAGTTTCTTCATGTGTAAGTGGACATAGTAGATACCTACTAAACTTGTTGCAAGAATTTAGTGAGATGGTGCTTCTAAGAATGCTTACAACAGTAACTGGCATCTAGTGAGCCCTCTAAATATTAGCTACTTTTCTTAGTCTTTTAATAGTAATGAATAGAAAATAGGAAAAAGGATAAAGCGTGACTTGGGAGGATACTTTACATAGAATAGACCTGTTGATAGTTATAAAACTTGGCTGGGCATAGTGGCTCATGCCTATAATCCCAGCACCTAGCTGGGAGGATCACTTGAGCCCAGGAGTTTGAGATCAGCTTGAGCAGCACAGTGTGTGAGACCTCAGTCTCCACAAAAAAATTTTTTTTAATTATAAAACTTTGCTAAGAAATATGTCAGATGAATTAATGGAGAGACATACTTTGTTTCTGGATGGAAACTATGGAATTTGTTATGTCAGCTCTTCCTAGAGTAACTTAGACTTATCTCATTTATAACCAAAACCCCAATAGGATTCTTTTTGAAACTTTTTTGTTTTTTGTTTTTGAGACGGAGTCTCGCTCTGTCGCCCAGGTTGGAGTGTAGTGGCACAATCTTGGTTCACTGCAACCTCCGCCTCCTGGGCTCAAACGATTCTTCTGCCTCAGCCTCCCAAGTAGCTGGGATTACAGTTGTGCACCATCACACCTGGCTAATTTTTGTATTTTTAGTAGAGATGGGTTTTACTATGTTGGCCAGGCTGATCTCGAACTCTTGACCTCAAGTGATCTGTCTGCCTCGGCCTCCCAACATTTTGGAACTTTTAAATTCTATCATTTATCTGGAAGAATAAGTGAGAATGACTTTTAAATTTTGAAGAAGAATACATCCAGGAGAAACTTGTTCTATTAAATATTTTTTTTTTACTAAAAAATTATTAATTTTTTTCTTTTCTTTCTTTCTTTTTTTAAGAGAACTGTGTTTTTTTAGAGAACTGTGTTGCCCAGGCTGATCTCAAACTCCTGGCCTTAACAGATCCTCCCCCGTCAACCTCTCAAAGTGCTGGGATTGCTGGTGAAAACACATTTTTAATGATTACAACAGTGACTCAATTAATAGCTTAAAAATGAACAGATCAGTAGATAGAATACATAGCCCAGAAACTTACCTTTCTACACGTGGATATTAACTGTATGATAAAGACGACCTTGCAGGTCAGCAGGAATAGACACATCATTTGATAAATTAGGCGAGGCCAATTTGGTTAGCAGTTTTTGAGAAGAGAATGTTTTAGATTCTCACCTTAGGCTGCATGCCTGGATAAATTCCAGGTCAATTTAAAAAGTTAAGTTTCAAGAAGAGAAAAATCAAACCATTTAAAAAAAAATCCTTGGGAAGGCAGAAGGAAGCATTTTGGGATAGGGGGAGGACCTGTGAGTTGTAAAGCACTCAGAAATATGCAAGTGAAAAAAACATTGGGCCTGGCACAGTGGCTCACGCCTGTAATCCCAGCACTTTGGGAGGCTGAGGTGGGTGGATCACTTCAGGTCAGGAGTTCAAGAGCAGCCTGGCCAACATGGTGAAACCCCGTCTCTACTAAAAGTACAAAAATTAGCCAGGCGTGGTGGCAGGCACTTGTAATTCCAGCTACTCAGAGGTTGAGGCACAAGAATCACTTGAACCCAGGAAGTGGAGGCTGCAGTGAGCCAAGATCACACCACTGCACTCTGGCCTGGGCAACAGAGTGAGACCCTGTCCAAGGGAAAGGAAGGGGAGGGGAGGAGAGGGGAGGGGAGGGGAGAGGAGAGGAGGGGGAGGGGAGGGGAGGGGAGAGGAAGGGGAGGGGAGGGGGAGGGGAGGGGAGAGGAAGGGGAGGGGAGGGGGAGGGGAGGGGAGAGGAGGGGGAGGGGAGGGGAGAGGAGGGGAGGGGAAGGGGAGGGGAGGGGAGGGAAGGGAAGGGGAGGGGGAGGGGAGGGGAGAGGAGGGGGAGGGGAGGGGAGAGGAGGGGAGGGGAAGGGGAGGGGAGGGGAGGGAAGGGAAGGGAAGAAGGGAAGGGAAGAAGGAAGGAAGAAAGAAGGAAAGGAAAGGAAGGAAAGGAAGGAAGAGAAAGGGCTTTAGCTAAAGTAGCAGAATGGCTACACACCTTCCCAAGATTAGCTGCATGCCTAATAGTAAAGAAATAAGAATGAAAAAGACCCACAAGGACAAAGAAAATGAGAGAGGGATCATTATCAAATAAGATCTTTTAACACATTTTGGAAAGAAAAGAAGAAATGATAGGCTGGGCACGGTGGCTCGCACCTGTAATCCCAGCACTTTGGGAGGCCGAAGTGGGTGGATAGCTTGAGCCCAGGAGTTCGAGACCAGCCTGGGCAACATAGAGAGAACCCATCCCTACAAAAAATGCAAACATTAGCCGGGCATGGTGGCTCACACCTATCCCATCTACTTGGGAGGCTGAGTGAGGCAGGAGGATTGCTTGAGCCTGGGAGGTCAACGCTGCAGTGAGCCATGATCACACCACTGCACTCCAGCCTGGGTGACAGAGTGAAATCGTGTCTCAAAAAAAAAAAAAAAAAAGAAAAGAAAGGAAAAGAGATGCTGACAGGAGGAAAGCAAATGCCAAGAGAGGCTTGAACTGGGAGACATCATACTGGAGGCACGGGGGCAGAACTGAAGGCAGGTGGAGAGGGTGTCTAAGAACCAGTACCAGCTGGGCATGGTGGCTCATGCCTGTAATCCCAGCACTTTGGGAGGCCAAGGCAGGTGGATCCCTTGGGGTCAGGAGTTCGAGACCAGCCTGGCCAACATAGTGAAACCCCGTCTCTACTAAAAATACAAAAATTAGCTGGGTGTGGTGGTGCGTGCCTGTAATCTGAGCTACTCGGGAGGCTGAGGCAGGAGAATCGCTTGAACCCAGGAGGCAGAGGTTGCAGTGAGCCAAGATTGTGCCACCGCACTCCAGCCTGGGTGATAGAGTGAGACTCCATCTAAAAAACAAACAAACAAACAAAAAACAACTGGTACCGCTCCACAACCCCTTCTGAATATCAGCAGGCAAGTATTTATCCTACAACTGCATTGGGCTGGAGCAGTGGAGTGGGCTGGAGAAGCTGACCCAGAAGAGCTCCTAATTCAAGAGACTTCATGTGGCAGAGGTTTGGGTATAGCAGATGCTGAAAACAAGGAGAATAACTGAAAGTCTAGAACATTTCCTGTATCCAGATGAGCCAAGTACAAGCCATCTGGCATCCACGTCCCATCCAGGTGATCAGAGGATACTTCTCTGCAGAAACCACCAAGGTCTCAGAAAAAAAAGCCTGCACAATCTGACATTTAGGAGTCCCCAGTGAGAGTGCTGGCTGCCTGCCCACTCTCCCTAAAAAGGAGTTTGCCCGATGATGAGCTCCGCCATGCACACGGAATTTCCAATTAACTTTTTAGAGCCTCACTGCTAATATAAACATCTAACCAAGGATCAGCTGATGTATAAGGAGAATCAAGAAACGATAGGAACAAAAGCACTAAAATAAGCGATGGGGAAAAGGCAATCTTTAGGAAACAAAGACAGTGCTATTTCAGAAGACTGAAGGAACATTTCCATAGTTTTCTCATAGAGTTCAAGAGGACAGTGCCTCATAAAACAAAAATAGAATGTTGTGGAAGGAACTCAAAATTTCACCAGAATGCAGAGAAGATAAAATCAAGGAACTCTCTCAGAAAGTACCCAAGAAAGCCAAAAGTTGGACAGTGCAGAGAAAAGAGCGATAGAAAAGCAATCCAGGCCGGGCATGGTGGCTCATGCACGTAATCCCAGCACTTTGGGAGGCTGAGATGAGAGGATCACTTGAGGCCAGGAGTTTGAGACCAGCCTGGGCAACACAGTGAGACCCCATTTCTTTAAAAAAAAAAAAAAAAAAAGTAGCCAGGTGTGATGGTGGTGCCTGTAGTCTCAGCTACTCAGGAGCCTCAGGTGGAAGGATTGCTGCAGCCCAGGAGGTTGAGGCTGCAGTGTGCTGTGATCACACCACTGTACTCCAGCCTGGGAGACAGTGAGACCCTGTCCCCCTCCTCAAAAAAAAAAAAAAAAAAAAAAGAAAGAAAGAAAAGAAAAAGAAAAAAAGAAAGAATCAATCTAGAACGTTCAATATGAACGTATTTGGAGTGGCAAAAAGAGAAAACAGACAATAGAAATAAGGAAATGAAGTTGTGCAAGAACATTAACCAGAAACACATCTGCTGACCACGAATGCCCAGCATAATAAATGACAAAGGATACACCAAGATGCAGCACTGTGAAATTTTAGAACACCAGGGTTAATGAGGGGATTCCAGAAGCTTTCAAAGAGGAAAAACAGGCATCTAGTAAAGAAATGAGAATTGGGGCCGGGCGAGGTGGCTCACGCCTGTAATCTCAGCACTTTAGGAAGCCGAGGTGGGTGGATCACGAGGTTAGGCATTTGAAACCAGCCTGGCCAACACAATGAAATCCCATCTCTACTAAAAATACAAAAATTAGCCGAGTGTGGTGGCGCGTGCCTGTAATCCCAGCTACTGGGGAGGCTGAGGCAGGAGAATCTCTTGAACCTGGAGGCGGAGGTTGCAGGGAGCCGAGATTATGCCACTGCACTCCAGCCTGGGTGGCAGAGCAAGACTCCATCTCAAAAAAAAAAAAAAAGACAAGAGAATTGCATGGTTCTGAACTTTTCGAGAGCCACACTGGATGCTAGATATTGCTTGTCATCAGCGTTGGTGCAGTGCGAAGAGTGATTTATTTTCTTTCTTTCTCTCTCTCTCTCTCTCCCCCTCCCTCCCTCCCTCCCTTCCTTCCTTCCTCCCTCCCTCCCTTCCTTCCCCCCGAGTAGCTGGGACTACAGGTGAGCGCCACCATGCCTGGCTAATTTTTGTATTTTTTGTAGAGACAAGGTTTTGCCATGTTGCCCAGGCTGCTCTTGAACTCTTGGGCTCAAGCGATCCTTCTGCCTCGGCCTCCCAAAGCGCTGGGATTACACATGTGAGCAACTGTGCTGGCCAGAAAATCATTTTAGTCTGTTATTTCATATCCAGCTAAACAACTAGTACAGGGTGAAAACAGAGCAAAGACATTTTCAGAGAATTCAGGGTGCAAAAAAATGTATCTCCATGAATCCTTTTCCCTGGAGGGCACACTTCAGCAAGACAGGAGGAAGAGAAGATGACAGCCAGGAGAAGTGAGTGCGGTACCAAGGGCACTGGCGTGGGGGATGCCTCCCGGAAACCAGGCGCCCCGCAGAATGCCTTAAACAATGGAATATTTGGAAAAAGAATGTCTGTGGCACAAAGGAAGGTGTGCAAATAAAACAACAAAGGAGTTACTCCAAGAAAAACACATTGAACAAGAATGGAAATGTAAGCATAGTCTTTCACTTAGTTCTGTGCCGAATGCCGTTTGCAATTTGCATCATCATAATTTTTTTTTTTTTTTTTTTTTTTTTTTTTTTTTTGAGACAGGGTTTCACTCTGTTACCCAGCCTGGAGTGCAGTGGCGTGATCTCGGCTCACTGCAACCTCTGCCTCCCTGGTTCAAGTGATTCTCGTGCCTCAGCCTCCTGAGTAGTTGGGATTACAGGCGTGTAGCACCACGCCTGGCTAATTTTTGTATTTTTGGTAGAAATCAAGCTTCGCCATGTTGGCCAGGCTGGTCTTGAACTCCTGTCCTCAAGTGATTTGCCCGCCTCAGCCTCCCAAAGTGCCAGGATTACAAGCATAAGACACCGCGCCCGGCTGCATTGTCATAATTTAAACACTGATTATTTACTAAACTATTTGTGTAACTCTTGTTCAGAAGATGGGGAAGAGAGATGGTAGGATATCCAAGATAATTATTTCATATCTGTCATGATAGGAAGTACTTAGGTAATATTTAAAATTAATAAAGTGTCTAGGCGCAGTGGCTCATGCCTATAATCCCAGCATTTTGGGAGGCCAAGGCAGGCGGATCACTTCATGCCAGAAGTTTGAGACCAGCCTGGCCAACATGGTGAAACCTCATCTCTACTAAAATACAAAAAAAAAAAAAAAAAAATTAGCCGGGCATGGTGGTTCATTCCTGTAATCTCAGCTACTCAGGAGGCTGAGGCATGGGAATGGTCTGAACCTGGGGGACAGAGGCTGCAGTAAGCCAGGATCATGCCACTGCACTCCAGCCTGGGTGACAGAACAAGACTCTGTCAAAAAAAAAAAAAAAAATTAGCCAGGTATGGCAGTGTATGCCGGTAGTCCCAGCTACTTGGGAGACTTGAGGCAGGAGGATTGCTTGAGCCCAGGAGTTGGAAGCTGCAGTAAGCTATGATCAAACCACTCCACTCCAGCCTAGCCAATACAGCAAGACCCTGTCTCTTAAAAAAAAAAAAAAATCAATAAATAATTAAAGAAAAAGGAATGCAGATATATTACTTGGAAATATCAAGTTTATCATTACTGGCCAGAAGGGAAAAGAGGTTAAAAAGCAAGACTGCCTTTGGGGAGTGGAATTGGGATGGGGGGAGACAGAACAGAAACTGGAAACTGCTGGCTGCTTATTGGAAGCTGTGTCTAGCAGTTGGTTGGTCGGTTGTAATTGAGGTAAAATTTGCACAACATAAAATTAATCATTAACCATTTTAAAAGGCGCAGTTTACCATTCAGGACTTCCACAGTGTTGTACAGCCCCCACCTGTGTGTAGTTCCGAGATATTTTCACCCCTCCCCACCCCCTGCAAAGAAACCATATGCCCATCACACAGTCACTCCCTATTCCTCTGTCCCCTCCTCGCCAGTCCCTGACAACCACTAGTCTTCTTTCTTCTCTATGGATTTGCCTATTCTGGAAGTTTTTTTTGTTTGTTTGTTTTTTGAGATGGAGTTTTGCTCTTGTTGCCCAGGCTGGAGTGTAGTGGCATGATCTCAGCTCACTACAACCTCCTTCTCCCGGGTTCAAGCAATTCTCCTGCCTCAGCCTCCTGAGTAGCTGGGATTATAGGTGCCCGGCTAATTTTTTGTATTTTTAGTAGAGATGGGGTTTCACCATGTTGGCCAGGCTGGTCTCAAACTCCTGACCTCAAGTAATCCACCCGCCTCAGCCTCCCAAAATGTTGGGATTACAGGCATGAGCCACCGCGCCCGGCCCTATTCTGGAAGTTTTTTGTTTTTTTGAGACAGAGTCTCACTCTGTCACCCAGGCTGGAGTGCAGTAGCTTGATCTTGGATCACTGCAACCTCCGCTTCCCGGGTTCAAGCGATTCTCCTGCCTCAGCCTACCAAGTAACTGGGATTACAGGCACGTGCCACCATGCCCGGCTAATTTTTTGTATATTTAGTAGAGACAGGGGTTTCACCGTGTTGGCCAGACTGGTCTCGAAATCCTGACCTCAAGTGATCCTCCTGCCCCAGCCTCCCAGAGTGCTGGGATTACAGGGATGAGCCACCATGCCCGGCCCTTTTCTGGAAGTTTTACGTAAACGGAATCACACACATGTAACCTTTTGTGTCCTGCTCCTTTCGCTTAGCATGTTTTCAAGGCTCATCCACACTGGAGCACGTATCAGAACTCCATTCCCGTAATGGCTGCACAACATCCCATTGCATGGATTAGACCACCTTCGTTTATCCATTTCATCTGGTGATCCACATTTGCTGCTTTGGGGCTACTGTGAATAGTGCTACTGTGAACATTCCTGTACAAGTATTTACTTGACTACCTGTTTTCACTTGTTCCACATGCATATCTAGGAGTGGAATTGCTGGGTCGTATAGTAATTCTACATTTAACTTTTTTTTTTTTTTTTCGAGACGTAGTTTCACTCTTGTTGCCCAGGCTGGAGTGCAATGGCGCGATCTCGGCTCACTGCAACCTCTGCCTCCCGGGTTCAAGCAATTCTCCTGCCTCAGCCTCCTGAGTAGCTGGGATTACAGGCATGCACCACCATGCCCTGCTAATTTTGTATTTTTAGTAGAGACGGGGTTTCTCCATGTTGGCCAGGCTGGTCTCCAACTCCTGACCTCAGATGATCCACCCGCCTCAGACTCCCAAAGTGCTGGGATTACAGGCGTGAGCCACTATGCCCAGCCCTGTGTTTAACTTTTTGAGGAATAGCCAAACTTCTCCACTGTGGTCACACCATTGTACATTTCCACCAGCAGTGTACAAGGGTTCCAGTTTCTTTACATTCTTGCCAACACCTGTTATTTTCTGTTTTTAAAAATTATAGCTATCCTAGTGAGTGTGAAATGGTATCTCATTGTGGTTTTAATTTGCATTTCCTCATGGCTAATGATGTTAAGCATCTTTTCATGTGCTTATTGGCTAGTTGTATGTCTTCTTCAGAGAAATGACTATTCAAGTCCTTTACCTTTTGTGTGTGTGTGTGTGTGTGACAAAGTCTCACTCTGTCACCTGGAGTGCAGTGGTGCAATCACCACCCCCTGCTGCCTGAGCAGCCTTGTGCTCAGCCGATCTTCCAACCCCAGCCTCCTGAGTAGCTTGAACTACTACAGCGTGTGCCGCCACGCCCAGCTAATTTTTAAAAATTTTTTGTAAAAATTGGGTTTTGCCATGTTGCCCATGGCTGATCTTGAAGTCCTGGGTTCAAGCAATACCCCCGCCTCAGCCTCCCAAAGTGCTAGGATTACAGGCATGAGCAAGACCCTCTCTAGGAAAATAAATAAATAAAATAATGCCATCAGGGCTCCAGACCAGGAGCCAGGGCTCACAGGTCCCCATGCGTGTCTAGTGACAGATGACAATGACACTATTTACAAGTTTTCCACTTGTAAATTCTGTGCCGAATGCCGTTTAGCACACCCATCACAATCCACTTAGTTGACATCCCTCATCCCACAGCCAGTCCTGGCTGAGGTTGCTCAAGGAGATACCTAAAGGAGAAGTATCAGAGTACTTCTTTCAACAACAGCTCTCCCCCTGGATTTGTTCTTGTGGTTTCTTTGTGGAGGCACAGCTGCAGTCGAAAACTGTACTCCAAGGAGCATGTCCTTGAGTGCCACGGCACAGCCAACATTTTTATTTATATATGCATATAATGTATATCTATGAACACACATTTATATATATGTGCATGTATGCATGTATAAATAATTTTCTACAGTGAGCTGATATTACCTTTATTTATTTATTTATTTATTTATTTGAGGTGGAGTCTTGCTCTGTCGCCCAGGCTGGAATACAATGGTGCGGTCTCAGCTCACTGCAACCTCCGCCTCCCAGTTTCAAGCAATCCTCCTCCTTCAGCCTCCCAAGAAACTGGGATTACAGACGCACGCCACCATACCCAGCTAATTTTTGTATTTTTAGTAGAGACGACATTTCACCATGTTGGCCAGGCAGGTCTTGAACTCCTGACCTCAAGTGATCCTCCTGACTTGGCCTCCCAAAGTGCTGGGATTACATGCGTGAGCCACCGTGCCCGGCATATTTTAAAATATATTTTAAATTTTTTAAATTTTATAATAAAGATAGGGTCTCACTATGTTGCCCAGGCTGGTCTCCAACTCTTGGGTTCAAGTGGTCCTCCCACCTTGGCCTCCCAAAGTGCTGGATTACAGGCGTGAGCCACCACGCCCCGCCTGATATTACCTTTATTATAAGGCAGACATCGAGGCCTGCCTGTGTCTCTCTTTGGGCGTACACTCTGTTTGTTTGCTTTCACATCATGCTGACTGGCTGCCGGCAGGCTGCCCAGAGGCTCTGCAGTAGACAGGGGTCCTGCGCGTGGCTGCAGGGTGGACCTGAGCCAGGGGACCTCAGAGGACAAAGGGGGCCTTGATGAAAGCCCCGGTCAGCTGGTCAGTAGGAAGCACTGCTGCTCTGCTTGTCACCCAAGTCAGGGACACGTGGGGGCCACGGGGCCACTCTCAGCTGCTGGTTCCTGGGGAGGCTCTGGAATTTGAAGCTGGTTGTTGGGGGGCAGAGCTGGGAGGCCCGTGCAAACCACCTCCCACCTGCTGGTTTGGTGCAGCTGTCCCAGGAGAGGACGAAAGGCCACCGAGGGAGGGAGGAAGGGAGTAGGCAGCTGCTGGTGGTGGGCACAGGGCCAGAACCCGGACAGCGGGTGGAGGGTGTGCGTGGGGGGCCTGACAGGTGGGGCTTTGTGTCCTGGATGCCCAAGCAGATCTCCCCTTAGTGCGACTTCCTGTCAGCCGGGCTGCACTTGTGCGCTTGGCTGCCTGCCCGTCCCTCACCCGTCAAGGGGCTCCACCGAGGGCTCATCCCCCCCACCCCCTGCAGACGCAGCACGATGGACTCTCCTTTGGAGCCCAGACCCGGCGCGCCCCCGGCCGTTCTTCCTTGGCTCTCATTGTAGGGCTGAGGGCCTTCTGCATGTGTGGTGAGGGGCCTCCCTTTCCTTCCACCCAACAGCTCTGCAAGCTCCTGCAGGGGAGGAACCCCTGGTGGCTTCACAGGGGCGGTCCCACCTCCCGGATTGTGGCCCACGGAGGGGTGTCGGTGGTGTGGGCAGGTGCTGTGTTGCGTCCAGGATGTGGGAAGGACCCCAGTCTTTGCCCTCAGTTTAGTGGAGGAGAGAGACTCCTAACTAACAAGTAGACTGAGTGAGTTTAGTGGCTGAGGTGTGGAGGGGATAGTAAGTGGCCTTCAGGGGGACAGGAGGCCTCTTTCTAGCTGGGGAGGATAAGCTTACAAAAGTGGTACCACATGGGCTAGCCTGGAAGAACTCTTACAGCCCAGGACTCAAGAGAGAAAATCCAGCGCTCCAGAGAGAAAATTCAGCGGTGAAAACATCACATGGAAAGGCCTGGAGGCATGGGAGACAGCCAGGTTCTGGGAACGTGGAGGGTTCAGGAGTAGGGGCTGCGAAGAGAGGAAGGCACCGTGGAAAGGAGGCTGGGAAGGAAGGTTGGGCCCAGCTTGTGTGTCATCAGAGACTTTAAAGGTGGAGAGACTGGCAAGAGCCAGATGAGGTTTTTGTTTGTTTGTTTTGTTTTGTTTTGTTTGAGACGGAGTTCCGCTCTTGTCTCCCAGGCTGGAGTGCAATGGCACCATCTCGGCTCATTGCAACCTCTGCCTCCTGGGTTCAAGCGATTCTCCTGCCTCAGCCCCCCATGTAGCTGGGATTACAGGTGCCCACCACCATGCCTGGCTAATTTTGTATTTTTAGTAGAGATGGGGTTTTGCCATGCTGCCAAGGCTGGTCTCGAACTCCTGACCTCAGATGATTCTCCCGCCTCGGCCTCCCAAAGTGATGGGATTATAGGCATGAGCCACCGTGCCCGGCCCAGATGTGTTTTAGAAAAATAGATATTCACAGCAGGATAAAGAAGAGGTGGCAACAAGAGAGACCAGCAAGAAGATAAACTGGGAAGTTATTGTAAAAAGTTCAGACATGAGAAAGGTGCTAGGGCCAGTCACAGGGGTTGGCTCCTGCTTCTGGGAGGTGCCTCTAGACTTCTGGAGGGAAGGCCTGGGGCTGCCTGAGGCTTTCGGTGACAGCCTCAGAGTGGTCGAGGATTCGACCCAAGCTCCACTACCTTTCTTTAGGGACGTTTTGTAAACTGTCAAGTGCTGTACAAATGTCCATTTGTTTGTCTTTTCTCCTTAATGAACTTCAGAGACCAGAACAGAAAATCCTGCTGCCACAAATACCAGAAATGCTCGATAAAGGAAACAAATTTCCTTTTAGACACATAGCAAAGCTCATCAGGCTGGGAGTAGTGGCTCGTGCCTGAAATCCCAGCACTTTGGGAGGCTGAGGCTGGAGGATTATTTGAGTCCAGGAGTTTGAAGCCAGCCTGGGCAACATACAAGACCCTGTATCTACAAAAAAAAAAAAAAAAAAGAAGAAGAAGAACTAAAATAATTACCAGGTGTAGCAGCATGCACCTGCACTGTAGTCCCAGCCACTTGGGAGGCTAAGGCGGGAGGATGGCTTGAGCCCAGGAGGTCAAGGCTGCAGAGCCAGGATTGCACCAGCGCACTCCAGCCTGGACAAAAGAGTGAAACTCTGTCTCAAAAACAAACAACAAAAAAAAAAAATGAGAAAAGAAAAGGAAAATAAATGGTCATCAGTTGATAAGAAAATCCCTCTCTCTCCTTCCTGATCTCCTTCCAGCATTTTCCAGGGCCCTTCCCAAATACCAAATAAGCTCCCTGTGCTGACATCCTTGTCTCAGAGTCTGCTTCCATGGGAACCCCAGCTAAGAGGAATTCTTCAATACATGATGCTAGAGCAACTGGTTCTGCACAGGGAGAAATAAAATTAGAATATTACTTTATGCCTTAACTAAAAATAAATTCGTAGTGTATTAAAGGCTTAACTGCGAAAACCAAAGCTTTTAAACTTTTCAAAAAAAATACGAGAGAATATCTTTATGATCTTAGTTTCAATAGGGAAAAAAATTCTTAAGACACCAAAAGCATATAAATAAAGGAAGATGTTGATAAAATTGACAATTTTGTCAACAAAAGATGCCATTGTACCAAAAAAGACCACAGGCTAGGGCCAGGTGCAAGTGGTTCACGCCTGTAATCCCAGTACTTTGGGAGGCCGAGGCAGGTGGATCACTTGAGGCCAGGAGTTCGAGACCAGCCTGGCCAAAAAACCCTCTCTCTACTAAAAATACAAAAATTAGCTAGATATGGTGGCACACACCTGTAATCCCAGCTACTAGGGAGGCTGAGGCACAAGAATTGCTTGAGCCTGAGAAGTGGAGGTTGCAGTGAGCCAAGATCACACCACTGTACTCCAGCCTAGGCGACAGAGACTCTGTCTCAAAACACAGCAAAAAAGAAACGAAAAGGCCACAGGCTGGATAAGCTATTTGTGGTACAGAAAACTGACAGGCCGGGCGCAGTGGCTCATGCCTGTAATCCCAGCACTTTGGCTGGTGGATCACCTGAGGTCAGGAGTTCAAAACCAGCCTGGCTAACGTGGGAAAACCCCGTCTCTACTAAAAATACAAAAATTAGCTGGGCGTGGTGGCAGGTGCCTGTAATCCCAGCTACGTGGGAGGCTGAGGCAGGAGAATTGCTTGAACCCAGGAGGTGGAGGCTGCAATGAGCTGAGATTGCGCCATTGCACTCCAGCCTGGGCAACAAGAGTGAGACTTTGTCTCACAAAAAAGAAAACTGACAAAGAATTGGGAATCAGGATATATGAAGAACTAGCACAGAGCTGTAAGAAGGAAACGGCAACCCAGTGGAAAAGTGGGCAAAGACATCAGTAGGCATTTCACGGAAGAGGAAATGTGAACTGTAGGGAGCACATGCAATACCATTTCACAGCGGAAATTTAAAAGCCCAACAAAACAAGTGTTGGCGAGTAGATGGAGTGGCTGGGGCACTTGTTCCCTGGTATTGGAAGTGTCCATTGTCTTCACTACTATGGAAATCAATTTGGAAATAGAAGTTTGGCTTTTGGGTTTTTTTTTTTGGGTAGAAACGGGGTCTCACTATGTTGTCCAGGCTGGTTTCCAACTCTTGGGCTCAAGTGATCCTCCCACCTCAGCCTCCCACAGTGCCGGGATTACACTCTGCCCAGCCTGGAAATAGATTTTTATTTTTATTTTTTAATCTTTATTTTTATTATGTTTTTTGAGATGGAGTCTTGTTCTGTCACCTAGGCTGGAGTGCAGTGGCACGATCTCAGCTCACTGCAAGCTCCACCTCCCGGGCTCACGCCATTCTCCTGCCTCCTGAGTAGCTGGGACTACAGGTGCCCGCCACCACGCCCGGCTAATTTTTTTGTATTTTTAGTAGAGACGGGGTTTCACCGTGTCAACCAGGATGGTCTCAATCTTCTGACCTCGTGATCCACCCGTCTCGGCCTCCCAAAGTGTTGGGATTACAGGCATGAGCCACCGCACCCGGCCGAAATAGATTTTTAAATGTGCATACTTTGAGCCCCAGCATTTCACTTCTAGGGACATGTGAACAAGGATGTATGATCAGGATTATTCACCAAAGCGCAGAATAATTCATTTTTAATTGTAAAAAGTCAAAAGCAACCTAAGTGTTCATCTATACGAGGGTAGCCAAATACATTGGTACAGTGGGATAGTAATCACTGGTTTATATTTAATCAACATGGATTAGCGCTGAAAAACTGTGAACACTGGGCCCAAAAAAGCAAGTGGGAGTTCAGCTTCTGCTTAGGATATAAGAAAACGAAACAGAGGGCAAGTAGCTGAAATGGTACTGCAGTTTATATACCTTTTTTTTTGAGACAGAGTTTTGCTCTGTTGCCCAGGCTGGAGTGCAGTGACTCGATCTTGGCCCACTGCAACCTCTGCCTCCCAGGTTCAAACTATTCTCCTGCCTCAGCCTCCCCAGTAGCTGGGATTATAGTCACGCGCCACCACACCTGGCTAATTTTTTGTGTTTTTAGTAGAGACACAGTTTCACCATGTTGGCCAGGCTGGTCTCAAACTCCTAAGCTCCCGCAATCCACCTATCTTGGCCTCCCAAAGTGCTGGGATTACAGGTGTGAGCTACCGTGCCCAGGCTTTTTGTTTGTTTGTTTAGTATAGAGATGGAGTCTCACTATGTCACTCAGGCTGGTCTTGAACTCCTGGCCTCATGCAATCCTCCCGCCTCAGCCTCCCAAAGTGCTGGGATATGTAAGCCACCATGCCTGGTCAAGATGAGGAATTCACTTCAGAGAACTACATAGCTTGTTCAAGTTCATGTAGCTGGTTGGCTGCAGAGCGAGGATTCGACCCAAGCTCCACTACCTTTCATTAGGGACGTTTTGTAAACTGTCAAGTGCTGTACAAATGTCCATTTGTTTCTCTTTTCTCCTTAATGAACTTCAGAGACCAGAACAGACCCTTTAACAAATTGGGAGCAAGTGTCCTTTTTTCTACAATGCCAGGTGGCAAGGATGGGGAGGGATGGGAGGTTTACAGATGTCAGTGACCTCCAGCATCAGGTGGAGGACGCGGTGCATGCTGCACCTCCAGAGGCTCCGGGCCTCAGATATCCTCCATGCTGGAAAGGTGGGAGCTCTGAGTGGTCTGTTTCAAGCCAGCTTCCTCCTGCCCCTCCAGCTTCCCCAGGGTGCATCTGCACACACATGTACACACACACACACACACATGTCCACATACATGCACACGCCCTGCTCTCCTGTGCATCTCCCCAACGAGTCCGAGTAAATGCCTTTGCTTCTCTTGCTTGCTCTTTGGCTCAGCCCAGGAACCCCTTTTGGGGTCACAAGGGACCATTACAGCTCATTTGGTCAAACAGCCCCCATCCAGTGCCCCCATCCAGCACCTTGAAGACCCTTCATAAATCTCAAGTGAGGCTGGGCGCAGTGGCTCAAGCCTGTAATCCCAGCAGTTTTGGAGGCCGAGGCAGGTGGATCACGAGGTCAGGAGTTCGAGAACAGCCTGACCAACATGGTGAAACCCCGTCTCTACTAAAAATACAAAAATTAGCCGGGCATGGTAGCGCACGCCTGTAGTCCCAGCTGCTTGGGAGACTGAGCAAGAGAATCGCTTGAACCCGGAAGGCGGAGGTTGCAATGAGCCGAGATCACACCACTGCACTCTAGCCTGGGCAACAGAGTGAGACTCCGTCTCAAAAAAAAAAAAAAAAAAAAAAAAAAAAAACTCAAGTGAATGATGACTACCTCTTGCAGGTAATTTAAATCCTCTGGCCTCCCTCCCAAAGTCCTTAAATAGCACGCCCCATCCCATAGCACCATGTCCTTGCCTGACCAGCAGAGTGGGGACGGATTAGCATACAATCCCTCCAGGGCAGCAGTGTGGGGACCCATTAGCAAGGAGGAGGTGGCAACATGGACAGAATAGCTTGCTCCTGTTTCTGAGTTTTGTAGCAGGTGTGTTTTTGTAGCAGGTGAGTGAGGTATGTATTTTCTTGCTCTATTGGTGCTTTTTTAAGCATTCCAGGGCTAAAGACCTGCATATGCAACTAAAACTCTTGTCTCCTGAGAAATGGGAATATTAATTCCTTCTGGGCTGCCATTTTTTGTTTTGTTTTGTTTTCTGTCTGTAAAATGAGGATGTTGGCCAGGCACAGTGGCTCAATCCTGTCATCTCAGCACTTTGGGAAGCTGAAGCAGAAGGATGGCTTGAGCCCAAGAGTTCAAGACCAGCCTGGGCAACATAGTGAGATCCCACCTTTAGAAAAAGTAAAAAAAACTAGCCGGCTGTAGTAGCATGTAGCCTCCTGTAGTCGCAGCTACTGAGGAGGCTGAGGCGGGAGGATCGCTTGAGCCCAGGAGTTCGAGGCTGCAGTGAGCTATGATCACACCACTGCACTTCAACCTGGGTGACACAGCAAGACACTGTCTCTTAAAAAAAAATGATGATAGGCTGGTGGGGGTGACTAATGCCTGAAATCCCAGCACTTTGGGAGGCCAAGGTGGGTGGATCACGAGGTCAAGAGTTCAAGACCAGCCTGGCCAAGATGGTAAAACCCCATCTGTACTAAAAATACAAAAATTAGCTGGGTGTGGTGGTGTGCCTGTAGTCCCAGCTACCATTGCACTCCAGCCTGGGTGACAGAGCAAGACTCTGCCTCAAAAAAAAAAAAAAAAAAAAAGAGGTTGTTGCCTTAGAGAAATAGCTTTCATACCATTTAAATTTATTTATTTAATGGACGTTTATTGACCTCTTTCCATGAGCAGGGAAGGTGCCAGTCCTGGGGAGATGGTGGGTGGACATGACAGGACCAGATGCCACCTTCATGTGTCTGGTGGGTGAACAGATGTTCAAAATGGGATGACAAGCATGATGCAGTCATAAAGAAGAGCAGGTGCTGGCCAGGCACTGTGGCTCATGCCTATAATTCCAGCACTTTGGGAGGTGGAAGAATTGCTTAAGGCCAGGAGTTCAAGGCCACCCAGGGCAACATAGTGAGACCTTGCCTCTAAAAAAAATAAAAAATTAGCCATGTATGGTGGTATGCACCTATAGTCCCAGCTATTTGGGAGGCTGAGGCAGGAGGATCACTTGAGCCTGGGATGTCGAGGCTGCAGTGAGCTGTGGTCATGCCACTGTACTCTAGCCTGGATGAAAGAGCAAGACCCTATCTCCAAAAAAAAAAAAAAAAGCAGGTGCTGTGGTGCTGTGGAGTGGGTAATGGGAGAAACACCCTGGTCTGGGGGCAGCAGGAACGGAAGTTTTGGCTGAGATCTGAAGGACGAGTGGGAATTAGCTGGCAGAGGAGGTCAAGAAGAGCATTCTTGGTGGTGGTCCCAGCATGTGCAAAGGCCAGAAGGTGGAGAAGATACTTCTCATTGCAGGAACAGTGCAGAGCACCTTCAGGGTTGACAAGAAGGGGATTAGGGGCAGATGCACAGGGCCTTGGGGCCCTGCTGAGAAAGTTATATTTTATCACTGGGCGCAGTGGCTCACGCCTGTAATCCCAGCACTTTGAAAGGCCGAGGCGGATGGATCACCTGAGGCCAGGAGGTCGAGACCAGCCTGGCCAACATGGCAAAGCCCTGTCTCTACTAAAAATACAAAAATCTGGGCTGGGTGCTGTGGCTCATGCCCATAATCCCAGCACTTTGGGAGGCTGAGGTGGGTGGATCAGGAGGTCTGGAGATTGAGACCATCCTGGCTAACACGGTGAAACCCTTTCTCTACTAAAAATACAAAAAAATTAGCCGGGTGTGGTGGTGGGTGCCTGTAGTCCCAGCTACTCGGGAGGCTGAGGCAGAAGAATGGCCTGAACCCGGGAGGCGGAGCTTGCAGTGAGCCGAATTTGTGTCACTGCATTCCAGCCTGGGCGACAGAGCAAGACTCCATCTCAAAAAACAAACAAACAAAAATTTAGCCGGGCATGGTGGCACGTGCCTGTAATTCCAGCTACTTGGGAGGCTGAGGCAGGAGAATCACTTGAACTTGGGAGGCGGAGATTGCAGTGAGCAGAGATGGTGCCACTGCACTCCAACCTAGGTAACAGAGTGAGATTCTGTCTAAAAAAAAAAAAAAAAAAGTTATATTTTATCCTAAGAGCAGTAGCAAACCTTCAAAGGTTTGGAAGCAGAGGAATGTTATGATTGCATCTGTATTTAATAAAAAATCTTTCTGGCATATACTGGCAACCCCAGAAAGATTTGAATGAGGCAAGAGGATGGATGAAAGAGAGGCTTCAGTGTGAAGAATGGGTTGGCAGGGATTGGAGGTGGACAAGGGATCTGTTAGGATGGTGACCACAAAGGCAGAGAGAAATGGGTGGAGATATTTAAAAGCTGGAGTTTTGACCGGGTGCTATGACTCACGCCTGTAATCCTAGCACTTTGGGAGGCCGAGGCGGGCAGATTGCCTGAGCTCAGGAGTTTGAGACCAGCCTGGGCAACACGGCGAATCCCCGTCTCTACTAAAAATGTAAAAAATTAGCTGGGTGTGGTGGTGGGTGCCTGTAATCCCAGCTACTCAGGAGGCTGAGGCACGAGAATTGCTTGAACCCAGGATGTAGCGGTTACAGTGAGCTGAGATTGTGCCACTGCACTCCAGCCTGGGTGACACAGTGAGACTCTGTCTCAATGGATGAATGAATGAATGAATGAATCAATAAAGGCTGGCGTTTTGAGGACTTGATCATTGAGGAGATGTGAGAGGGAGGCTAGTCACAGACTGTTTCTAGGATCCTGGCTTTGTCTACAGCCGAAAGTAGGATGCTGTCATCAGATCTGCAGAGGTGGTCAGGGGTGGATTTGGGACATCTTGATTCTGAGGTCACTGTGAGATACTACTAAGCAGATCTGGAGGTCAGAGAGATGGACGTTAGTTTGGTGTATAGGTGGTAGTTAAAGGCATGGGCTGTTGGAGACCACCAAAGGAGAGAGTGCAGAGGACGAAGTGGGGCTGGGTCTACCTTGAGGACACCAACATTTAACATACAGGTTGAGAAGAAGCCAGCCAAGGAAATGAAAATTAAGAGGGAAAGGAAGGAAACCAGGAAAGCCTGGCCCATGGAGGTCAAGGGAAGGGAGTTTCAGGAATGGTGGAGTGGCAAGTCCTAGGAAACAAGCTCTAGTTAGATGGGAACTAACCAAAAAAGTAAAAAAGTAAATCTCTGGATTTTGCAAATAGAGATTCGTTGTTGGCTGGGCACGGTTGCTCACGCCAGTAATCCCAACACTTTGGGAAGCCAAGGCCTGAGGATCACTTGAGCCCAGGAGTCCTAGGCCAACCTGGTCAACATATTGAGACTCTGTCTCTACAGAAAATACAAAAATGAGTCAGGTGTGCTGGTGCATGCCTGTAGTGCCAGCTACTCAGTAGGCTGAGGTGGAAGGATCCCTGGAGCCAGGAGGTCAAGCCTGCAGTGAGCCGTGGCCACACAACTGAGTTCCAGCCTGAGTGGTACGGTGAGACTTCATCTCAAAACAAAACAAAAACACACAAGATGTATTGTTGATCTAGCAAGAGCGGAATCTGTGAAGCAAAGACGTCAGTAAAGACAGGTGTTTCAAGAAGTTTAACTGGGAAAGGAAGGAAGGGGATCCTTCCTTTAGCCGGAGGAGAGTGTGAGGTTGAAGATGGTTTGGTTTGGTTTTTAAATTAGCGACCCCAGTTTAAAAGCAGGTGGGGATAAACGGAGAGAGAGAGGTTGATAGGCCTGGCCTAGTTTTTATAGGAGAACCAAACATCCCATGGTTCTAGCTTCCTTGGCTATCATTTTAGGCTACTATTACCTTCTTGCTTATCAAGGTGCTGACTTACTTCTTAAGGTTAGGTAGGTGCCTCGAATTCCTGTTGAAGGAACTTAAAATTTTCCTTTATTTCCATGATGCAGTGGCCTACAAGCCCCTAGGAGGGGGTTCCTGCTCCATCTCAAAGCAGGAGCTGGAAAAGCATGGGCCTGGCTGCTGCTCCATTCCAACCAGATGGCCCAGCAGATAATCGGCAACGTGCACAAGCTTCCGCTGTGCCTGGTGCCCTGTACCAGGTTCTTAAGAATAAAGGAGGCCAGACACAGTGGCTCACGCTTGTAATCCCAGCACTTTGGGAGGCCGAGGCAGGTGGATCACTTGAGGTCAGGAGTTTAAGACCTGCCTGGCCAACATGGCAAAATCCCGTCTCTACTAAAAATACAAAAATTAGCCGGGTGTGGTGGCGGGCGCCTGTAATCCCAGCTACTTGGGAGGCTGAGGCAGGAGGATCCCTTGAAGCCAGGAGAGGGAGGTTGCGGTGAGCTGAGATTGTGCCACTGTACTCCAGCCTGGGTGACAGAGTGAGATGCTGTCTCAAAAAAAAAAAAAAGAATAAAGGAATATGACTGCTCCTTCATGGCTGCCATCCACATCTTGGGCAAAGTATCTCTTGCTAATTTGCATTAACAAGGGAAAGAGAATTCTGTGAGGTGTAGTCCAGCTCAGCTAAGCTGACAGAATACAAATTCATCATAGGGGCCACTTCATTTTTAAGAAAGTATTTATTAGCAGATCCAGGTACTGTTTGCAGGATCTTGGGCTAAATATTTAGAATGAGTCCATCCTCATAGAATGTAGGTTCCAGTAGAGAAATCAGACAGTAAGCAAGTGAATCTATGATACGATGCTATATTGTAACAAGCACTATGGAAAAGAAGACAGAGAAAAAGTAGTGAGTAAGGGGGTAAGAGTTGGGAAAGAAGGAGGTTACGTTAGAGAGAGTGGGTGGTTGGAAAACCATTTGATGAAGTACCATTTGATCAGAGGCCATAATGAAGTGATAGAACCAACCAAGCAGACATCATGGAAAAGAGGCTTTTTTTTCAGGCGGAGGAAACGGTATGTGCAAAGGCTCCAAGATAGGAGAAAAATTGTTCAAGAAATGCAAAAATGCCAGAGCTGCTGGAGCACTGAGTGGGGCAGAGAGGGGTAGAGATGAAGCTGGAGAATAAGGCAGCAACAGAGAATAGTCATTCTGTGACCTGTCTAGTGATTCCCTTGAAGACCCTACTTGAAAGGCTTGTCTTTTTTTTTTTTTTTTTTTAGATGGAGTCTTGCACTGTTGCCCAGGCTGGAACACAGTGGTGCGATCTCGGCTCACTGCAACCTCCGCCTCCAGGTTCAAGAAATTCTCGTGCCTCAGCCTCCCGAATAGCTGGGATTACAGGCACCCACCACCACGCCCAGCTAATTTTTGTATTTTCAAGCAGAGACGGGGTTTCACCATGTTGGCCAGGTGGTTTCGAACTCCTGACCTCAGGTTATCAATTCACTTTGGCCTCCCATAGTGCTGGGATTACAGGTGTGAGCCATCATGCCTGGCTGAAAGGCTTGTCTTTTTTGACCTTACTTCAACTCTCCCAGTGCTAAATGCCTCTCTCAAGGGACATTTCTTGCATATTTTATTTTACTTTATTATTTTATTTATTTTTATTTTTATTTTGAGATGGAATTTCATTCTTGTCCTCCAGACTGGAGTGCAATGGCGCGATCTCAGCTCACTGCAACCTCCGTCTCCCAGGTTCAGGTGATTCTCCTGCCTCAGCCTCCCAAATAGCTAGGATTACAGGCATGCACCACCACACCTGGCTAATTTTTGTATATTTAGGAGAGATGGGGTTTCAACATGTTGGCCAGGATGGTCTCGAACTCCTGACCTCAAGTGATCCGCCTGCCTTGGCCTCCCAAAGTGCTGGGGTTACAGGTGTAAGCCACCACACTTGGCCCATTCGTTGCATATTTTAACATCACAGCTGCCTAAGGTCATGAATAACAGTTGGGGCAAACAATAGACTAACATAAAGTTTTAAAAGAAAGGCTAAGGAATGAGATGTCCACAGGGGGCTTTTTTTTTTTTTTTTGCTTTGAGATGGAGTTTCATTCTTTTTGCCCAGGCTGGAGTGCAATGGCACGATCTCGGCTCACTACAACCTCCACCTCCCGGGTTCAAGCAATTCTTCTACCTCAGCCTCCCGTGTAGCTGGGATTACAGGTGCACACCACCAGGCCCACCTAATTTTGTGTTTTTAGTAGAGACAGGGTTTCATCATGTTGGCCAGGCTGGTCTCGAACTCCTGACATTAGGTGATCCGCCCGCCTCAGCCTCCCAAAGTGCTGGGATTACAGACATGAGCCACCGTGCCAGGCCGTAGGGGGATTCTATAAGCTCTGACATCCTCGTGGCGTGCAGTTGGCCATGTGCGTGTGTTGGCTGCGTGCGTGCCCAGGAAGGACTTGAGAAGGCAATAATAACTCCCCTCGGACTGACCTTAAGGCTCTGTGCAAGCAGAACGTGAAAGCTGAGGCAGAGTTAGAAACTGCCTGACTGGGTGTTGAAAGTTTCCATGGATCCAGAGCCTCTCAGCAAAGAGTAGATGTATTGGTTCCAAGAGGTTAAGGAAATCTGTCTAATCATTAGCTAACCACTAAGTTAACTGTGCAAAGAATTCAGTGGCCACACATGATGTAGAATACAGACTTGGCATAATTATGAGGAAAGTCACTAAACAAACAGCAACCGCAATAAACAGCAACAAGAACAAACCGTACAGAGCGGGGGCAGAATCTGACTTCCAGCATGACCACATTATATTATTTGAAATGTCCGGTTTTGAACTAAAATTGTGAAACATGCAAAGAAAGAAAAAAATATGATCCTTAGGGGGAAAAAGCCATCAATGCTAACAGTCCCTGAGGAAACCCAGAAGTTGGAATTATTAGACAATTTATTTATTTATTAAGTGATCCTCCTTCCTTAGTCTCCCAAGTAGCTAGGCTTACAAGCACACACCACCATGCCTGGCTGATTTTTAAAGTTTTTTGTAGCAACAGCATCTCACTATATTGCCCAGGCTGGTCTTGAACTCCTGGCCTTATGTTATTCTCCTGCCCTGACCTCCCAACGTCCTGGGATTACAGGTGTGAGTCTAGCCTAGACAAATACTTTAAATTAGTTGTTTTAAATATATTCAAAGAACT
This sequence comes from Pongo abelii, assembly GCF_028885655.2. Taxonomy (NCBI): domain Eukaryota; kingdom Metazoa; phylum Chordata; class Mammalia; order Primates; family Hominidae; genus Pongo; species Pongo abelii. The sequence goes on from NC_071991.2 coordinate 13,094,333, forward strand.
AAAGGAAGCCATGTCTAAAAAATGAATGAAAAGTATGAAAACAGAATTTCAAAGAGAGAGAAATGATGAATTAACAGATAGAAATTATAAAAAGGAACAAAAAAGAAAATCGTGGAATTGAAAAATACAATAACTGAAACAAAAAATTTAGTGGAGGCCAGGCACAGTGGCTCATGCCTGTAATCCCAGCACTTTGAGAGGCCAAGGTGAGGCCAAACACCTGAGATCAGGAGTTTGAGACAAGCCTGGCCAACATGGTGAAACCCCATCTCTATTAAAAATACAAAAATTAGCTGGGTGTGGTGGTGTGTACCTGTAATCCCAGCTACTCAGGAGGCTGAGGCAGGAGGATCACGGGAACCCGGGAGGTGGATGTTGCAGTGAGCTGAGATGGTACCACTGCACTCCAGCCTGGGCAACAGAGCAAGACTTCGTCTCAAAAAGAAAAAAAAAATCAGTATGAGATTTGAGAAGATGAAAAAGGAATCAGTGAATTTAAAGATAGGCCAATTGAGATTATTCAGTCTAAGGAACAGAGAGAAAAAAAATGAAGATTAATGACCCGTGGGACACTATCAAGCATATCAACATACATATAATAGGAGTCCCGGTGGAAGAAGAAAGAGCAGAAAGAATATTTGAAGAAATAATGACTTGAAAATATGCTAAATTCAATGAAAAATGAATAGTAGTCCACACATCTGAGAAACTCAATGAACTCCAAGTAGGATAAATTCAGAGATCTACACCAAGACACGTAATAGTGACACTGTCAGAAGACAAAGAGGAAGCAGCGAGAAGTGACTCATCACATACAACGGATTTTTAATAAGATTAACAGCTGGCTTCTCATTAAAAAAAAAAAAAAGCCAGCCAGGCACGGTGGCTCACGCCTGTAATCCCAGCACTTTGGGAGGCCGAGGCGTGTGGATCATGAGGTCAGGAGATTGAGACCATCCTGTCTAACATGGTGAAACCCCATCTGTACTAAAAATACAAAAATTAGTCGGGTGTGGTGGCAGGCACCTGTAGTCCCAGATACTCAGGAGGCTGAGGCAGGAGAATGGCGTGAACCCAGGAGGCGGAGCTAGCAGTGAGCCGAGATTGTGCCACTGCACTCCAGCCTGGGTGACAGAGCGAGACTCCGTCTCAAAAAAAAACCCACAGAGTTTAGAAGCCAGTGAGATGATATATTCAAAGTGATGAAAGGAGAAAACTGCCAGCCAAGAATCTTATCTTTTGTAAAACTATCCTTCAAAAATGAGTGAGAAATTAACATTCCTCAGCCAAATAAAGGAAGTCTACCAAAAACAAAAAACCCCATGGCTAACATCATACTTAATAGTGAATGACTGAAAGCTTTTCCCCTAAGATCAGGAACAAAAAAAAGGATGTCTGCTCTTACCACTTATATTCAAGATTGACTAGAACTTGTTAGAACTAGAGGTTCTGACAAGGGCAGTTGGGCAAGAAGAAATAAGTAAAAGGCACACATATTGGAAAGGAAGAAGTGAAATTATCTCTATTTTTCAGTGACATTATCTCATATGTGTAGAAAACATGACGAAGTTTTCTATTACAACAACAAAAGCTATTAGAGCTAATAAATGAATCAAGAAAAATTGCAGGATACAGTATTAATATTTTATTAATTTTTTCTTTTTTGAGACAGGGTCTTGCTCTGTCATCTGGGCTGGAGTGCAGTGGTACAAGCATGGATCACTCCAGCCTCAACCTCCTGGGCTAAAGTGATTCTCCAACCTCAGCCTCTCAAGTAGCTTGGACCACAGGCATGCACCACCATGCCCAGCTAATTTTTTTTTTTTTTTTTTTTTTGTAGAGATAGGGCTTTGCTATGTTGCCCAGGCTGGTCTCGAACTCCAGGCTCAAGCAATCCACCCATGTTGACCTCCCAAAGTGCTGGAACTACAGACATGAGCCACCGCACCTGGCCCAATATTAATATTTAAAAATTTAGTTGTATTTCTATACGCTAGCCATGAAAAATCCAAAAAAGAAATTAAGAAAACCAATAGAAAATAATAAAATACTTATTTAACCAAAGATGTGCAATACTTGTGTGCTGGAACTATGAAATATTGTTGGAAGAAATTAAAGAAGACCTAAATAAATGGAAAGACATTTTATGTTGGGTCAGGAGACTTAATATTGTTAACATGGCAATACTTTGCTAGTCAATCTATAGATTCAATACAATCCCTATCAAAATGTCAAATGCCTTTTTGCAGAAATGGACAAGCTGGTACCAAAATTCATATAGAAATGCAAAGGACCCCAAATAGCCAAAACAGTCTTGAAAAAGAAGAACAAGGCCGGGCTGGGTGGTAATCCCAGCACTTTGGGAGGCTGAGGCAGGCAGATCACTTGAGGTCAGGAGTTCAAGACCAGCCTGGTCAATAAGGTGAAACTCTGTCTCTACTGAAAACAGAAAAAATTAGCCCAGCGTGGTGTTGGGTACCTGTAATCCCAGCTACTGGGGAGGCTGAGGCAGGAGAATCGCTTGAACCCAGGAGACAGAAGTTGCAGTGAGCCGAGATCACGCCACTGCACTCTAGCCTGGGTGACAGAGCTAGACTCCGTCTCAAAAAAAAAAAAAAAAAAGTTGATGGACTCCCCAATTTCAAAACTTACTACAAAGCTGCAGTAGTCAAAGTGGTGTTACTGGCATAAGGATAGAAACATAGAACAGTGCAATGGAATTGGGGGTCCAGAAATAAGCCCACATATCCGTGGTCAATTGATAGTCAACAAGGATGGCAAGACTCTTCACGCTATACCCAAAAATTAACTCCAAATGGATCAGAAACCTAAATGTAAGAGCTAAACTTATAAAACTCTTAGAGGGAAACATAGGTGTAAATCTTTATGAGCTTGGATTAAGCAATGGCTTCTTAAATGTGACATCAAAAGCATGAACAACCAAAGAAAAAATAAACTGTTCTTCAACAATATTACAAATGTTTTTGCTTCAAGGGACACTGTCGAGACTGTAAGAAGGACCAAGTATGGTAGCTCACACTTGTAATCCCAGTACTTTGGGAGGCCAAGGTGGGCAGATCACTGGAGCTCCGGAGTTTGAGACCAGCCTGGGGAACTTGGTGAAACCCCATCTCTACAAAAAAATACAGAAATTAACCAGGTGTGGTGATGCGTGCCTGTAGTCCCAGCTGCTTAGGAAGCTGCAGTGGGAGGATCTCTTGATCCCAGGCAGTGGAGGTTGCAGGGAGCTGAGATGGTACCACTGCACTCCAGCCTGGACGACAGAGCAAGACTGTCTTTCAAAAGGAAAAAAAAAAAAAAAAAAAAAAGAATGTAAAAAGACATCTCATAGAATGGGAGAAAATACTTAGAAATCATATTATTGGATAAGGAATTGATACCCAGAATATATACAGAATTCCTAAAACTCAATAACAAAAATAAAATTCAGTTCAAAAATAGGCAAATGAATAGACATTTCTTCAAAGAAGATATACAAATGGTCAATAAGCACATGCAAAGGTGCCCATCACTAATCACTGAGAAAATGCAAATCAAAACTACAATGAGATAACACCTCACATCTGTTAGGATGGCTACTATAGAAAAACATGAAAATTGGCCGGGCACGGTGGCTCACGCCTGTAATCCCAGCACTTTGGGAAGCCGAGGCGGGTGGATCATCTGAGGTCAGGAGTTCAAGACCAGCCTGACCAACATGGTGAAAATCTATCTCTACTAAAAACTCAAAAATTAGCCAGGCATGGTGACGCGTGCCTGTAATCCCAGCTACTTGGGAGGCTGAGGCAGGAGAATCACTTGAACATGGGAGGCGGAGGTTGCAGTGAGCTGAGATCGCACCACTACACTCCAGCCTGGGAGACAGAGCGAGACTCCATCTCAAAAATTAAAAAAAAAGAAAAACATGAAATAAAAATTGCTAGCCAGGTTGTGGAGAAATTGGAATCCTTGTGCATGATTGGAGGGAATATAAAATGATACAATGCTGTGAAAAACAGTATGGCAGCTCCTCAAAAAATTAAAAATAGAATCACCATATGATCCAGCAATTCCACTTGTGGGTTTATACCCGAAAAAACTGAAAGCAGAGCCTTGAAGAGATATTTGTGCATCCACGTTCATAGCAGCATTATTCACAATAGCCAAAACATGGAAGCAAGCCAAGTGTTCATCACCAGCTGAATGAATAAGCAAAATGTGTTATATGATGGAATGTTATTCAGCCTTAAAAGGGAAGGAAATTCTAGCTGAGTGCGGTGGTTCACATCTGTAATCCCAGCACTTTGGGAGGCCAAGGCAGGCAGATCACTTGAGGTCAGGAGTTCGAGACCATCCTAGCCAACATGGTGAAACCCCGTCTCTACTAAAAATACAAAAATTAGCTAGGCATGGTGGCGGGTGCCTGTAATACCAGCTACTCAGTAGGCTGAGGCAGGAGAATCACTTGAACCCGGGAGGGGGAGGTTGCAGTGAACCGAGATTGCTCCATTGCCCTCCAGCCTGGGCAACAAGAGCGACACTCCATCTAAAAATAAATAAAATAAAATAAGGAAATTCTGACACATACTACAACATGGGTGAACCTTGAGGACATTATGGTAAGTGAAATAAGCTAGTCACAACAAAGACAAATACTGTATGATAAATACAGCATGACTCCCGTTATATGAGGTACTTGGTCACAATCCTAGAGACAGAAAGTGGACTGGTGAGACCGGGCGTGGTGGCTCACGCCTGTAATCTCAGCACTTTGAGAGGCAGAGGTAGGAGGATCGCTTAAGCCCAAGAGTTTGAGACCAGCCTGGGATACATAGCAAGACCCTGTCTCTATTAAAAAAAAAAAAAAAAAAAGTTTTAATTAGCTGAGTACAGTGAGCATGCCTGTAGTCCCAGCTACTTTGGAGGCTGAGGTGGGAAGATTGCTTGAGCCCAGGAGGTCAAAGCCACAGTGAGCTGTGTTTGTGCCCCTGCACTCCATCCACCCTAACTGACAGAACAAGACCCTGTCTCAAAAAATTAGACTGCTGTTTGCTAGGGGCTGGGGAGAGGGGAGAATGGGGAATTATGTTTAATGGGGACCGTTTCAGTTTTACAAGATGAACGGCAGTGATGGTTGCACAAATTATGGATATATTTAGTACCACTGAATGGTACACTTAAGAACAGTGATAATGAGCTGAGCACAGTGGCCCACTCCTGTAATCCCAGCACTTTATGAGGCCGAGGCAGGCAGATAGCATGAGCTCAGGAGTTTGAGACCAGCCGGGGCAACATAGCGAAACCCCATCCCTAGAAAAAATACAAAAAAAAAAATTTAGCCAGGCATGGTGGTGTGCACCTGTAGTCCCAGCTACCCGGGAGGCTGAGGTGGAAGGATGGCTTGAGCCCAGGGGTTTGGAGCTGCAGTGAACTGTGATTGCACCACTGCAGGCCACCAGCCTAGGCAACAGAGTGAGACCCTGTCTCAAAAAAAGAAAAATAGTGAAGATAATAAATTTTCTGTATATTTTATCACAATAAAAAAATTTTAAGGCCGGGCATGGTGGCTCATGCCTGTAATCCCAGCACTTTGGGAGGCTGAGGCAGGTGGATCACCTGAGGTCAGGAGTTCAAGACTAGCCTGGCCAACATGGCGAAACCCCGTCTCTACTAAACATACAAAAACTAGGCGGGCATCATGGTGAGCACCTGTAGTCCTAGCTACTCAGGAGGCTGAGGCAGGAGACTCACTTGAACCCAGGAGATGGAGGTTGCAGTGAGCCGAGATCATGCCATTGCACTCCAGCCTGGGCGACAGAGCAAGACTCTGTCTCGTAAATAAATGAATAAAGGAATGAAGTGCTGATTCATGCTACGACATGCATGAACATTGAAAACATTATGCTAAGTGAAGAAGCCAGACAGAAATGGCCACTTATTTTATTATAACCCCATTATATGAAATGTTCAGAACAGGCAAGTCCATGGAGACAGAAAGTAGATTAGCACTTGCCGGTGGTTGGGAGAAGGATGAATACAGAGTGACTACTAACAGGTATGGTGTTTCTTTTTTTTACTTTGTTTTGTTTTGAGACAGAGTCTCACTCCATCACCCAGGCAGGAGTGCAGTGGCACAATCTTGGCTGACTGCAACCTCTGCCTCCTGGGTTCAAGTGATTCTTGTGCCTCAGCTTCCAAATAACTGGGATTATAGGCATGCACCACCACACCCAGCTAATTTTTTTTGTAGTTTTTTGTTTTGTTTTGTTTTGTTTTTGTTTTTGTTTAGATGGGGTCTCGCTCTGTCGTCCAGGCTGGAGTGCAGTGGTGCGATCTTGGCTCATTGCCAGCTCCTCCTCCTGGGTTCACGCCATTCTCCTGCCTCAGCTCCCTGAGTAGCTGGGACTACAGGTGCCCGCCACCATGCCCGGCTAATTTTTTGTATTTTTTTTAGTAGAGACGGGGTTTCACTGTGTTAGCCAGGATGGTCTCGATCTCATGACCTCATGATCCACCCGCCTCGGCCTCCCAAAGTGCTGGGATTACAGGCGTGAGCCACCGCACCTGGCCTGTATTTTTTTTTTTTTTTTTTTTTTTTAAGTAGAAACAAGGTTTCGCCGTGTTGGTCAGGCTGGTCTCGAACTCCTGACTTCAAGTGATCTGCCCGCCTCAGCCTCCCAAAGTGCTGGGATTACAGGCGTGAGCCACCGTGCCCAGCCAGGTTTTCTTTTTGGGGTGATGAAAATGTTTTGGAATTGGTGATGATGATTGTATAATCTTGAAAATATATTAAAAATCACTGAACTATATACCCTTTTTTAAAATGGTGAATTCTATGGTGTCTGAGTTATATCTCAATTTAAAAAAATGTATTATTCTGATTGCATATAGAGATAGGCTACGGGTGTCCAAGAGTGAAAACTGGGAGGATGTTGCAGATGTTGCAGTTGGTCCAGCGGTGAGCTGATGGTGCTATCATTGGCCAGGAGGTTGGCCCAAGGGCATGATGGCTTGAAAAGTTGGGAAGTCCCGGCCGGGCGTGGTGGCTCACGCCGGTAATCCCAGCACTTTGGGAGGCCAAGGTGGGTGGATCACCTGAGGTCAGGAGTTCGAGACCAGCCTGGCCAACATGGTGAAACCCTGTCTCTACTAACAATACAAAAATTAGGCCGGTGTGCTGGCGGCCACCTGTAAACCCAGCTGCTTGGGAGGCTGAAGCAGGAGAATCACTTGAACCTGGGAGGCGGAGGTTGCAGTGAGCTGAGATCACACCATTGCACTCCAGCCTGGGCTACAAGACCAGCCTGACCAACAAACACAAAACAAAACAAAACAAAAGTTGTCTCAAAAACAAAACAAAACAAAAGTTGGGAAGTCCCCAGTGCAGGAATCCTATAAAGAGGCTATTCTCAACAGGAGGAGGGACACTCCCCGACCCTCACCATTGGGGCAAGAGGGGATATGAGTTCAGGGGAAGGCATTTTGGAAAACTGATCTAGTTTGGTGCCAAAAAGGGTTTATGAGCCATTATGGGTACAGGCCTGAAAGCTTCAAATAGCCATGGGTTAGCAAAGGTCATGGCCTTGGCTTCTAGGAAAATCGTGGAGCCCTGGAACAGGAAATCCAGGGAAGGTGTCATCTTGAAGTGTACCTGACAATAATTTTTGAGTTGAAATATGGGGGCTTAAGATATTCGTCATAATTATCACGGCTCAGTAATACAAACCATCTCCTGATTTGGAATTTGCAGATGTCTGTTTTATAAAATCAAAGTCACTGATTAGTCTAGAATTGGCATTGCGTCTTACAATCACAGTAGCATTTTGAATTGGGCATATGCCAATGCATTAATAAATAAGTAAAAGGTAGAATTAATAGCATCAAACTGCCGGGTGCAGCGGCTCATGCCTGTAATCCCAGCACTTTGTGAGGCCGAGGTGGCAGGATTCCTTGAGGCCAGGAGTTTGAGACCACTCTGGGCAACGTAGTGAGACCTCGTCTCTACACACACAAAAAATTTTTAATTAGCCAGGCGTGATGGCACACGCTTGTCACCTCAGCTACTTGGGAGGCTGAGATGGGAGGATCACCTGAGCCCAGGAGCTCAAGACTGCAGTGAGCTATGATTGCACCAGTGCCCTCCAGCCTGGGTGACAGAGGGAGACCCTGCCTCCATTTTCAATAAATGAATAAATAATATTAAACTAACGCAGTTTGGTTTATAGAATTTTTTCATTTGAAATATCTGTCTTGGTCTCTACAACAACAGCCTTGTGAAACAAGTTTTGCTATTTTCATGCCTATATTTATATAAGGAAATGGAGGCTTAGTGAGTTAACACTTTTCTAAGAAGCCTGAATCCAGGTCTTCTAAATCTCATGTTCTTTACATTATCACTCCATGAATCAAGTAAAGTACTTTTTATTTATTCAAATTCTCAGGGTATGTTGCCAGGGTACCTTTTCCCAGAAAGTCTATTTTTATAGAATGTCTTTGATTCTTGCCCATCCCAGTGGCTATTTTAAATAACATTTTTTTCCTGTTAATTATGTTAATGTTAATTTTAGAAAGTCTAGAAAAACAGTTTTAAAAATCACCACTCATAACCACTCTTAACATTTGAGCATATTTCTTTCCAGTGTCTGCCTATAAATACACCACCTATAAATATATATACACATATATACATATATATTTATAACCTTTTTTGTAAAACTGTGCTCATACTATGTAAATGGTTTCGTGTCCTGCTTTTTTGCTTAGTATGATTTTGTGAAACGCAGCGTGGCATAACGGTGAAGGTTAATTAGGCCCTGGAGCCAGAACAAAACACTCTGGTAGGTGTGTGTGCCCTTGTGAATTACTTAACCTTTTAGCACCTTAGTTTCTTTCCTCTGGTCCCAGGTGATCTGTGTTCTTGGGGTCGGGAACTGTTCCGTGTCCGAAACACATCCGTACTTTCTCCCATTGGACAAGCAGAGCCCTTGCCTTTCATCCTTCTCGCATCTCCCTTGCCCTACGACTTCAGTAACACCCGCTCTATCTAACCTTGGGTCCACCATGCCCAGTTTCCTGAATGCTGCTGGAGAAGACCACACAGTGGAGAATATCGGTGTTGCTACTGACCCACAGCCTTCTTGTCCTTTGTCTTTCTTTGTTATTTTCTTTTGTTGGATTGTATCTGTTTTTTAAATATATAATGCATGGGCCTGGCACGGTGGCTCACGCCTGTAATCCCAACACTTTGGGAGGCCAAGGTGGGAGGATCATCTGAGGTCAGGAGCTTGAGACCAGCCTGGACAACATGGCGAAACCCTGTCTCTACTGAATATACAAAAATTAGCCAGGTGTGATGATGACGTGCCTGTAATCCCAGCTACTCGGAAGGCTGAGGCAGGAGAATCGCTTGAACCCAGGAGGAAGAGGTTGCAATGAGCCAAGATCACGCCACTGCACTCCGGCCTGGGCAACAGAGGGAGACTCCATCTCAAAAAAATAAAATTAATTAATTAATTAATTAATTAAGCATGATTTTAAAAAATCTACCTTACAAGAGGGTGACCAGTGCATCCCACATCCCCCAGCCTCTGGTCCTTCTCTGCAGAGGCAGCCACTTCAGTGCATCTGCAAGCATATCGTCCGTGTGGGTCTGCAGTGGTATTGCACTGGGTAACATAGATCTTGGATATTGTTTCAGTCCGTATATACAGGCCTGCCCAGTTGTTTTGTTTTGTTCGTTTGTTTCACATTGCCATATAAAAGGAAGGCTTCCTAAAGCATACCGTGAACCTAGAAGCTATAAAGGAAAAGTTGATAACTTTGACTATGGAAAGGCCAGGAGCAGTGGCTCATGCCTGTAATCCCAGCACTTTGGGAGGCCAAGGCAGGTGGATCACTTGAGTCCAGGAGTTCGAGACCAGCCTGGCCAACATAGCAAAACCCCGTCTCTACTGAAAATACAAAAATTAACCAGGCATGGTGATGGCGTGCCTGCAATCCCAGCTACTGGGGAGGCTGAGGCAGGAGAATCACTTGAACCCAGGAGGTGGAGGTTGCAGTAAGCTGAAATCGCACCACTGCACTCCAGCCTGAGCAACAGAGCGAGACTCTGTCTCAAAAAAAAAATGACTATGGAAAAATGAGAAGCTTTAGTATGAGAAAAGGTACCATTAGCAAAGCCACAAGACAGGATGACCTCCACGTCCCACTGGACCTTCAATGCTGCTCAGTGGCCTTTTTGTGCTCCCCATGTTCTCTCCACAGATACTACCTCAAACCTTCCTGCCCCTCCAAGCTACAACTCCATCCCTCCTAATTTCACACAGAAAACCAAATTTATCAGATGGAAATGCCCTCTGCTTCCTGCAGCCAGACCTTTATTTTTTTTTTAATTGTTCTTATTTTTTACAGAGATAGGGTCTTGCTCTGTCACCCAGGCTGGAGTGCAGTGGCTTGATCATAGCTCACTGTAGCCTCCAACTCCTGGCCTCAAATGATCCTCCCCGCTCAACCCCCTGACTAGCTGGGACTACAGGTGTGCATCTCTATGCCTTTCTAATTTTCAAATTTTTTTGTAGAAACAGGGTCTCACTCAGGCTGGTTTCGAACACCTTGGCCTCCCAAAGAGCTAGGATTACAGGTGCGAACCACCAAACCCAGCCAACCAGACATCTCAGTGTATTTGAACCCAAATTAATCTCTTCCTTCCCTCTGTTGAAATGGAAAGTATCTGGACTGGGCATGATGGCTCACGCCCGTAATCCTAGCACTTTGGGAGGCCAAGTCAGGCAGATCACTTGAGGCCAGGAGTTCAAGACCAGCCTGGCCAATATGGTGAAATCCCATCTCTACTAAAAATACAAAAATTAGTCGGGCGTGGTGGTGCATGCTTGTAATCCAAGCTACTCGGGAAGCTGAGGCATGAGAATTGCTTGAACCTGGGAGGTGGAGGTTGCAGTGAGCTGAGACTGTACTACTGCACTCCAGCCTGGGTGACGGAGCAAGACTTTGTCTGTCTGTCTGTCTGTCTGTCTGTCTCTCTCTCTCTATATATATATATGTGTGTGTATATATATACACACACATATATGTATATATGTGTATATATGTATGTACATATATGTGTATATACATACGTATATGTGTATATACACACACATATATGTATGTACATATGTGTGTATATACATATGTGTATGTACATATGTGTGTATATACATACGTGTGTATGTGCATATATGTGCGTATATACATACATATATGTATGTACATATTGTGTGTATATATACATACATATATGTATGTACATATTGTGTGTATATATACATACATATATGTACGTACATATATGTATGTGTATATGCATACATATATGTACGTACATATGTGTGTATATACATATATGTATGTGTATATATACACATATATGTGCGTACATATATGTGTGTACATATATATGTGTGTGTGTATATGCAGTTGTGTGATCTCAGCTCACTGCAACCTCCCTCTCCCAGGTTCAAGTGATTCTCCTGCCTCAACCTCCCTAGAATCTGGGATTACAGGCACACACCACCACGCCTGGCTAATTTTTGTATTTTTAGTAGAGACGGGGTTTCACCATGTTGGTCAATCTGGTCTTGAACTCCTGACCTCAAATGATCCATCTGCCTTGGCCTCCTGAAATGCTGGGATTACAGGCACGAGCCATGGTGCCTGGCCTGGAAAGAGATTTTTAAAGGTTAGAGGACACAAGGGCCTGTTTATAGGCTGAGAGGAGGAATAATTATTGAAGATATGAAAGAAAATGGGGACGGAGACAAAGCAAGGTCTCAGAGGACACCAGCACAGGTGGCTAAGATCCGAGCCGCTTCCTGCAGCGTCACCACACCAGCGACCCAAGCTGAGGCTTCCTCAATGAAAATCCCCGCCTTTTTTCTACATGAACTGCTGCAAGCCACAGTTGCCCATCTGATATTTGCATGCCTGTGAGTTTCAGATGTAACTACAAGAATTTACACTTATCCTAATTACGTTTCATAAACTGTCTTTATGATCATCTGTTCTGGTACAACGACCAAGAAAACATTCAGTGGGTGGTTTGGCAAGTTCTGTTTTGAATCAGCTGTGCACCAGGTGTGTGCCAGGCCAGTAGGAAGATCCCGGACAGCGTCTTTGCTCTCCAGATGTCTGTAGTGTAAGTGGGAAGGCAAACTCAAAGACAAATCATTTAAACAAATATAGTGTCCAGGCCAGGAGAGATGGCGTACACCTGTAGTCCCAGCTATTCAGGAGGCTGAGGTGGGAGGATCGCTGGAACCTAGGCAGTCAAGGCTGCAGTGAGCTATGATTGCACCACTGCACTCCAGCCTGGGTGACAGAGTGTGTCATCCTGGTGGCACTGCTTCTACCCCTACAGCAGGCGAGGCGGACCGACGTAGGAGGCAGATGGTAAGTTCAGGGTGTTTGCCAGGGGACAGGAGCAGATCTGAGTTTTTGATGCATCACTGACCGCTGTGCAGGGACAGCTCTGAGGATGGCCAGCGTGGAGACTGGGATCAGTGAGGAGGGTACTGCCAGTTCTGGGTGGACTAGATGAGTCCTGACCATAAGCAGTGAAAATAGGAAAGAGGCAAGAGAAAAGAGCCAGGGAGTATTTAGGAGGTAAAACCCAGCAGGAGGCAGTAATGGAAGGGAGCGGGAGGGGAGTGGAGTAGTGAGTGACAAGTTGACTTCTAGTTTTCTGACTCAGCTAATCAGTAGAGCAACGGTCCTACTAAGGCAAGATTACATGGGATCAGAACACAGGGAGGTGTCAGCCTCTAGCAGGGGAACAGATAGCTTCCATTATTTTATGTATGTGTGTGTGTATATATGTATGTATACATATATATACATACGTATACATATATATGTATACATATATATACATACGTATACATATATGTATGCATATACATATACATACGTATATACATATACATATGTATACATATATATACACATACATATATATACACATACATATATATGTGTATATATACAGCTGAGATCGTGCAACTGCATTCCAGCCTGGGTGACAGAGCGAGACGCTGTCTCAAGAATAAATTAATTAATAAAATAAAATAAATAAAAGCCTCTTTCCAGCCAGACAGGGTGGCACCTGTTCTCTGAGCACTGGCGGAGTCCCAGGTAGGAGGATTGCTTGAGACCAGGAGTTTGAGACCAGCTAGGACAACATAGCAAGACCTCATCTTTACCAAATAAAATAGCTGGGCATGGTGGTGCAGGTCTGTGCTCCCAGCTACTCGGGAGGCTGAGGTGGGAGGGTTACTGCATCCCAGGAGTTCCAGGCTGCCATGTGCTGTGATTGCACCACTGTGGTCTATCCTGGGTGACAGAACAAGAACCTGTCTCAAACAAACAAACAAAAATAGGGGAGACCCTCCAGTGTGAGCCTCCTCATCATCCCCATCCCCCATGACATCGCCAGCTACGCCCCCTCCCTCCCCTCCTCCCTCCCCTCCACCTTCACCCCTCGTGGCGCACCCACCCACCGACTCTCCAGTCCACCCCTCCTCAGAGACCCTGTCCACCCATCCATCTCTCTCCCATTGCGCTTCCTCCTCACTCCATTCCTTCTGCCTCCCACCATATGCAAATCTCCATTCTTAAAAGCCTGACTGCCTCCTCTGGATTTTTGCACACTCTTGGGGAACTTCCTGTGGCTCTCTGCCCTTCACCACCAGCCTTTCCCAAAGAGAAATCCCTCTCGCCACCTCCCTCTACTCATCTTCCGCCAGTGGCTCCAGGGCACACATTTGGACTTAGACCTACATTGCTCTGCTGTGCCTGCCCCGAAGATGGCATCAGGACCTAACAGCACTTGGAGCACCTTTTCCTCCCCATTCCCTGCTTCTCATCCTTGGGGATCTCTGCAGGACTGGACCCACTCCCCCTTCTTTCAGGGCCCCTCACAGTCCTTATCTTCTACTTGTTGTCCCTCCCTTTTTTTTTTTTTTTTTTTTTTGAGATGGAGTCTCGCTCTGTTGCCCAGGCTGGAATGCAGCAGTGTGATCTCGGCTCACTGCAACCTCCGCCTCCTGGGTTCAAGCGATTCTCCTGCCTCAGCCCCCTCAGTAGCTGGGATTACAGGCGTGTGCCACCACACCCGGCTAATTTTTGTATTTTTAGTAGAGACGGGGTTTCACCATGTTGGCCAGGCTGGTCTCAAGCTCCTGACCTCAGGTGATCCGACTGCCTTGGCTTCCCGAAGTGCTGGGATTATAGACCTGAGCCATTGCACCTGGCCTTTTTTTTTTTTTTTTTTTTTTTTTTAAACAGGGTCTCATTTTGTCACCTAGGCTGGAGTGCAGTGATGCAAAGACGGTTCACTGCAGCCTTGACCACCCAGGCTCAAGTGATCCTCCCTTCTCAACCTCCTGAGTAGCTGGGACTATAGGAGGGCATCCCCACACCACCTAATTTTTGTATTTTTGATAGAGACGGGATTTCGCCATGTTGCCCAGGCTGGTCTTGAACTCCTGGGCTCAAGTGATCCTCCCGCCTCGGCCTTCCAAAGTGTTGGCATTACAGGCGTGAGGCACCACGCCAGCTACTTGGTGTCTCTTGACTTTTTTTGCTTCCTGCAGTGACTGCTCTTCCTACCCTAAATGCAGGCCTTCCCCGATGCTCTGTCTTTGGTCCTCTTCCCTCTTTATGCTTTCCCCATTATCTATAATAATAAACAAAGAGATGGAGAGAGGGCGCTGAGGGCTTTGAGGATGAAGGGGGTTCTTTGTTGCTTTGGCGGTATTGTTGGTTTTTTGTCATTGTTTGCTTTTTTCTTTTTTTGTAATGGCAAGAGGGATTCCTCAGGGCACGATGGAAAGAGCTGGAAGGAGGCCAACAAACTACGTGCTTTTACTATTTTCATATGCCCCAAACATTCGTCTTGATGGTGTTTTGCTGATCCTGTCTACCGGTTGCATTCCCTCCCTGCTCTTAACCTCTGTAGCATTCTGGTAATGCTTCTATTACCAATCAAGTAATCATACTGCCTTTTTTGTGTGTGTTTTCGTTTTTGAGACAGAGTCTCAATTTGTTGCCCAGGCTGGAGTGCAGTGGTGCAATCTCGGTTCACTGCAACCTCTGCCTCATGGGTTCAAGCAATACTCCTGCCTCAGCCTCCCAAGTGGCTGGGACCACTGGTGCACACCACCATGCCCAGCTAATTTTTGTATTGTTAGTAGAAACAGGCTTTTGCCATGTTGGCCAGGCTGGTCTCAAACTCCTGGCCTCAAGTGATCCACCCACCTCAGCCTCCCAAAATGCTGGGATTACAGGCATGAGCCAATGCTCCAGGCCCATGCTGCCATTTTTTACCACGTACCGTATCTTAAATACCTCGGCAGTAGACTTAGGCTGTCTTGACAGCAGACCTGAGTTTTTTTGTGTGTTTTGTTTTGTTTTTTGAGACGGAGTCTTGCTCTGTTGCCAGGCTGGAGTGCAATGGCGCTATCTCGGCTCACTGCAACCTCCGCTTCCCAGGTTCATGCGATTCTTCTGCCTCAGCCTCCTGAGTAGCTGGAACTACAGGTGCACACCACCATGCCCAGCTAATTTTTGTATTTTTAGTAGACACCAGGTTTCACCATGTTGGCCAGGATGGTCTCGATCTCTTGACCTCGTGATCCACCCACCTCGGCCTCTCAAAGTGCTGGGATTACAGGTGTGATCCACCACACCCAGGCCAGAACCTGAGTTATTTTACATCCCTTGGAGCACTTAAAAGTACTCGCACATAGTGGGTACCCAATAAAATGCTTTCTTAGCAGCATCCGCTAAGGGGAAGACCATGAGTTTTTGAGGCAAATAGCCCCAGATCTGATCCTGTTTCTGGCCTTTTTCTTGCCTACCTTTCTTTTTTTCTTTCCTTTTTTTTTTTCTCTCTTTGAAATGGAGTCTCGCTCTGTCACCCAGGCTGGAGTCCAGTGGTGCAATCTTGGCTCTCTGCAAACTCTGCCTCCCAGGCTCAAGCGATTCTCCTGCCTCAGCCTCCCGAGTAGCTGGGATTACAGGCGTGTGCCACCATACCTGGCTAATTTTTGTATTTTTTGTAGAGACGGGGTTTTGCCAGGTTGGCCAGGCTGATCTCGAACTCCTGACCTCAAGTGATCTACACACCTCGGCCTCCCAAAGTGCTGGGATTACAGGCGTGAGCCACCGTGGCTGGCCCTGCTTATGTTTCTAATAACAGTAGTTGCCACAAAGCATTGTGAATATTAAAGATGAGGATGCATGTCTGGCAATGAGCATTCCCTCCCCTTACTGAGCTGGGAAGGAGCTAGAAGAAGGAGAGTGTTATAGGCACCAGTGTGGGGGATGCTAGGACACCTAGTGAGCCCAAGGGCAAACATTTTAGCAGGCTTCAGGACTGGGGGGAAAGCCATTTGCAAGATTGCTCTGGTTTGCTATAACTCTTTCAACCCTGGGACTGGTCAGAAGTAGGACGAGACAAAATGACCCAAAGCAGTGTGTGAGGACACATCAATATCACTTGATGTGTTTCCACTCGACAAATGACTGGTGAGTCATTGGAATTTCACTGTACTTGGTACGGCCCTGGCCCTTTTCACATTCACATACTCCTGCCTTAGTTTGCTTTCTTCCTGTTTTTTGTTTGTTTGTTTGTTTTTGTGTGTATGTGTGTGGTTTTTTTGAGGTGGCATCTCACTCTGTCACCTAGACTGGAGTGCAGTGGCACAATCACAGCTCACTGCAGCCACCCCAGGCTCAGATGATCCTCCCACCTCAACCTCCTGAGTAGCTAGGACTACAGGTGATTTTTTTTTTAATCTTCTGTAGGGATGGGGTTTTGCCACATTGCCAGGCTGGTCTGGAACTCCTGGGCTCAAGTGATCCTCCTACCTCGGCCTCCCAAAGTGTTGGGATTACAGGCATGAGCCACGGCGCCTGGCCTCCTGCTGTTCTAACAGCCTTTCTCCTGCCTCTTTTCATCCCTTGGCCGCCACTGTACACACGCCAATACCCAAACCCAGCGACCTCTGTGCCTCCTTTCCTGCCTGCAAAATTTAGCTGCTGGGAGGACATTCCAACTCTTTTCTCAATTCTGGCAGCTCTTCAGATGACCTCCACAAACTAGTCCTGAAGCTGGGGAGATTTGTTCTCCACCCTCCAGAATTCCTTCAAAAAATGAAGAAGAGGCCAGACACAGTGGCTCACACCTGTCATCCCAACACTTTGGGAGGCCAAAGTGGGGGGATCACCTGAGATCAGGAATTCGAGACCAGCCTGGCCAACATGGTGAAACCCCGTCTCTACTAAAAATACAAAAACTAGCTGGATGTGGTGGCAGGCGCGTGTAATCCCAGCTACTGGGGAGGCAGGAGAATCGCTTGAACCTGGGAGGTGAAGGCTGCAGTGAGCCGAGATCACAACACTGCACTCCAGCCTGGGTGACAGAGCAAGATTCTGTCTAAAAAAAATATGAGGAAGAGGTTGGCAAGCCAGCAAGTAAATCCTTTTGGAGTGTCCCAGGGTGTAGAGTTTGTTTTTGAAATTTTTGAAATTTTTCTCTGTTGGTATTTTTAGATCAACCACATTCTTTTTAACTACTGCATAGTATTTCTTAGTATGAAAGCATCCTAATTTTATTTTTCTTTATTTAAATGTGTGTGTGTGCATGTGTGTGTGTGTGTGTGTGTATTTAAATTCTAGATTCAGGGGGTACGTGTGCAGGTTTGTTGCATGGATATATTGTGTGATGCTAAAGTTTGGGATTCAAATGATTCTATCGCCCATATAATACCTAATATTAATAGGTAGTTTTTCAGCCTTTCTCCCCCTCCCTCCCTCTTGCCTTTTGGAGTCCCCAGGGTCTATTCTTCCCAGTATTATGTCCGTGTCCTCAGTGTTTAGCACCTGCTTATAAGTGAGAACATGCAATATTTGGTTTTCTGTTTCTTTCTGTTTAATGCACTTAGGAAAATGTCCTCCAGCTGCATCTATGTGGCTGCAAAGGACATGATATTGTTCTTTTTTTTTTAATTAAATTTAATTTTTTTTTTGAGACAAAGTCTCGCTCTTGTCTCTCAGGCTGGAGTGCAATGGCGTGATCTCGGCTCACTGCAATCTCCACCTCCTGGATTCAAGCAATTCTCCTGCCTCAGCCTCCCGAGTAGCTGGGATTATAGGCACCTGCCACCACGCCCGGCTAATTTTTGTATTTTTAGTAGAGACAAGGTTTCACCATGTTGGCCAGGCTGGTCTCAAACTCCTGACCTCAGGTCATCTGCCCGCCTCAGCCTCCCAAAGTGCTGGGATTATGGGCGTGAGCCACCATGCCCAGCCAATATTGTTCTTTTTTATGGCTACATAGTATTCTATGGTGTATATGTACCGCATTTTCTTTCTCCAGTCTACCATGGATGGGCACCTGGGTTAATTCCACATCTTTGCTATTATAAATGGTGCTGCAATAAACATACGTGTGCATATGTCTTTTCGGTAGAATGATTTATGTTCCTTTGGGTAGATACGCAGTAATGGGATTGCCGGGTCAACTTTCTACTATTGCTGGAACATTCAAGTTGTTTTTGCCTTTCCCTTGGGAACAGTGCTTCAGGGAATGTTCTTGAACGTGGCTCATTGTGAACTTGTGGGAACATTCCTCTAGGATAGATTCCCAGGGGGTCAGACTATGTGTATATTTGAAATTTATTAGACCCTGCCAGATTGTCCTGTTCAGAGACTGTACCACTGCAGGACAAATATTTTCCTTTACGGTTTAGTCATTCTATATCTTGCTTAACAAGGTCTTCTCGGCCAGGCGCAGTGGCTCACGCCTGTAATCCCAGCACTTTGGGAGGCTGAGGCAGGCGGATCATCTGAGGTCGGGAGTTCAAGACCAGCCTGACCAACATGGAGAAACCCCATCTCTACTAAAAATACAAAATTAGCCGGGTGTGGTGGCACACGCCTGTAGTCCCAGCTACTCCGGAGGCTGAGGCAGGAGAATTGCTTGAACCCAGGAGGCAGAGGTTGCAGTGAGCCAAGATCATGCCATTGCACTTCAGCCTGGGCAACAAGAATGAAACTCCGTCTCAAAGATAAAAAAGGTCTTCTCAATACTAAAGTTGGAAACAGATTTTCCTTTTTTTTTTTTTTCTAAGTTTATAGTTTTGCTTTGTGCCTTTGGCTCCTTATGCAAGCTGGGATGTTTCTCCCCCAGAGTGAGAACTTCTTCTCACTGTTTGCTACCACCTGAATAGCCTGCCCTTTCCCTACTAATTTGAAATGCCACCTTTATTATAAACTAAATTCCGATAAATATATAGATCTGGTCTATTTCACTAACCCATGGTTTATGCCTACCATGTGTTTTGGTGTGTGTGTGTTTGTGCTTTTTTTAAAAAAAATGGGGTAAAATATATATAACATAAAGTTTGCCATTGTCACCATTTTATTTTATTTTTTTCTTTTTGAGATGGGGTCTTGCTCTGTCACCCAGGCTGGAGTGCAGTGGTGCGATCATGGCTCACTGCAGCCTTGACTTCCCAGGCTCAAGCGATCCTCCCGCCTCAGTTTCCTGAGTAGTTGGGACCATAGGCACGTGCCACCATGCCTGGCTAATTTTTGTATTTTTGGTAGAGACGTGGTTTCACCAAGTTGGCCAGGCTCAAACTCCTGACCTCAAGTGATCCACTCACCTTGTCCTCCCAAAGTGCTGGGATTACAGGTGTGAGCCACTGCACCCAACCTGTAACCATTTTTTAAGTATACAATTCAGTGGCATTAATGACATCTATAATGCTGTACAACAATCACTGCTATTTCCATAATACTTCATCACCCCAAACAGAAACTCTTACTCACTAATAATCTACTTTGTGTTGACATGACTTTGCTTATTCTAGATCCTCATATAAGTGGACTCATACAATATTTATCCCTTTGTGTCTGGCTTATTTCTTTTCTTTGCTTGTGTTTTTCTTTTCTTTTCTTTTTTCTTTTTTTTTTTTTTTTTTTTTTTGAGACAGAGCTCACTCTGTCACCCAGGCTGGAGTGCAGTGGTGCGATCTCGGCTCACTACAACCTCCGCTTCCTGGATTTCAGCGACTCTCCTGCCTCAGCTTCCCAAGTAGTTGGGATTACAGGCGTGTGCCATGACGCCCGGCTAATTTTTTTTGTATTTTTATTAGAGACGGGATTTCACCATGTTGGCCAGGCTCAACTCGAACTCCTGACCTCAAGTGATCCACCCACCTCGGGCTCCCAAAGTGCTGGAATTACAGGCGTGAGCCACCGTGCCCGGCCTGTGTCTGGCTTATTTCACTTAGCAGAATGTTTTCAAAATTCAGCCGCAGTGCATTATGTATCAGAACCTCATTCCTTTCTACAGCTGAATAATATTTCATGGTGTGGACAGACCACATTTTGTCAATGCATTCATCTGTTGATGGACACCTGGGTTGTCCCCACCTTTTGGCTGTTGTGAATAATGCTGCTGTGAACATGGGTGTGAAAGTATTTGTTCAAGTTCCTGCTTTCAGTTCTTTTGGGCAGATGCCCAGGAGTGGCATTGCTGGGTCACGTGGTAATTCAGTTTAACTTTTGTCATCATTGTTGTAGAGATGGGGCCTTGGTATGTTATCCAGGCTGTCTTGAACTCCTGGCTTCAAGAGATCCTCCTGCCTAAGCCTCCAGAGTAGCTGGGACCACAAGCATGTGCCACCATGCCCGGCTAATTTCTTTATTTTTTGTAGAGATGGGCTCTTGCTATGTTGCCCAGGCTGGAACTCCTGGGTTCAAACAGTCCTCCTACCTTGGCCTCCAAAAGTGCTGAGATTACAGGCATGAGCCACAGCGCCCAGCCCCTGTTTAATTTTTGAAGAGTCCTCAAACTGTTTTCCACAGCAGCTGTAGAAGAGATACTTGGAGGAGGAGGAAAGAGAAGTCATGGAGCCCTGTTCTTACCCGAGTTTTGCAGTCACCTCCCCACATTCCTCCCTCACTCTGAAGCGGAGCGCAGAACCCAGCCTCTGGTGGTACCAAGTGAAGGTTGGCCTGGTTGGTTGAGTGGATGGCCAAATGAACTCCAGACCACTGGATTGTATAACAGGACAGCAAGAGGCGGCATAGAGCCGTGGAAAGAACCTGTAGCCATAACATTTGATGAATGAATCAGACATGTGACATTAGTTCTGTTTCTTCTTCTTTTTTTTTTTGAGATGGACACTCTGTCACTCACTCTGGAGTGCAGTGGCGCGAACTCAGCTCACTGCAACCTCCGCCTCCCAGGTTCAAGTGATTCTCCTGCCTCAGCCTCCTAAGTGGCTGGGACTACAGGCGTGCGCCACCACGCCCAGCTAATTTTTGTATTTTTAGTAGAGATGGGGTTTCATCATGTTGACCAGGCTGGTCTTAAACTCCTGACCTCAGGTGATCTGCCCGCCTCGGCCTCCCACAGCACTGGGATTACAGGTGTGAGCCCCTGTGCCCGGCCATGTTCTGTTTCTTAGAGGAACCCTTGGCTTCCCTGTGTCTCATTAGTGCTCTGTAAGTGCCCCTGCTGCAGAGCGTAGTGAGGCATGTGACCTGGCTGTAAGTGCCTTTGCTGAAGCCAGAGGTGCCCACTAGTTTTCGAGACTGCAGAGACCTTGTGTGCCCAGCACCCAGAATAGGGCCTGGCACGGTGAAGTCATTTCTTGCACGCATTCACTCACATGTTCAGCAAGTACTAACTGAGTGTCTGTACCATGCCAGGCACAGCTCAGGAGGCAAGGATTCAGCCACGAATGAGAAAGACAAAGGCCTTGGCCCCATTGATCACTCAGTGGTCCAAGAACAGGTCCCTCAGCCTCCCAAGTAGCTGGGATTACAGGCACCCACCACAACGCCTGGCTAATTTTTTGTGTTTTTAGTAGAGATAGTGTTTTACCATGTTGGCCAGGCTAGTCTCAAACTCCTGAGCTCAGGTGATTCACCCGCCTCAGCCTCCCGAAGTGCTGGGATTACAGGCATAAGGCCTCAACTTCCTGTGCTCAAGTGATCCTCCTGCCTCAACCTCCTGATTAGCTGGGACTACAGGCATGCACTACCACAGCCCGCTAATTTTTCTATTTTTTGTAGAGATGGTGTCTCACTATGTTGCCCAGGCTGGTCTCGAACTCCTGGCCTTAAGCAATCCTCCCGCCTCAGCCTCCCAAAGTGCTGGGATTACAGGTGCAAGCCACCATGCCTAGTCTATACCTATTTTATGAATAGACACACTGAGGTCCACAGAGAGTAAGATGCCTCAGATTACAGAACTAGTGTGTGCCTAAGGCTTGATGTGTGT
The DNA here is from genome assembly GCF_028885655.2 of Pongo abelii. Classification (NCBI taxonomy): domain Eukaryota; kingdom Metazoa; phylum Chordata; class Mammalia; order Primates; family Hominidae; genus Pongo; species Pongo abelii. Next base: position 13,116,690 of record NC_071991.2, read on the forward strand.
GATATCTGACAGTTGTGGACACATCTCATCAAGTGCTTCATTGCCAATGAGATTCCCAGAGCAGACTCCCAGCCTGGGGAGGAATAGGAATTCCTCTGCTGAATGAGATCAAATTTGTTTTTTTTTTTCTCCCAAACCTTTATTACCCAAATCACATATTCTAATGAATGCGGCCGACATATATATATGTTATTTACCAGAGTTTTCAGAGACACCCTCACTGACAAACCCACATATATTGTTTAGCCAAATATCTGGGCACCCTGTGGCCCAATCATGTTGACACGTGGAATTAACTGTCACACTCAGCTGACCTCAGGAGCACCTCCTGTGAGCTTTGCTGGGAGCTTCTGTTTGCATTAACCCTTTACGACCCTCAAGAGTGGGTATTGCCCTGTTCACAGGGGGAGAAAGTAAGTTTTAGCATTCACATCTAAAAAGATATAAAGCCTCTTCCACACTCATCACTGGTAGGAGTTCGATTGTGAATATGACTTTCTATTTTACCTTTTCCCCACTTCAGACTTTCTGTGGCTCTGATCTTCACATTCTATCCATACTCTAATATAGTATTATAAATGAGGGTTTTTTTCACTAACAGTAATAATTAACATGTGGCTGGGCATGGTGGCTCATGCCTGTAGTCCCAGCACTTTGGGAGGCCAAGGCAGGAGGATTGCTTGAGCCCAGGAGTTCAAGACCAGCCTGGGCAACAAAAACGAGACACCATTTCTACAAAAAATTTAAAAATTAGCCAGGAGCAGTGGCACGCACCTGTAGTCCTAGCTACTCAGGAGGCTGAGGTGAGAGGATTGTTTGAGCCCAGGAGTTGGAGGCTGCAGTGAGTTATAATCGCACCACTGCACTCCAGATGACAGAGCAACACCCCATCTCTTAAAAAATGAAAATGTAAACTTAAAACAATGAAAAAATTAACATACATATAGTGCTTTTTTTTTTTTTTTTTTTGAGACAGTCTCACTCTGTCACCAGGCTGGAGTGCAGTGGCACAATCTCAGCTCACTGCAACCTCCACCTCCTGGGTTCAAGCGATTCTCCTGCCTCAGCCTCCCGAGTAGCTAGGATTACAGGTACGCGCCACCATGCCCAGCTAATTTTTGTTATTTTTCATAGAGATGGGGTTTCACCATGTTGGCTAGGCTGGTCTCAAACTCCTGACCTCAGGTGATCCACCTGCCTCAGCCTCCCAAAGCGCTAGGATTCCAGGTGTGAGCCACCATACCAGGCTCATATAGTGCTTTTTTTTTTTTTTTTTTTTTTGAGACGGAGTCTCGCTCTGTTGCCCAGGCTGGAGTGCAGTGGCATGATCTCAGCTCACTGCAACCTCTGCCTCACGGGTTCAAGCGATTCTCCTGCCTCAGCCTCCCAAGTAGCTGGGACTACAGGCACCCGCCACCATGCCCAGCTAATTTTTTTGTATTTTTAGTAGAGACGGGGTTTCACCATGTCAGCCAAGATGGTCTCAATCTCCTGACCTCGTGATCCACCCGCCTTGGCCTCCCAAAGTGCTGGGATTACAGGCGTGAGCCACTGCGCCTGGCCCATATAGTGCTTTAATAAAAACAATCACTAACCTTTATATAACAGTAGGTATGCAGGCAATTTTCTAAATACTTTCCATAATATTAACTTAGCCTCAAAACAACCCTAAGAGGTAGCTATGATTAGCCTTGTTTTATAGACAGAGAAACTGAGGCACAGAGAAGTTGAGTGACTTGCCCAAGGCCACATGTAGAATAAGTGTTGCAGCCAGGGTTGCCGCCCAGGGCCTCCTCTGAATTTGACAGTGACTCACCCAAGGCTACACAGATAGGAAGGCAGGACTTGAACTTGGGGTTCTGATGTAAGAACCACTCTGCATTCAGCATCCCTACTCTGGCTTTAGAATCCTGGGATGTTTTTACAGTGTGGAGGGTCCTTTTTTTTGAGAGACGGAGTCTCACTCTGTTGCCCAGGCTGGAGTGCAGTGGCGCAATCTTGGCTCACTGCAACCTCCGCCTCCTGGGTTCAAGGGATTCTTCTGCCTCAGCCTCCCGAGTAGCTGGGACTATAGGTGCCCACTACCATGCCCGGCTAATTTTTGTATTTTTAGTAGAGACAGCGGTTTCACCATATTGACCAGACTGGTCTCGAACTCCTGACCTCGTTATCGGCCTGCCTCGGCCTCCCAAAGTGCTGGGATTACAGGAGTGAGCCACTGTGCCTGGCCTCAGGTCCTTGAAGACCCTCTCACCCTCCCCCGTTTTCATTCAGGCTAAGTCCCCCCATGCCCCTCCCTCCACCTGTGTGGGTAGCTGCCTCTTGCTAAATGGCTTTGGTTGCAGAGCTCATGTCGTGGCTCTCAAAAAGAAATGTGTGGGATGAATAAGCACCTAACAATAACCCAGAATCAGTTTTTTTGTGTGGTGGGGAGAGGGCTGTGTTTTCCTTTCTCTTCCCTCTTCTCCCTCCCTCTGCCCCCAAGACCAGTAAATTGCTGCTGGCTCACAGCCGGGCCAAGCTGGCTTCCTGTAAGCTGTGATAACATGGAATTAGACTGGCTGCCACCCTCCTCAGGGCGGGGACACCAGCTCTGAGCCACTACGGGCGACTCTGAGCTGGTACTTCCTGCCCTCAGCCTGCTCCATACTTCTGGGACACTGCTTTGGAGATAACTGGGCAGGGCCGGGTGCGGTGGCTCAAGCCTGTAATCCCAGCACCTTGGGAGGCCGAGGAGTTTGAGACCAGTCTGGCCAACATGGCGAAACCCTGTCTCTACTAAAAATACACAAATTAGATGGGCGTGGTGGTGTGCGCCTATAATCCCAGCAACTTGGGAGGCTAAGACAGGAAAATCGCTTGAACCCAGGAGGTAGAGGTTTCAGTGAGCCAAGATCGCACCACTGCACTCCAGCCTGGGTGACAGAGAGAGACTGTCTCAAAAAAAAAAAAAAAAAAAGAGATAACTGGGCAGAGACACATCCCTGGACTTGTCCTCCAGCGGAGAAGCAGTGGAAAAACGTCTCCCCAGTACAAGGCTGGCAGCTCCTGAACTGGGCCATTAAGGGTGCTTCAAATTACCACTTACAAGGAGGAGCTGGCAGGCAGGGGCAGAGAGCTCTGGCAGCCTGGGGCACCCCTGAGGCGAGGTTTCCAGGCTGTTTGCTGACTCAGGGACTTGGCTGAGTGGCTCCCGTCTGTCCTGGTGCCTCTAAAAGGCCCCCTGACCCCTGCCGGCCACCTGCAGCCTGCCTGGAGAGGCTTTAGAAATTCAGCAGATCTTTGCTGCCCAGAACTGCCAGCTAATTGTGGGATCCTAAGACCAAGCCAGGTGTTTTTCTTAGGGGGTCTATCTTGCAGAATGGTTAGGCTCTGGGGGTGCACCTGGCATCTCCATTTAGCTCAGCCACGCTTGAAGTCACCCTTTCCCCTGTGATGTCAAATCTGTGGAAAGGGACCGTGGACACCTGTGTTTAATATGGGGGGAACAGCAGTGTCAGGAGGAAAAACAGGTCTATTAATATCAGGGGCAAAGTGTTCAGAGGTCTCCGCCTATGCTGAACCTTTGACCAAGGGATGGAAAATTCCAGGTGGGAGCTTGGAAATTCCTCGTGTAAGAGAAGCAGTAAGGGAAGTGCCACACTTCCTTGCTTCCTGCAGCCCTCAGCTTCAGCCAAGACCAGGCCGGGGGTTCCTGAGTCCTGGCTGTGGTTGTTCAGTTGTTCATAGTCTTGGCTACACATCACAGCCTCCTGGGGGAAGTTTAAAGTTCTGATGCCCAGGCTGATCCCAGACCCATTACATCAGAATCCCTGGGGCGGGGCCCAGGCTTCCCAGGTAATTGGAGTGTGTAGCTGGGGTGAAGAACCGCAGCCGGCAATAACAACCTCTGTTTTCCTCCACCCTCTGTCTGGCTCCTTTATTTTTGACCTCTCAGATTCAGAGGTAGGCATGGGCCATGCATAGCGGGTGCTTGGAAAATAGTGTTCAGGGTCATTGCCGCTACTACTGCTAATAATAATTTAGGTTCACTCGAAGGGCAAGGAGCATTGGAAAAGTGCTTTGCTATGATTTCATTTAAAAATGTTGCAGACCAGCTGCAGTGGCTCACGCCTGTAATCCCAGCACTTTGGGAGGCCAAGGCAGGCTGATCATCTGAGGTCAGGAGTTTGAGACTAGCCTGACCAACATGGAGAAACCCCGTCTCTACTAAAAATACAAAATTAGCCGGGTGTGGTGGCATATGCCTGAAATCCAAGCTACTTGGGAGGCTGAGGCAGGAGAATTGCTTGAACCCAGGAGGCGGAGGTTGCAGTGAGCCGAAATCATACCATTGCACTCCAGCCTGGGTAACAAGAGCAAAACTCTGTCTCAAAAAAAAAAAAAAGTTCCTAGCCTGGACAACATAGTGAGACCCCATCTCCAAGAAAAAATTAAAAAATTAGCCAGACATGGTGGCATGCACCTGTAGTCCCGGTGAGACCAGGTCTCACTATGTTGCCCAGGCTGGCCTCAAACTCCTGAGCTCAAGCGATCCTCCCGTCTTGGCCTCCCAAAGTGCTGGGACTATAGGCCTGAGTCACCGAACCTGACCCTGATTCCTCTTAATGTCCTCACTGCCTCCCATTCCCAGGGTCTGCTCTCTGGGCAGGCTGTCTCTGTGCCGCCTTCTTTCCCACAGCAAGTCTCATGTCTCTCCTTGCCCCCTTCTTGAAGCCATGGCCCCAATTCAGGCTTCTGTCTTCCTGGATCGCCTCCGCAGCCCCTGACTTCCGGCAGCTTAGGGGGTCTATCTTGTAGAATGGAAAGGTTCTGGGGGTGCACCTGGCATCTGCATATAGCTCAGCCATGCTTGAAGTCACCCTTTCCCCTGTGATGTCAAATCTGTGGAAAGGGACCATGGACACCTGTGTTTAATGTTGGGGCAACAGCAGTGTCAGGAGGAAAAACAGATCTAGTAATATCAGGGCAAAGTGTTCAGAGGTCTCTGCCGAATCTACAGGGGAGGGACCATAGGAGCCACCCTCTGAGGCTTGATGCTCCTCCATGACCCCGCCCAGTGACTCCAACCAGCCCCAGCTACTCCAACCAGCCTCATCTACTCCAACGAGCCCCAGCTACTCCAACCAGCTCCAACTACTCCAACCAGCTTCAGCTACTCCAACTAGTCCCAGCTACTTCAACCACTCTCAGCTACTCCATCCAGCCCTCAGCTACTCCAACCAGCCCCAGCTACTCCAACCAGCCCCAGCTACCCCAGCCAGCCTCAGCTGGAGCTCCAAAAGCCAAGAAGTGCCCAGTGCTTTGCACCTGAGTCTGTCTTTGGCTGGCTGGCCATCATACCCCTCCCTGCATAGCAGCCTGTGCTGGCTTTCTGTGGCCTACACAGGAGGGCCTAAGGGGTCTAGCTGGAACTCCTTGCCCGGCTGGAATTCCCTCACCCTCTCTGTGTATCTGCTCAGTGAGATGGCTCTGCTTCCAGCACAGAACTCACCTGGCTCACACCACACCTCACACTTGGTCACACTGCCACTCATGTTTAGTCCCACTGCCCCACCTCTTCAAGCACACTGCACCCTGATCTTCCCCTTCACATCTCTGTCCACATGTGCAAGTGCATGGTGCCTCCCTAAATGGGGACAGAACTGGCTGGTCAGTCCAGGTCCCTACAGACCAACCAGCTGCTGCCAGGGCCAGCAGGGCCTTGGAGCAGCCATGCACACCCTGACCCAGAGCATCCTGGTGAATTGCCTGAGAGCTCCGGGAGAACTTTGGTTTCTCTTGATTTGAAACTGTCCACTCATTCCGCCTTTCACGTGTCCCTTCCTCTGAAGGGAAGCACACTTCTGAGATGGCTTAGCAGCAGCGAAAGTCCCAAAAGCAGCCGCTGGTAAACAGGACTAGAACCAGACTCCTAGATTCACAGAGGATAAAACTGAGGCTGACTCACATGGTTTGTGCACAGTTTTGTTTCGTTTTGTTTTTTTGAGACGGAGTCTCTCTCTGTCACCCAGGCTGGAGTGCAGTGGCAAGATCTCGGCTCACTGTAACTTCTGCTTCCTGGGTTCAAGCGATTCTCCTGCCTCAGCCTCCCGAGTAGCTGGGATTACAGGTGCGTGCCACCATGCCTGGCTATTTTTTTTTTTTTTTTTGTATTTTTAGTAGAGATGGAGTTTCGCCATATTGGCCAGGCTGGTCTCAAACTCCTGACCTCAGGTGATCCGCTCACCTCAGCCTCCCAAAGTGCTGGGATTACAGGCAAGAGCCACCACGTCTGGCCATGTTCATGCACAGTTTTGTTGGTACCAGAGTGAGAGGGGTATTCGGAGCCCATAAGCCCTCCCTTTTAGGAGGCCCTGGCCCTTTCCTAACCAGAAGGGTCCACTTCCAGGCACCTTATGTAGTGGGCTATGCTCCTGGGCCCTGTGGGATCTGCCACCCTCTCCAGTCTGACATTGGTCCTGGAGGGGGCCTGATGATTGCAGAGCACTTGACCTTTCCTGGCTCTAAGTGGCACTGCAAGCCTCACCTCATCACTCATTTATGCTGCTGCTCTCAGGGTTCCCCAGGGGCAGCTCCAACATCCCCAGCTGGTGTCCAGAGTGCCATGGGGCAGACATATCCCAGCAGATGGCCTTGCTCCTAAAAGGTCGACAAATTGTCAACCAAAAGTGATCTCAGCCCTTGCTGTGCCGAGTGGACCCCTGGGGAAAGGGGGCCGTGGATATGGGAGGAAGCAAGGAACAGGCAGGCGGATGACCGGTCGTGGTTACTCCCTGCAAGACCCTGGGCAAGTCACTAATGTCTCTCTATCTCAGTATCCACATTGGTCAAGCTCGCTGGGAGCATCAGAGAGGACAGCACAGGCAGAATATCTGGCCATGCCCCCTGGCACGCTGCAGGTGAGTGCCTTGCACTTGTAGACCCTGTGGTCAGCAAAGCACTGCACAGCTGCTCATTAGGTTTAATGACTGTGGCCAGGCGAGGTGGCTCACACTCGTAATCCCAGCACTTTGGGAGGCCGAGACGGGTGGATCACCTGAGGTCAGGAGTTCGACACCAGCCTGGTCAACATGGTGAAACCCCGTCTCTACTAGAAATACACACACACAAAATTAGCCAGGTGTGGTGGTGGGCACCTGTAATCCCAGCTACTCGGGAGGCTGAGGTGGGAGAATCGCTTGAACCCGGGAGGTGGAGTTTGCAGTGAGCCGAGATTGCACCACTGCACTCCAGCCTGGGCAACAGAGCAAGACTCTATCTCAAAAAAAAAAAAAATTCATTTTAGATTCAGGGGGTACATGTGCAGGTTTGTTACATGGGTATATTGTGTGATGCTAAGGTTTGAGATTCTAATGATCCCATCATCCGGATAGTGAGCACAGTACCCAATAGGTAGTTTTTCAACACTTGTCTCCCTCCTCCCTTTTGGAGTCCCCAGTGTCTGTTGTTGCCATCTTTATGTCCACTTGCACCGAATGTTGAGCTCCCACTTATGAGGGAGAACATGCAGTATTTGGTTTTCTATTTCTGTGTTAATTCACTTAGGATAATGGCCTCCAGCTGCATCCATGCTGCTGCAAAGGACATGATTTCATTCTTTTTTATGGCTGCATAATATTCCTTGTTGGATATGTACCACCTTTTCCTCATCTAACCCACTGTTGATGGGCACCTGGGTTGGTGCCATGTCTTTACTATTGTGAATAGTACTTTGATGAACATACGAGTGCAGGTGTCTTTTTGGCAGAATGATCTATTTTCCTTTGGGTAGCTACCCAGTAATGGAATTGCCAGGTCAGATGGTAGTTCTGTTTTTAGTTCTAAAAGAAACAATCCAGGCCGGGTGCAGTGGCTCACACCTGTAATTCCAGAACTTTGGGAGGCCGAGGCAGGCAGATCACCTGAGGTCAGGAGTTTGAGACCAGCCTGGCCAACATGGTGAAACCCCATCTCTACTAAAAATACAAAAATTAGCTGGGTGTGGTGGTGCATGCCTGTAATCCCGGCTACTCGGGAGGCTGAGGCAGGAGAATCGCTTGAACCCGGGAGTTGGAGGTTGCAGTGAGCCAAGATTGTACCATTGCACTCCAGCCTGGGGAACAAGAGTGAAACTTCGTCTCAAAAAATAATAATAAAATAAATAAAAAATAAAAAATAAAAGAAAATAAACAATCCTTGTAAAGTGCTTGTCATAGTGCCTGGCACTATGCTAAGAACATGATCACTGTTATCTGTTATTATGATTCATAGCATGACACAGTGTCCCCTCTCCCACCAGCAGCACCCCCCTTCCTAGTTCCTGAGTGACGCCGCACCTTTCAGGTGTCCTGAACTAAGCCCTAGGTCTAGGAATTCGTGTGTTTCCTGAGGGTGTAATCATGCCCCCAGAAAGAGAGGCAGCAAAAGGCTTTTCTCATTTGAGTCAAAGTGAAGGTTCCTGGATTTGTTGAAAAAGGCCATCTCCTGTCCAAGGCAAGCCCGGTGAGAATGCTCTGTGCCAGATCCAGCAGGATCACAGCCCTGCTGGGATCTCACTCACCCTGGCTAAGGCTTTACTTGCAGGCGTTCCCATGGGGAGATGAGGAATCACTCAGCTAGTGTTGGTTGGTGAATGTTCTCCACAGCTCAGCTGGGCATGGTCAGTGACTCTAGCTCCTCCCCCACACCATAAAACCTACTTATTTGCTGTCATTTTAATGAAAATGACTACTGTTATCCTGGCTTTTTATTCTTTTTTTTTCTTACGTTTAATTTTTTAAAACATTATCTTGGCCAGGGCCAGTGGCTGACACCTGTAATCCCAGCACTTTGGGAGGCTGAGGCAGGCGGATCACCTGAGGTCAGGAGTTCAAGACCAGCCTGGCCAACATGGTGAAGCCCCATCTCTACTAAAAATACAAAAATTAGCTGAGCGTGGTGGTGCATACCTGTAATCCGAGCTACTTGGGAGGCTGAGGCAGGAGAATCACTTGAACCTGGGAGGCGGAGGTTGTGGTGAGCTGAGACCGTGCTATTGCACTCCAGCCTGGGCAACAAGAGTGAAATTCCATCTCAAAAACAAAACAAAAAAAATTATCCAGAAGCTTCCAAGAGCTAGCCACCAAATAAGCTGAGAGACAGGTGTGTGGAGCCAAGAGCCAGCCACCCACTGTGCTGGGTGCTTTATATACATGGGCTTACTTAATTCTTACATTGACCCTGGGAGAAATAATGTTTATTAGCCTGTTTTTCAGGTAAGGAAACTGAAATTCAGAGAGGTTAAGGAACTTGCTCATATCTAGAAAGAAATGGAGCCAGCATTCAACTTGAGATCTGTCTGCCTCCAGGGCCTACCCATACTTTCTTATTTCTGTTTTGGTTTTGTTTGTTTGTTTGTTTGAGACAGAGTCTTACTCTGTTACCCAGGCTGGAGTGCAGCAGCAGATCTTGGCTCACTGCAAACTCCGCCTCCCAGGGCAAAGCGATTCTCCTGTCTCAGCCTCTCGAGTAGCTGGGATTACAGGTGCCTGCCACCATGCCCAGCTAATTTTTGTATTTTTAGTAGAGACGAGGTTTCACCATGCTGGCCAGGCTAGTCTCGAACTCCTGACCTCAAGTGGTCCACTCACCCGGACCTCCCAAAGTTCTGGGATTACAGGTGTGAGTCACCATGCCCGGCCATACTCTATTATTTCTTTTAATAGCCATCACTATTATGCAGGCAGTAACATTTCATTACATTCTCCTTATAAAAATTTAAACACTGTAGGCAAAGTTACAGAACCTTTGGACTAACCCTCCCCATCCCACTGCCCTTCCCAGGTCTCATCCATGCACTCTTCTACAATATCTGCAAAATAGGCATTGTAATAATAATACCCATTCTATGCCTTTCCTGACTTAAAAAAATTATTTTAATTTAAATGGAAATAGAGATGGGGTCTCACTATGTTGCTTAGGCTGGTCTCAGACTCCTGGGCTCAAGCAGTCCTCCTGTCTTGGCCTCCTAAAGTGCTGGGATTACAGACATAAGCCACCAGAACTGGCCCCTTTCCTGACTTTTTAAGGGTCAAATGAAATAATGAGTAAAAATACCTTTTGTAAACATTACAGCCCTCTGTATATGCCTACTGCTAGCATTAGCATAGTAACATACGTTACTTAAGGCCCTTTCATAAGCAATATTGTTTGTCTTAAATATCATTACTGGGAATTAATGGACTTCTATGCCTCTAAAGGAGGCTATAAAGCCTTGCCAGAGTCTGGCAGTGAGAACTTCAATGTGGTCTTTAGGGCTAGGCTGCAGAATCTCGACTCACCAGTAGGTGTCAGTCTCTACCAAGACGCGCCCACCGCACCTTCTGTACGAATTATGTCAAGGAACTCAGAGCCTTCTAGGCCTGTTCTGTGCTTTTCAGTGGATGTTAAACGTGGAGTGCTGTGGGGGTGGAATTCCGGCTGGAAGTAAGGGGCAGGGCACTCAAGATGCAAAGACCAGTGAGGCCAACTTTGGCCTGAGTTTGCTCACAGGTGAGCCAGGTAGTCCTGCCATCCTAGGGAAATGCAGGCTGTGCTCAAGGCTGTCCATTGTGGGAAGGGACTCCCGAGGGACGGGCTGTGGATCAGGGAAGGTAACATTTGAGGTCAGTCCTAAAGGATGAGAAAGACACTTCTAAGCTCAGGAAGCGGGAAGGACCTTCCAGGAGCATCCTGGGCACAGATGAGCAGGGAGGCAGGATGAGAGAGGATAGACAAGAATGGGGGCAGATATGTTTATAGCATTGAGAACCAAATGAACCATAGAAGGGTTTTGTTTTGTTTTGTTTTGAGACAGAGTCTCACTCTGTGGCCCAAGCTGGAGTGCAGTGGTGCAATCTCGGCTCACTGCAATCTCTGTCTCCCGTGTTCAAGTGATTCTCCTGCCTCAACCTCCTGACTAGATGGGATTACAGGCATGCGCCACCACTCCCGGATATTTTTGTATTTTTAGTAGAGACGGTTTCACCATGTTGGCCAAGCTGGTCTTGAACTCCTGACCTCAGGTGATCCTCCCGCCTCAGCCTCCCAAAGTGCTGGGATTACAGGCGTGAACCATAGTACCCGACCAGAAGGGTTTTTTGTTTTGTTTTGGAGACAGGGTCTCACTCTGTTACCCAGGCTGGTCTCGAATCCTGGCCTCAAGCAATCCTCCCACCTCAGCCTCCCAAAGTGCTGAGATTACAGGCATGAGCCACTGCACCCGGCCTGTTGTTTTTTTCTTTTTTTTCTATTTGGGATGGGCTGGCCAGTAGGGAGTCACAATTAGATGTGTGTACGATGAATTGGACAGGAAGAGACTGAAGGCAGAGGCTGTTGTCAAAAGTCTTATCCAGGGAAGGAACAGTCAATAAGACATAGATTGGAAGCTACATGCGAGAAAGAATCGCAGGGATGTGGGACCTGATTAGATGGAGTGGGAGTGGGGATTGTTGCTGGAGGAATTAAGTCTGCCTTTGAAGTTTCCAGCTTAACCAGTTCAGTGGAGGTAGAACCATTAGTTGAGCCAGAAAACAGGAGGAAGAACAGATTGTGAAAATAGAGAAACAGTCAGGCGCGGTGGCTCACGCCTGTAATCCCAGCACTTTGGGAGGCTGAGGTGGGAGGATCACCTGAGGTCGGGAGTTCGAGATCAGCCTGACCAACATGGAGAAACCCCGTCTCTACCATAAATACAAAATTAGCCAGGGCCGGGCATGGTGACACATGCCTGTAATCCCAACTACTCAGGAGGCCGAGGCAGACGAATTTCTTGAACCCAGGAGGCAGAGGTTGTGGTGAGCTGAGATTGCACCATTGCACTCCAGCCCGGGCAACAAGTGTGAGACTTTGTCTCAAAAAAAAAAAAAAAAAAAAAAAGAGAAAGAGAGAGAAACAAGGAGCAAATAGAAAAGAAAGAAAAAGAAAACAAAAAAGAAAAAACAAATAAAAACAGAGGGAAGACTGAGCATGGTGGCTCACACCTGTAATCCCAGCACTTTGGGAGGCTGAGGAGTTCTCAAACTCCTGAAGGGACCAGCCTGTACAACACAGCAAGACCCTAGTCTCACTCTGCCACCCAGGCTGGAGTGCAGTGGCGTGATCTTGGCCCTCTGCAACCTCTGCCTCCCGTGCTCAAGCGATTCTCCTGCCTCAGCCTCCCAAGTGGCTGGGATTACAGGTGTGCGCCACCATGACCAGCTAATTTTTGTATTTTTAGTAGAGACGGGGTTTCACCGTGTTGCCCAGCTGGTCTCAAACTCCTGGCCTCAAGTGATCCACCTGCCTCAGCCTCCCAAAGTGCTGGGATTACAGGCGTGAGCCACCAAGCCCAGCCTTATATTATTTCTTATATCTTGATGTTCTCACATACCCCTAGGAGGCAGGCAGATAAAGAGTCCCAATTTCATTGATAAGAACTCAGCTTTGACAGGAAGGGGCCGTGATAGGGCAAGCCCAGCGGGTCCTGGGGCCATATCGATAGGAGATGCCTTCTCCTCGGGGCCCCTTCATGTGGATCCCTTCATGTGGATGCAGAGGTCGGCCTCGCAGCTGTTCTGGATCCCATCACCTGTTCATTATTTATTATTATTATTATTATTATTATTATTATTATTATTATTGAGATGAAGTCTCCTTCTGTCATCCAGGCTGGAGCACAGTGGTGTGATCTTGGCTCATTGCAAAGTCTGCCTCCCAGGTTCAAGCGATTCTCCTGCCTCAGCCTCCTGAGTAGCTAGGATTATAGGCGCACACCACCCCACTCGGCTAATTTTTGTATTTTTAGTAGAGACGGGAGTTTCGTCATTTTGGCCAGGCTGGTCTTGAACTCCTGGCCTCAAGCAATCTGCCTGCCTCAGCCTCCCAAAGTGCTGGGATTATAGGCGTAAAGTGCTGGGATTACAGGTGTGAGCCCGCCGGGAGCCAGGCCCACCTGTTCATTATTTTAAAAGCCCCAGCTTCAGGGTTGACCTGTGGCAGCATGGGAAGCCCTTTTGGGCTTGGGCTGGATGGTCCTTACTGAAGTCTGCCCTGCCCCCAGTCCCTGCCAGGTGTGTGACCTGGGGCACCTCCCTCTCCCTCTCTGGATCTCAGTTTCCTCTCCGTATAAAGTGGGGTTGGTCTAGGTGGATTCTCAGGTCCCTGCTGCATCCAAAACTTTACTGCCATCTGATTTTGGGGGGACAGACTGTGCTGAAACTATAGGCTTGGATGGCCAGGCTTTTTCCGGAGAACTTGCCCCAAAGGAGCATTTGCCAGGAGCCCTTTTGAGGCCACCAGCTGTGTCTACTGCAGAGGAGAACGTCTGCCGTGCATTTCGGCATCGAATAAGGAAAGGGACATCGGGATTCTGGCTTGAGAGAAAGGAGCTCCCAGCTCAGGGCAGACATCATTTAGGAACCACGGAGCCAATTTCCCTCACTCCAGGAAGGGCTGGCTGTTGCTCACGTGGGAGGGGGACGCTCAGAGCTTTCCTGGGGATACCTGTTCCACTTCCTCCCAGTTGCCCATCTGTTTGGAGACCCCAGACTCGTTCGAGAGGCCCCTCCAGATTAGCCGCAGGAGGCAAACAACTGGCCGTGAATTCCCCCTTTGTCCAGGGAAGCCAAGTGGGGAGGGGCCGAGCGGACCCCCTGCCCCCACTGGAATGTCGGCCTCCTGCGCCCCCGATCTGTCCCTCCTTTTTCACCACCTCCCCTGCTCACTTCCTGAGTCCCACTGATCCCACCACCAAAACACACGCATGCATGCACACGCACGCCTGCACACACACGCGGGCGCACACACACACACGCTTCCTGGCGGGCCGGCGGCCTCTCGCTCTGGGCTCGGCGATCCCCGCCACCGGGAACTCTGGGGAGAAGCCACCTTTTGTTATTCAAATCACACCCTCGCCGTGCGCGCCCGGGGGCCGCGGGATCGGGCCCGGGAACCCGCCTCCCGGTCTCCCCCCGCGCCCCCGCCAGCTGATTCCGGGATTTCCCGGTCCCCGGGGGCTCGGGCGCGCCGGTCTCTGCCGGCGGGGCCGCGCCTCGCCCGCCCCCGGCGCGCGCTGCGGCTCCGCGCCCGCCCCCCTCCCCCTCCCCCTCGCCGCCTCCCCTCCCCCTCCCCTTCCTTTCTCCGGTCCAGCCTCGGTGCCGCCGCCGCCGCCGCCGCCTGCCCCGGTCCGCTGGGGCCCTGCCGGCCGCCCTCTCCGCAGCATGGCACCCTCGGGGCGCGATTAGCCGGGAGCAGCTTTGGGGGAAGCGGGATCTCCAGGGGTGGGGGGGTGCCCCGCAGCCTCGGTCATGGATGTGAGCAAGATGGTAAGTGTGAGCAGGGGCTTTGCCCCGAGCCCCCTCCCCACCCCCCCAGCCCTGGCGCCCTCCCTTCTCCCCCTCCTAGCCGGCGCGATCCATTGAAAGTTTCTGGATTGTTGATCCTGCCTGTTGGCCCCAACTCCAGGCGTGCCGGAGGAGGGAGCCTGGCCAGGATTCTGGAGGCGGCTGGCCGGCCGGGATGGGTTCTCGCTTTCCCGCCGCGCCGCCGCGGGGCTGCCCGGGAGATCGCGCTGGACTCCAGGGACGGGGCTGCGGGGCTCGCCGCCCACCTCGGGAGACCTGCCGGACGGGAGGAGGGCAGCGCCGCCAGAAGGGGCTTGTACCGTGCCCTCCGGAGCCCCCTGCCCGCACACCTACAGGAGATCGATGGGAAGATGTGTGGGGCTGAGCCCGTGGGCAGGGAGGCACAGGTGGCGCTGGGAGGACAGTGAGAAGCCAGGGTTTCAACCATCCTAGGAAGTGAGGGGGCAGGAATGGAGCCCGTGGCAGAGACGGGGGAGGTTCTAGGTTGGCCACTTGGGAACCCCAGCTTCAGTGGGCCTGAGGTACAGCCAGCCAACACCTTCGCCTCCTAAGCATGACTCCCCCTTTCCTTTAGAAATGGGCTCCTCTGGAGGGGTCTGTGCCCTCCCCCAGAGCAGCCCTCCACCCCCACCTCCACCGCGAATACAGTAGGAGCTTGAAGAAATCATTGCTTATTGATTGAGACCAAGGATCAGCCCTTAGCCGGTACCAGGATGTGATTTGGGGGATTCTGATGGGAGGGGGGTTCACAGGGAGCACCTGGAGGCCCGGAAACTGCAGGTTTTCCCAGGGGTCTTGATTGGCTGTCACTCTGAATAGAGATTTAAGGGTGCCCTTGCCATCTCAACCACCCTGACCCCGAGTTTAGACCAGGGTACTGTCCCTACCGTCCAGCCTTGCAACCCTCAAGGGCCTATGTGTCAGGCGGGTCTTGGGGGGAGGCAATCAGGGCTTTTGAGGAAAGGAGCCGTCGTGGGCTGTGTGTGTGTGTGTGTGTGTGTGTGTGTGTGTGTGTGTGTGTGTGTATTTGGGCCGGGGTGTGGGGACGGTAGAGGGTCTGGGTCTGCCCTTGCCATAGAGATGAGGAGGTACTGGAATTTGAGTTTATCTTGTTCAGAATTATATTACTTTTCCCCAGAGGGTGACCTTTCGAGGCAACCAAGGGAGGTTGGTTCTCTGCCTGGCCCTGGCCTTTGGTACTCTGTCTTGGCTAGGAGACAATGGGATGGGGGCTGATGACAGGTGAGAGTCCTCTTCTATGGCCTGCATCAGTCTCAGACTGACTGAGCATTGCCCCTGGGGTTGGGGGCTGCGTGAGGGGCTTCATGTCTTTATTTGGGTTCCTATCTTTATTTGGAGAGAAATACCTGTCCATGGTTGGGCAGTGAGTGCCCAGAGGTTGGACCAGCATTCCCTGTCTGTCTGCCATGAAAGCTCACTTCTTTGGGCATGTATTAGAACTCCCTCTCAAAAAAAAAAAAAAAATCCTGTCTGCAGCTATGAGGGTGGAGATGCAGAAAACTAAGCAGTAGTTCTTTCCTAGAGGTGTCTGAGCAAGACCAGAAGAGTCACCTGTCTGGGCTATGATTAGGGGGTTGGGGGAACTGAAGCTTTGAAATTCTACTTTAGTCCAATGGCCACTAAACCAAATAACCCTTGAGCATCCTCCCAGCCCTGCACCCAGGTTTCCTGCAAAGCTTGGCCTGCGAGGACCAGCTTATAGGACTCAGGGACCTCTGTCCATCCATCCCTCATTAATCAACAGCATTTATTTAATTCTCATAATTTCTATAGCAAGTGCTGGGTAAAGAACACAAAGAAACATCATTGAAGGCCTCCCTCCCTGCTTCTCAAGACCCTTAGCATGAAAGTGAAGGATCCAAAGAGATACAGGCCAACTCAACAGTTAGCTATCAATACAGGCCTGGATCAGAAGGCCAAAGCTTTGAGGACCATGGGGGTCTGAGAAGGGACTGGAGTGCAGAGTTCAAGGAAGACCAAGACCTCAGTTGGCCCTTGGAGGTTGGGTGGGGTAGGCATTGCCTGTTGGGAGAATCGCAGGAAGAGGATGGGCAGAGCCCATTGGGTGAGGCTGAAGACATTTGGCTAGTACGGAGGTTTGAAATCAGGAAACATCGAGATGGTTGTTTGGGGCCAGACCAGCAAGGCCCTGAATGCCAACCAAGGCATTCTGACCCTGGCCCGTAAGCACTGGGAAACCTCCAGAGAATTGTGAGCCCTGGGGAGGTGCATCTGTTGCCTCTTTCCTCTTTTAGCTTGGGGTCCAAACAAAAGTGATATTAGATTCTCATTAATCATTGAGCAGCCAAGCGCCCAGTCCAGAAACAATTGTCTGCAGCTCTTTGTAAAGAGCACAGACCTGTGACTGTGTAGCAAGAAGAACCTTACCCACCCCGGGGGAATTGGCGTCTGCTTTTCATTCCTGCAAGAGGCCAAAAGTACTTTCTGTTCTGACCATTAAATTCCCATCTCTGGTTTGAAGTCCTCACTCTGGAGGCCTTTGGCTGCAGGCTTGACCTCAAATGCAGCCTTTCAGGAACATCCTTGACAGAGTCCAATGTCAGCCTTGGAGGTTTCTCCTGCTTACGCAGAGTGAGAAAAAGCAGATGATAGTTTACCTGATTCTGCATGATTTTTTTTTTTTTTTTTGAGACAGAGTGTCGCTCGGTCGCTCAGGCTGGAGTGCAGTGGCGCAATCTCGGCTCACTGCAACCTCTGCCTTGCGGGTTCAGGGGATTCTCGTGCCTCAGCTTCCCCAGTAGCTGGGACTACAGGCACGCGCCCCCAGCACCACCATGCCCAGCTAATTTTTGTATTTTTAGTAGAGACAGAGTTTCACCATGTTGGCCAGGCTGGTCTCAAACTCCTAGGCCCAAGCAATCCACCCACCTCAGCCTCCCAAAGTGCTAGAATTACAGGCGTGAGCCACCACACCTGGCCCTCTGCATGATTTTTTTTTTTTTTTTTTTTTTGAGACCGGGTCTTGTTCTGTTGCCCAGGCTGGAGTGTAGTGGCGCATTCTCAGCTAATTTGCAACCTCCACCTTCCAGGTTCAAGCGATCCTCCCCACCTCAGCCTCCTGGGTAGCTGGGATTACAGGCGCACACCACTACGCCCAGCTAATTTTTGTATTTTTTGCAGAGACGGAGGTTTGCCATGTTGCCCAGGCTGGTGTCGAACTCCTGGGCTCAAGCAATCTACCCACCTAAGCCTCCCAAACTGCTGGGATTATAGGTGTGAGCCACTGTACGCTGTGTCCCTGCATTTTTAGCAAGTTTCTTCCGTAACCTCTTACCCTCATCTGTATCATGAACATAATAACAGAGAAGGTTGGAAATAATCCTTTTAAGGCATAGAAACTGGAGTAGTAAGTCTTCCATATATCTGATGGCTGTTCTTTTTTGAGACGGAGTCTCACTCTGTCACCCAGGCTGGAGTGCAGTGGCACAATCTTGGCTCACTGCAACCTCCACCTCCCAGGTTCAAGCGATTCTCCTGCCTCAGTCTCCCGAGTAGCTGGGATTACAGGCGCACACCACCATGCCCGGCTAATTTGGCTGTTCTAATAATGATGATCTCTGGTCTCATCTGGGCCTAAGGTGACTCTTGATTTCCTTCTCATGCTTTACTTTCTTGATTGGCCTGCAGAGCTGAGCACAGGCTGTATTTCAGTTGACGGCTGTTGGGACGAATTCTCCCAGGCCTGGTGATTTTTGTGAGTGAAGGTGCACACGACTGGAGACAGTGGATTTACCAGCTGCTGCGACCTGTGAATTTTTGATGACATCAGATATCTGCCCAAGGGAGAGCTGGTTTAACCCTGCACTCAGGGATAAAGTGCGGATGCCTTTTAGGGGTTGATGATGGAGGGTGTGCCTTTCACTAAACACGCAGAGTGCACAGTACTGTAATTTGGGAAATAGAGTCAACACTATCAATTATTACCAAAGAACATAACGTTTACATAACAATTTATATTTGTGTGGTGCCTTACAGTGTACAAGGCATTTTGTTTCCTTTTTTTTTTTTTTTTTTTTTTAGAGATAGGGTCTCATTCTGTCACCTAGCCTGGAGTGCAGTGGCACAATTGTAGCTGACTCTAGCCTCAAATTCCTGGGCTGAAGCTATTGTCCCACCTCTGCCTCCTGAGTAGCTAGGACCACAGACATAAGCCACCAAGCGAGGCTAATTTTTATTTTATTTATTTATTTATTTCTGTAGAGACAGGGTCTTATATGTTGCCCAGGTTGGTCTTGAACTCCTGGCCTCAAGTGATCCTCCTGCCTCAGCATCCCAAAGTGCTGAGATTACAGGCATGAGCCACCACACCTGGCTTATATAAAAGCATTTTCACACTTGTTCTCACTACAGCCCCATGGGGAAGGCAGGGCAGAAATTATTAGCCACATTTTACAGATAAGAAAATTAGTTCAGAAAAGTGGCATCTGATATTCCATACCAGGGGTAGAACCAGGTCTTGTATCCAGTTCTCTGACAGTCAAAGTATGCACTATAGCAATATAATAAATAAAAGGTGAGGAAAATGATTTAGTGACTAGATTCTAGAATGGACACAAGTTAATTTCAAAAGATGAGCTGGGGGTCGTGGCCTGTGGCCTCTGGGTCCCCTGGGGGAGAAGACTTAGGAAAGAAGGATGAGTGTCTATATGTGGACTCTGAGCCTCGTAACTCCCCTTTATCTGTTTTTGTTGGTTTTTTTTTTTTTTTAGGGACAAGGTCTCACTTTGTTGTCGAGGCTGGGGTGCAGTGGTGCGATCATAGCTCACTGCAGCCTCGAACTCCTAGGCTCAAGCAATCCTCCCATCTCGGCCTCCCAAGTAGCTGGGACAACAGGCAGGCACCACCACCATGCTTGACTGTCTTTTCTGATTTTTGGTAGAGATGAGGTTTTGATACATTGCCCAGTATGGTCTAGAACTCCTGGGCTCAAGTGATTCTCCTACCTCAGCCTCCCAAATTGCTGGGATTACAGGCGTGAGCCACTGTGCCCTGCTCCCTATAGCCCTATAGCTGTTTTTAAAATTCAGGAGTTTCTTCCTGAATCTCACTGCTTCCTCATATGTGAGACACCTGACTTACCCAGCAGGCAGATGAGAGGGGTAGAAAGAAGGTATTTCAGATGTTCTGAGTAAATGATATTGATGGTAGAGCGGAAAAGACTTCTGGTCAACCTGTTGTTGCTGCTGGTGTCACATGTATTTGCTGGGTTGGAGGAGGGATGTGGTAGAAGTTAAATACCCAACTGGAGAGATCCCTGTGCAAAATGATGCCAAGGACTGATAGGTGAACTGCCCAGCAAACAGAGCAGTGTTTTCAGCCCTGGGCCACAAAATCCATTTAGTGGGCTGCAGCCAGTACATGAAAGAGTGAAATAGGCCAGGCACGCAGTGGCTCACGCTTGTAATCCCAGCACTTTGGGAGGCCAAGGCAGGAGGATCAACTAAGGTCAGGAGTTAGAGACCAGCCTGGCCAACATGGTGAAACCCATCTCTACTAAAAATACAAAAATTAGCCGGGATAGGCAGCACATGCCTGTAATCCCAGCTACTCGGGAGGTTGAGGCAGGAGAATTGCTTGAACCCAAGAAGCAGAGGTTGCAGTGAGCTGAGATCGCACCACTGCACTCCAGCCTGGGCAACAGAGCAAGAGACCATCTCAAAAAAATAAAAACAAGAGTGAAATAGATGAGAAAACATCCAGGTATATTCCACTTGAGAGGGTAAGCATTAGATCATGAAACTGATTTTGCTTGTATCTATGCGTGCACACAAGTAAGTACTGGGTGGCCCTGTAAAATGTATTTTTTTCTTCAACTTTTAAGTTCAGGGGTACATGTGTAGGTTTGTGACATAGGTAAACATGTGCCATACTGGTTTGCTGCACAGATCAACCCATCACCTATGTGTTAAGCCCAACATCCATTAGATATTCCTCCTGATGCTCTCCTTCCCCACCCTCTGAGAGACCCCAGTTTGCATTGTTCCCTGCCACGTGTCCATGTATTCTCATCACTCAGGTCCTACTTATAAGTGAGAACATGCAGTGTTTGGTTTTCTGTTCCTGTGTCATTTTGCTGAGGATAACAGCTTCCAGCTCCATCCATGTCCCTGCAAAAGACATAATCTCGTTCCTTTTTATGGCTGCATAGTATTCCATGGTGTATGTGTACCACAGTAAAATGTGTTTTTTACTACGGTCAGTTGCGTAGTCCATTTGCGCTGCTTTAACAATACCTGAGACCTGGTAATTTATAAAGAACGGAAATTGGCCAGACACAGTGGCTCACACCTGTAATCCCAGCACTTTGGGAGTTTGAGGCAGGAGGATTGCTTGAGCCCAAGAGTTTGAGACCAGCCTGGGCAACATAGTGAGACCCTGTCTCTACAAAAAAAAAAAAAGAAAGAAAAAATTAGCCAGGCATGGTGGTGTGCGCCTGTAATCTCAGCTACTCGGGAGGCTGAGCCCAAAAGGTCAGGGCTGCAGTGAACTATGATAACACCACTGCACTCCAGCCTGGGTGGCAGAGTGAGATCTTGTCTCTAAAAAAAATTGCTTAGGAGAAAAGAATTTTTGGTTTACCATTTGTGGATTACTATCTTTCATCATCACTGATCACTAAGATTTTATCTCACCAAGATGAGGTTCCATTCAATTCACGCACATACTGAATACCCCCTTTTTATGCAGGCCCCTGGGTGAGGACATTAAGATATGAAGGGATCCAGGGCTGAGGATGGCTGAGTCCTTTTCTGTCGAAAAGGCTTACAGAGTTGAAAGAGAGATTTCCTTGAAATGCACCAAGTGTGACCACGCATCAATAGACATTTGCAATTGACAGAACAATCTCACCTGGATTATTTTCTTCCTCACAGCAGCCTTGTGAAGCAGGATTTAGTGTCCTAGGAGCACCTGTCTTCGGAGGCCCCTCCGAGTTGCGCTTCTGGTCAGGGGCTAAGTCCAGATGCAAACATGGGTTTTAAGACAGCCCCTCCCACGGTGCTTTTCTGCCCCCATCACACTATCTCTCCCTCCCACTTCCCCGCTTCCTGCCGTCTTTCCCCTACTCCAATCTCCCCCACAACACACGCGCAGCTGGGTGAGTTTCTTGAAGCTCAAGTCCAAGCACTGTTTCTCCTCCACCTTTGTCTCCCTTCTTGCCCAGAGAGGTCCCAGTTCAAACCCAGGACAGGCACGTAGTCTCACAGCTGCCCCTGAGCCAAAGGTTTCCATAATCGGAGAAGATTCCACCTGCTCCAGAGCCCCAAATAAATTAATCCATGGGTCATTGAAGAAAAAATAAATAAATTCCCCATGTCTCCTTTAGATTCCCTGATGTCCTAATGCATCTTTAATTTGGAGGAGGTTCCTGTGGGCAGGTAGAGAGGGATCAGAGTAGGAGGCATATTTGTAAATGGGAATGGTTGAGTGAGTGGGATCCCAGCCAGACTCCACGGCCCTGTCCCCTGTGCACAGAGGATTAAGGGAGGCTCGTCTGCATCCTGAGGCTGCTCCAGATGCTGAGCCTGGGCTTTGGAATCACAGAGGCTAAGGTCCCATTGCTACCACTTGCCGACTCTCAGATCTTAGACAAGTTAGTTGATCTCATCATATTGTTTCCTCGTCTCTAAGACAGGTTGGTGTCTGCAGACTTGCAGCACTGTCGAGGTGCTCACTTAAAGTACTTGACACAAGCCAGGCATGGTGGCTTATGCCTGTAATCCCAGGGCTTTGGGAGGCTGAGGAGGGAGGATCACTTGAGCCCAGGAGTTCAAGACCAGCCTGGGCAAAATACCAAGACCCCATTTCTACTTAAAAAAAAAATTAAAAACACATTATCTGGGTTTGGTGGCATGGGCCTGTGGTCTTAGCTACTAGGGATCCTCCCAGCTGAGGCAGGTGGATCACTTGAGCCCAAGAGTTCAAGACTGCAGTGAGATGTGATTGCACCACTGCACTCCAGCCTGGGTGACAAAGCAGGACCCTGTCTAAAAAAATAAGATAAAATAAAAAATACAGTACTTGGCACATAGGAGGGACTTAGTAAACCATGGCTATCATTAGAAGTATGTTTGCTCTTTCGTTTAGGCTACAAATAAAATCTGAAAACTTCAGGGGAAGGGGGAGAGCATTGCTTCTTGCAGAATGATCACTGCTGGGTGAGCTCAGTCTGCTGGGGCAATCAGACCTGTTAGAAGTTGCAATACATGTGGTGCAATGCACAAAGGATGGGGCGTGTGTCAGCCTGGAGAAGGTGGGGTTAACCAGCCGGCGACTTAAGGAAGGGTATCATTAAGAAAACTGGGAACAGAGGGGAAGAAGATCCTCTGGAAGGAGGAAAATAAGGGTATTTCGGGCACGCTAAAAGGGTAAGGTCATGAAACCACAGGGTTTGTTCAGAAACTACCTCTGGTTGATGCTCGAAAAGTAGGCACACTCCCTATCTCTGTGGGCTAACAAAGTTTCCAGGATACAGAACACAAATCTTTTTTTTTTTTTTTTTTTTTTTTTGTGAGGTGGATCTCGGTCTATCTCCCATGCTGGAGTGCAGTGGTGTAGTCACAGCTCACTGCAGCCTCAAACCTCTCAGGCTCAAGTGATTCTCCCACCTCAGCCTCCCGAGTAGTTGGGACTACAGGTGCACACCACCACACCTGGCTGATTTTTGTATGTTTTGTAGAGACGGAGTTTCACCTTGTTGCCTAGGCTTGTCTTGAATCCCTGAGCTCAAGCAATCTGCCCGCCTTGGTCTCCCAAAGTGCTGAGATTATAGACATGAGCCACTGTGCTGGCTTTTTTTCCTTTTCAGAGAGAAGGTCTCACTCTGTCCTTGAGGCTGGAATGCAGTGGTGCAATTCCAGTTCCAGTTCACTGCAGCCTCAACCTCCCGGGCTCAGGTGATCCTCCCACCTCAGCCTCCCAAGTAGCTGGGACTACAGGTGCATGCCACCATGCCCAGCAATTTTTAACTTTTTTGCAGAGACAGGATTTTGCTATGTTTCCCAGGCTGGTTTTGAACTGCTGGCCTCAAGCAATACTCCTGCCTCGGCCTCCCAACTTGGCCTCCCAAAGCTGAATCTTTTTACACCTCAGTGATTCCTGGAAGAGCTGTGCTTTAAGAAGGGGAGCAGGCCGGGCGCAGTGGCTCACAGCTGTAATCCCAGCAATTTGGGAGGCCGAGGCAGGAGGATCACCTGAGGTCGGGAGTTTGAGACCATCCTGACCAACATGGAGAAAACCCGTCTCTACTAAAAATACAAAATTAGCTGGGCGTGGTGGCTCATGCCTGTAATCCCAGCTACTCAGGAGGCTGAGGCACGACAATCGCCTGAACCTGGGAGGCGGAGGTTGCAGTGAGCCGAGATCGCACCACCACACTCTAGCCTGAGCGACAGAGCAAGACTCCATCTCAAAAAAAAAAAAAAAAAAAGGGGGAGCCGCAATTGAAGGAAATACAGGATGCACAATGGGTGCTGAATGCATGAATGATTAAAAGACAAAAGAAGACATTCCAGTTGAGAGAGAGGTGCTGCACACAGGCTGAACATACAACCCTGGGGAATGAATGTTGAGTAGGTTTGCTAGGAGCGGGGCCAGAGGAATGGAGAGGAGGAGTGGGCACAGGTGTGAGGGCCTGTGTTAAAAATAACCAGCAAGGCTCTAGTAGAGCCAGTAAGCGAGGCTGCCTCCACTTGACAATCAGACGTGGATATGCTATTCTGGCCAACGGGTTTACGCTGCATACTGGTCCCCGGGCCTGGAGATGGCTCTCACTGGTATCAGGATAAGTGTGGGAGTTGCAAACCGTGGGTTGGGCAAAGTTTTTTTGAAATGAACATTTCATTAACTTTCTATCTTAACCTCTCTTTGGAGGACTCAGTTCAGCCTCGTATTCTGGGACCTAAAATAACTTTTTCTCGCTGGATTTCTCTCAGGCTAGAAAGAAGTCTTACAAAATCACTGCCTCCCTACTCCCCCTAGCTCAACATCATGTCACCAGCCCTGGTGCTGGGTAGGGATGTTTCCAGTGGTTACAACCGGGGTCCAAGCTATTGTCTTTTTTGCCCTGTATATGTGAAGATTGTCTCCTGAGTCAGCAGACACTGAGGATCCACCCAGACCTCATGCCAGGTGTAGATAATATAAGAGAGAAAGTGATCCTTTGATGGCTTCTGCCTTAAAAGAGGTACAGGCTGGGCGCAGTGGCTCACACCTGTAATCCCAGCGCTTTGGGAGGCCAAGGCAGGTGGATCACTTGAGGTCAGGAACTCGAAACCAGCTCGGCCAACATGGTGAAACCCCGTCTCTATTAAAAATACAAAAATTAGCTGGGTGCGGCGGCACATGCCTGTAATCCCAGCTACTTGGAAGGCTGAGGCACGAGAATCACTTGAACCCGGGAGGTAGAGGTTGGAGTGAGCCGAGATTGTGCCACTACAGTCTGGCCTGGGCGACAGACCAAGACTCTGTCTCAAAAAAAAAAAAAAAAAAAAAAAGAGGTACAAGAGATAAAATTATAATATTAGATTAATGTTAATAATCACAATAGTGTGATTAGTACAATATTAGAGATTTAAGGAAAGTTCTATAGACATTCAGAGGCAAGATGACTAATTCTGCCAAATGGTACAGGAAGTGGGGTGGGGAAGGTGACATTTCATTTATTCATTTATTCAGAAAAGATTTATAGCATGTCTTCCATATGCCAGGTGCTGTTCCAAGCACTTGGGATACTTCACTGAACCAAACAAAGATTCCTGCCTTGTGGAGCTGAGCTCCTGCAGGGATTGAGGGGATGAGTCATAGATAATAGCAATAAATGTAAATGAGAAAATTTTGTAGGCTGTTGGAAGGTGGTAAATGATCCAGGAAATGGGGTTAGATGCAGAAATGGCTGCACTGTTCTAAATATGCTTGGATAAGAATTGTGAAAGAGGGGTGAGTGCATTCATTCCCAGCAGGGGATTTTCCTTGGCTGCCAGGGAACTCTGGAACCCCTGTTCATGGTGTGTACTTGGCTTACAGTCCGGCTGAAATCCTGGCCTCCAGATTTAGCTCATGGCTCACTGCTGAGAGTTGTATGAGTCTAAACCTCAGGGCCCTTTCCCTGTGCCCAGCTGCCCTTGACCATCCTCCTGAGGTCCACTCAACTGTGGATCCAGCCGTCAGCCAGATGGTCTACAGAGCACTGAACGCCCATCCACTTCTGCCAGATTTTCTAGAAGTTGGAGGGAAGATGCTGCCTCTTATGTCCAACAAATCTCCAGTAAGGGAGGCAAGGTCAAATGGGCAGTTCTCTGGTCATGGCCCTGGGTGTGGACTTGATGCTACCCACAATAAACAAGGCCCTCTCAGCCCTACGCAAGTAACATCAACTGGAATGAGGCTGGGGGTGACAGAGCACCGTGTCTCATGCAATTCTCAGAAAAGCGTGATTCCTATTTTCATGTTCAAGCTGGAGAAACTGAGGCTCAGAGAAGTCACATCTCAAAGGGCCCCTCACTTTGATCTAGGAACAGTATTTCAGAGTGGTCAAGGCCTTGGGTCCTGGGGTTCAAAATCTGTCTCTACCACTTACCTGGGCAGGTTACTGGGTTCTTTATTCTATAGAGATTTAAGGAAACTCCTATAGAAACTAAGTAGGAATGATTGATTCTGCCAAGTGGTGTAGGAAGTGGGGTGGAGAAAGTGACCATTCATTCATTTATTTGGAAAAGGTTTATAGAGTGCCCTTGATATGCCAGGTGCTGTTCTAAGCACTTGCTTCATTGAAGTACACACTTTGGCTTCTCTGTCCCCGAGGAGAGATAGCCTTGAGTGTGTTGGACCCTGATGCTGTAGTTTGCGGGGATGGGGCTCCTGCACATTGAGTATATTTTAATACCACATAGCTGAGGTCATCAGCACCAGCAGTAAGGAAACAGGTAATCCACAGAAATGTTAAACTTCTGCCACTTTTCAGAAAATATGAAAAGGTATAAAGAAAATAAAGATCAAATATTTTTCCACCATCTAAAACTACTGCTAACAATTTAGTGTAGGTCCTTACAGACTTTTCTCTGTGTGTGTGTGTGTGTGTGTGTGTTTGTGTGCGTGCACTAGGTTGAACCTTATGAAATTGCCTTTTATATAAGTCAAAAACAGCCAAATTTTCATTTGATTCAATCAAACACAAGCATGTACACACAGACAAATACACACATATTTAAACAAAATGGGGCCATACCATAATACGGTTTTGTAGACTTTAATTTTTGTTTTCACCATGCTGGAGATCTAGAAATAATATATCAGAGTGATCCAGGCCATCCATGGGTTCTGGGTTCATGGGTTCAAAACCAGTTTCCACTGTGTACTTACCTGGGCAGGCTACTGAGGTCTCCTTTTGCCAGGCTTTCCCTCTTGTACAGTGGGGATAGGCATAGTACCTTCCATTACAGGGTTGTGGTGAGGGCAGATGAATTACTGCATATAAAGTGCTTAGATCAATGCCTTGACATGTATCATTCAGTCAATGTTAGTATTACTATAATTCCAGATTAGCAGGGGGCAATGTATCATTTCATTGTGATCTGTCCTCTATTAATAACATTTTCCACTATTGGGGTGAAATCCTTTTACGTTCACCTAAGAGTATGTATCCATTGGCTTGCTTACGCTTTAAGGACTTAGGCTTTGAGGTTTTAGCTTTCAAGAATTCTTTTTGCTAATGTGTTTCAAGCTGGGTAGTAAGTACAGGGGAAGTTTCCTTGGGCGGCTGCCCTATGGCTCTGTAAATTAGGCTTCCAGGTCATGGCCCCGGTCTTAGTCCATTCTTGCTGCTATAACAAAATACCATAGACTGGGTCTATAAACAATAGAAGTTTATTTCTCACAGTTCTGGCGGCTGGGAAGTCCAACATCACAGCGCCACCAGATTCAGTGACTGGCAAGAGCCTGTTCCATAGATGGCATTTTCTTGCCACATACTCACATGGCAAAAAAAAAGGTAGGAGAGACGAGTGGTGTGCCTTCACATGCAGAAGAGATAGAAAGGGCAAGCAGCTCTCCAAAGCCTCTTTTTTTTAAGAGACAGGGATTCACCATGTTGCCCAGGCTGGCCTCAAACTCCTGGGCTCAAACGATCCACCTGCCTCAGCCTCTCAAAGTGCTGGGATTACAGGCATGAGCCACCATGCCTGGCCTCCAAAGCCTCTTTTATAAGGGCATTTGTCCTTATAAAAGACTTAATCATTTCCCAAAAGTCCCTACCTCTTCATACCATCACAATGGAGATTAAGTTTCAACATGAATTTTGGAGGGGACACACATGTTTAAACTATAGCACCCCATCTCTGCTTTTCTACTCGCTAGAAATAGTGACTGCTCACCAGTCCCCAACTCTGGGCCTTGCTCACTTCTGTGGCTTGGTCATGCTGTCATCTCTACCTGAATGCCCTGGCAGGCCCCCTTTCCAGACCAGCTTCTCAGCTGGTTAGGTTGGTTCTTCCTCCAAGCAGCCATTACCAACCCTTAAGCCTC
Source organism: Pongo abelii (assembly GCF_028885655.2). Lineage (NCBI taxonomy): Eukaryota > Metazoa > Chordata > Mammalia > Primates > Hominidae > Pongo > Pongo abelii. Next base: position 13,144,592 of record NC_071991.2, read on the forward strand.
AGATAGATGCCCACACCCCAGGCCTCCATACAGTCCATACCCACCAATCTCTCTCCTCTCACAAGGCGGACACAGTGCCATCATCTTTCTCCCCATCTAGACCTCACTCTTTGAAACCAGAACTAAGTCTTAGTGATCTGTGAGTTGACTTAATGCAACACTTGACCGGGTGCTCAATACACCTACCCAGGAGTTTGAGACCAGCCTGGGCAACAGAGTGAGACCCCATCTCTATAAAAACTTAAACAATGGTGGCTCATGTTTATAATCCCAGCACTTTGGGAGGCCAAGGTTGGTGGATCACCTGAGGTCAGGAGTTTGAGACCAGCCTGGCCAACATAATGAAACCCCATCTCTACTAATTGTAAAAATACCAAAATTAGCTGGGCATGGTGGCAGGTGCCAGTAATTCTCAGCTACTCAGGAGGCAGGCTGAGGCATTGCAGTGAGCCAAGATCACACCACTGCACTCCAGCCTGGGCGACAGAGCAAGATGTCTCAAAAAAAAAAAAAAAATTAAACAAAAATACACCTATGTACAGACACAGAGGGATGAATATAGATTTGATGGATGAATTCAATGAATGAATAAAATCATGACTATCTGAATGAATGATGGAACTTAAATAAATGGAGATGGTTTGGGCGGGGTAGTTAATCTTGGTTAGAGAGGTGGCATGAAGAGAAGGCATGAGGGTCAAATTAGGCAGGATGTATTTGGGAAAGGGAAGGACAGGAATGAATTCTAAGACTGGAAAGGCAAGTGGGGGCCAGATCTCCAGGCCTTGAGTGCCAGGCCAGGGAATGAAGCAGTTTCCTCGTGAGCCCTGGATGTTTCTGGATGTTTCTGGCATGATTGGAGCTGTGCTTTAGAAAGGGGGGTTCCAGTGACGTTGTGGCCACCAGGAGACCAGTAGGCTGTCAGGCCTGGAGGCTTGGGTGGGGCTTACCCTGCCTGGGGCCTGTTGGATGACTCCCCCCGGCCAACACCCCTATACTTCTGAATCTCATAGCTCTTTTTTCCCCCACTCCCCTAAGGAAGGACTCTTCTTCACCCCCAAGAAAGAAGTAGAAGGGAGAGTTTCTGGCAGCTTTGCTTTCTGAGGAAGTCACGTCACAGCCGTGCAGCTGATGATGAAATCCACCTCCGGAATTAGCAACAGCCCCTCTTTCCACTTTAGAAAACTGATTAGCAAATCCTCCCCGGCTTGTTCTCACTCCCTGGGTCCAGAGCAGGGAGTATCCATCAGCGCCTCTGCCTGCCTGATTCCGTGGCCTCCAGAGTGTAACCACAGCCTCACTGCTCACTCCGTCTCTTTTCTTTGGTTCTGACCTGAGATCAGTGAGGTCTGTGCTTTGGAGGTGTGTGTGTTTCTTTTACAAGGTCTGGCTCTGTCTCCCAGGCTGTAGTGCAGTGGCACGATCATAGCTCACTGCAGCGTTGACCTTCTGAGGTCGAGTGATCCTCCTGCCCTCAAGCAATCCTCCTGCCTCAGCCTCCTGTGTAGCTATGACTATAGGCATGAGCCACCACACCCTAATTTTCTGATGTTTTGTAGAGATAGGGTCTCACTACTCCCCAAGCTGGTCTAAAACTGCTAGGCTGAAGCAGTCCTCCTGCCTCAGCCTCCCAAAGTGCTGGGATTACAAGCGTGAGCCACTATGCCCAGCCTCAAGCACTTTACAAGCCAGAAAGGCAATGAGGAGGAGGAGAAGAGTTGGTTTGAGGACAAGGGAGAGGCTCTGGGGAGAACTGGGCTGGAGAAGAGGAGGCGGAGTCTGGCTTAGCTCCTTTCTCCAAGTGCCACTTGCCTGGGCCTTGAGTACAGCTCCAGGCATCCTATGCATTCCTCAAATCCTGAGCTCTCAGCCCTGACCTCGCTTCCTGTTTCACTGTGAAGAGACACAATCTGTGAAAACTGGCACTGCCCTCACCCACATGTCTGCCTCCGTCTGTGTCTGTACTGTGGGATCTGGCCCAGCCTGCCCTCCTGCTGGGCACCAGGCCCCATTCCCATCCCTGCCACTCTCCCATCCTCTCCTCATGCGCGTGCAAACGCGTTATCATGTCTCCCACTGGAAACAAGAAAACCTTGAGCCCACCTCCTCCCAGCGGCTGCCCTCTCTCTCTGTCCCTCTTCACAGCAGAAACCCTGTAGAGCACTCATTGCCTCCAGCTCCCAGCCTCCCCTTTCTCTCCTCGATCTACCATCAGAGGGGGAGAGCCTTTTATTTTTTTTTGCTTTTTTTTTTTTTTTTTTTTTTTTTGAGATGGAGTCCCGCTCTGTTGCCCAGGCTGGAGTGCAGAGGCACGATCTCAGCTCATTGCAACTTCCCTCTCCCAGGTTCCAGCCATTCTCCTGCCTCAGCCTCCCGAGTAGCTGGGATTACAGGCACGCACCACCACGCCTGGCCACATTTTTTATTTTTATTAGAGACACGGTTTCACCATGTTGGCCAGGCTGGCCTCAAACTCCTGACCTCAGGTGATCTGCCCGCCTTAGCTTCCCAAAGTGCTAGGATTACAGGCGTGAGCCACCACTTCCAGCCAATTTCCTTTAAAAAAAATATAGATAGATAGATAGATAGATAGATAGATAATTATTTATTTGACAATCTTGCTCTGTTGCCCAGGCTGGAGTGCAGTAACGCAATCATAGCTCACTACAGCCTCCAACTCCTGGGCTCAAAGTGTCCTCTTGCCTCAGCCTCCCACCGCATTGGGATTACGGGCATGAGCCACTATCCCTGGTCAAAATGCATTTCTTCATATGGCTTCCAGGATGCCGCAATCCCCTGGCTTCCCCCAACCTCACAAGCTGTTTCTTTTCTATCTCCATCACTGATTCCCTCCTATCCTTATTTATTTATTTAGAGACCAGGTTTTAAGACTTGCTAATGTTTGTATTTTTGGTAGAGACGGGGTTTCGTTGTGTTGCCCAGGCTGGTCTCGAACTCCTGGGCTCAAGCAATCCTCCTTCCTCGGACTCCCAAAGTGCTGGGATTACAGGCATGAGCCACTGCCCGTACCTGGCCTCCTGTCTCTCCTGAACATCGGGGTGTCCTCAGGCTGTCCCCAGACATCTCATCTGCACTCACTCCTTGGTGCTTTTATTCACTCTTACATCCCATCTAAATTTATAAAGGTAGCTCAGACCTGTTCTCTTCTTTTTTTGAGACAGAGTCTCGCTCTATTACCCAGGCTAGAGTGCAGTGGCATGATCTCAGCTCACCGCAGCCTTCACCTCCTGGGTTCAAGCAATTCTTCTGCCTCAGCCTCCCGAGTCAGCTGGGTGGCGCGCACCACCACATCTGGCTAATTTTTGTATTTTTAGTAGAGACAGGGTTTCATCATGTTGGCCAGGCTGGTCTCGAACTGGCCTCAAGAGGTCTGCCCACCTCGGCCTCCCAAAGTGCTGGGATTACAGGTGTGAGCCACCACACCCGGCCTAGCTCAGACCTTTTCTGAACTCCAGATGCGGCACAGCCCACTGCTCACCCACAGCTCCACTGGGATACCTGGTGGGTGTCTCATGTCTAACCTAGCCCCAAACCAACTCTCCCATGGGTCCCCCCAGCTTGTTAATGGCAGCTCAGTCCCTCTAGTTGCTCAGGCAAATCATCACGATGTTATCCTTGACTCCTTCCTTCCTCACACCCCAGATCCAGAACATCAGATAATCCCATCAGCTCTAGCTTCAAAATAAATTCAGAGACCGACCACGTCTCGACACCTCCTCTGCCTCCACCATCAATTCTGGCCTGATTGAAAGCAGCAGCGTCTTCACTGTGGTCCCTGCAGCCACGCTGGTCCCTGCAGTCTGTTCTCAGCACAGCAGCCAGAGGGATCCTATTGAATCAGATCGTTTTACTGCTTTCCTCAAAACCTTCCAGGGAGGCTGGGCACACTGGCTCACACCTGTAATCTCAGCAATTTGGGAGGCCAAGGCAGGAGGATCGCTTGGGGCCAGGAGTTCAAGACCAACCTGGGCAACATGGCAAGACCCCGTCTTTACCAAAAACCGCAAAAAACAAAACAGCTTCCAGTGGCCCCGGTCTTATGTGGAACAAAGGCCAGTCCCTACCATGGGCCACGAGGCCTCTAGGGATTTGGCCCCTCCTGCCCCTGACTTCCGGCTCTAGCCACACTTCCTCGCGCCTGCCAGCTGGGTTTCTGCTCGTGTGCCTAGAACTCTTCCCCCAGGTGTGTGCCAGGCTCACTTCCTCATCATGTTATTTATTTTTTGAGACAGGGTCTCACTCTGCTGCCCAGGCTAGAGTGCAGTGGCCCTATCGTAGTCACTGCAGCCTCAAACTCCTGGGCTCAAGCCATCCTCCCACCCCTGCCACCAAGCCAGGCTAATTTTTTCATTTTAAATTTTTTTGTAGAGACAGGATCTTGCTATGTCACCCTGGCTGTTCTCAAGCTCCTGGTCTCAAGCAATCCTGCCTCCTCGGCCTCCCAAAGTGCTGAGATTATAGGTGTGAGCCACCACGCCAGCCTCTCGTCACTTTAAAGTCTGTATCCCTCTGTCACCTCAGTACAGCCTTCCTCAGTGACCCTTTGGGAGGTTATAATGCTGCCTAGAACACTCCAGCCCTATCCTTGCCCTTATCTTTCTTCCATAGCACCTCTCGCCATCTGATTTGTTTACTGCTTGTCTCCCCTGCTAAAATATAAGCTCCGTGAGGACAGAGATCGTCATCTCTGTTCCTTGCTGTTTTATTTTGGTTTTGTTTGTTTGTTTGTTTGTTTGTTTTTGAGACAGAGCCTCACTCTGCCATCCAGGCTGGAGTGCAATGGTGCTATCTCAGCTCGCTGCAACCTCCGCCTCCCAGGCTCAAGCAATTCTCATGCCTCAGCTTCCCGAGTAGCTGGGACTACAGGCATGCACCACCATGCCTGGCTAATTTTTGTATTTTCAGTAGAGACTGGTTTCACCATGTTGGCCAGGCTGGTCTCAAACTCCTGACCTCAAGTGACCCACCCACCTTGGCCTCCCAAAGTGCTGGGATTACAGGCATAAGCCATTGTGCCTAGCCTTTTTTTTTTTTTTTTTTTTTTAAAGACAGGGTCTTGCTCTGTTGCCTAGGCTGGTGTACAGTGGCGCAATATTGGCTCACTGCAACTTCTGCCTCCTGAGCTCAGGTGATCCTCCCACCTCAGCCTCCCAAGTAGCTAGAACTATAGGCACGCACCATCATGCCTAGATAATTTCTTGTATTTTTGTAGAGACATGGTTTCACCATGTTGCCCCCAGCTGGTCTTGAACTCCTGGGCTCAAACAATCCACCCACCTTGGCCTCCCAAAGCGCTGGGATTACAGGCATGAGCCACTGCACCCTCGCTGTATTTCTAGAGCAGTGCTAGGCATATGATAGGCCTTCCAGAAATATATGTCGAATGAATGAGTGAATATGAAAACAATTCAGAGCAGTTGTTCCCTGAGTTTAGGGAAGACCAGAAAGAGATCTGGGTGGCCCCTAAGAATCTGTTACCCATGATCACGGTGAAACAGAAATAGATGACAGAGAGCAGGGGTGGTATCTTTTAGAAGAAAATAGGTGACCATCTATACTGGGCCAGTTCTATAGTTAGCAAGATGACATGGGAGGAGAGCTATTTTTCTGAGCTTTATGTAACAGATGTGATTTTGTATAAATCACACTTCTGTAAACTGAATCCTCTCTTAAATGTACTAACGGAGATTGCTATTTAAGGGTATTGAATGCCAATGTCTTCTGTGAAATGAATAATAATCTCCTAATTTGGCCTTAGTGGCAATTCACATTTTCCAGAAAAAAATTTACTTACATCAAGGTATACTTGTCTGAGCTGAGAAACTGACTTCATTCTTCACATTTCCACCATCTTTATTCTTTGCTCTCATTCTTCCTTTTTGTTACTGTTTTTCTTTTCTTTCTTTCTTTCTTTTTTTTTTTTTTTTTTTGAGACAAAGTCTTACTCTGTCACCCAGGTTGGAGTGATCTCGGCTCATTGCAACCTCTGCCTTCTGGGTTTAAGCAATCCTCCTGCCTCAGACTCCCGAGTAGCTGGGATTACAGCAGGCACATGCCACCACACCTGGCTAATTTTTGTATTTTTAGTAGAGATGGGGTTTCACCATGTTGGCCAGGCTGGTCTCAAACTCTTGACCTCAAGTGATCCGCCCACCTGGGCTTCCCAAAGTGCTGTGATTACAGGCATGAGCCACCGTGCCCAGCCACTGTTTTTCTTTCAGCTGAATTTTTTCTTAGACTCTGACATAGAATGTTCTTCTGTAACATCACCTGAATTAACAGTGCCATGGGCCCTTCCCAGGCCAAATGAGTCCAATTTGGGGGTGGAGCAAAGGAATCTAGGGGTGTGTGTACAAACTCGGGGTATAGGATTCTCAGATGATATCCCGGCCTAGCCAAGTCTGGGAACCACTGACCAAAGGCTTTCTTTCTACGCACAGTAATTCCTGCAGAAATAGAACAAAAGGTGGATGTCAAGGATGTTGGGTGGGAGGCCGAGGTGGGGGGCTCACTGGAGCCCAGGAGGTTGAGACCAGCCTGGGCAACATAGTGAAACCCCATCTCTACAAAAAAACTTGAAAAAAAAAAAAAGGATGTTCTCAAGGGAGAGGCATCAGGTTTTCTAGTGCTGGGATGTGGCTGGGGCTTGGCTCATTCACTTGACAGAAAGGTCACTTTTAGAAATTGGGCACTGCAAGAGACCCAGAGCTGGATAAGGGATGGTTCCCGTGCTGGGGGACCTCCTGTAAGTCAGGCATCACCCACCTTGAGTCTTCAGATCATCGGAGAAAAGTAGCAGTATATCAATACAAGAGAAGAGACAAAACTAACCTCACTGTTAGAAAGCTGGGGAAACAGCTGGGTGCGGTGGCTCATGCCTGTAATCTGAGCACTTTGGGAGACTGAGGAGGGCAGGTCACCTGGGGTCAGGAGTTCAAGACCAGCCTGGCCAACATGGTGAAACCCCCATCTCTACTGAAAATACAAAAATTAGCCAGGCGTGGTAGCTCACACCTGTAATCCCAGCACTTTGGGAGGCTGAGGCGGGTGAAACACTTGAGGTCAGGAGTTTGAGACCAGCTTGACCAATATGGTGAAACCCTGTTTCTACTAAAAATACAAAATTAGCCGGAGTTGGTGGCATGTGCCTGTAATCCCAGCCACTCGGGAGGCTAAGGTGGGAGAATCCAGGAGGTGGAGGTAGGTAGCAGTGAGCCGAGATCACATCACTGCACTCCAGCCTGGGTGACAGTGAAACTGTGTCTCAAGAAAAAAATAAAAAAGAAAGAAAGAAAGCTGGGGCAACGAGAGGGTGGTAGAGGGTATGAAGAGAGGAAGTTGGGCAATGCTGGTGGTTTGTGGGGAGGGCGCAGCCCAGGGTTTCCCACTCTTGCTGACAAGCTACCTATCCGGAAGGCTTCCCCCGGAAGCTCTGGCCAGGGCCATTACAAAAGGCCACTCCAGTCTGACTCTGCGAATAGTGAAAGATCAGGATATGTCTGGTGGATTTACCCAAGGCTGCGCTTTCTAGGGAGGGTGACTTGCCCAGCCAGTGACTATGATGAATAGGGAATGAGCCCTCTGGGTGCAATACCCGCCAGCGTGACTTTGCAGTTTGGGGTGCTAGGGAAGCGGAACCAAGGCTTCCTCCATGATGACAGAAGCAGCAGCCTTACAAGGGAGGAGCCCCTTTCGAAGCCCCAGCTCCCTGTGGGTGAGAGGAGGGCATATGGGCCCGCTTCTCCTTTTCCCCAAGACCTGGTGTCCGAGTCTCTTACCCTGTGCCCTACATTCCAGGCCCCTTTGAAGGCGTAAGTGGGCACCCCAAAGGTCATCACAGATGTTCTCTTATGGAGGGAGGCAGCTGGCATACGGGGAAAAGGCAACCAAGAAACCAAGACTCGCACAAGGAACCAGGCTGAGGCTGGGCGCGGTGGGTCACGCCTGTAATCCCAGCACTTTGGGAGGCCGATGCAGGAGGATGGCTTGAGGCCAGGAGTTCGAGACCAGCTTGGGGAACATAGGGAGATCCTCACCTCTACAAATAATAAAAAATTAGCAGCTGGGTGCGATGGCTCACGCTTGTAATCCCAGCACTTTGGGAAGCCGAGGCAGGAGGATCACCTGAGGTCAGGAGTTCGAGACCAGCCTGGTCAACATGGTGAAACCCCATCTCTACTAAAAACTACAAAACAAATTAGCCAGGAGTGATGGTGGGTGCCTATAATCCCAGTGACTTGGGAGGCTGAGGCAAGAGAATCGCTTGAACCCGGGAGGCAGAGGTTGCAGTGAGCTGAGATCACACCATTGCACTCCAGCCAGGTGACAGAACAAAACTCCATCTCAAAAAAAAAAAAAAAAAATTAGCTGGGCGTGGTGGCATGCGCCTGTGCTCCCGACTATTTTGGGAGGCTGAGGTGGGAGGATTGCTTGAGCCCAGGAGGTCGAGGCTGCAATAAGCCATGATTGCACCACTGCACTCCAACCTGGGCAACAGGGCAAGACCTTGTCAAAAAAAAAAAAAAAAAATAGTCATCTAAATGCAGTTACTGTTGTTCCCAGCATCAGTTAGATCAATCACTGTGCCTGACATATACCTCCCTGGTAAACATGAGGAGGAGGACACAGGCTCGGGCGCCAGCATGCCTTACCCCAAAGTGATGGCCAGTAATCAGCCTCTGTATGTGTGGACATCCACCCTCATAGGCTGCCCTGCCTAGCCCAGGGGCCAGCAAACATTTTCTGCAAAGAGCCAGATGGTAAATGTTTTTGGCTTTGTGGCCTCCTGCTGCTACTATTCCCTCCTCCTCCTCCTCCTCCCCACCCTTAAAAAGCCGGGCATGGTGGCTCACGCCCGTAATCCCAGCACTTTGGGAGGCTAAGGTGGGAGGATCGCTAGAAGTCAGGAGCTCAAGACCAGCCTGGGCAACAAAATGAGACCCCCCCTCTCTACAAAAAAAAAAATTTTAATTAGCCTGGCGTGTTGGTGCGCACCTGTAGGCCCACCTACTTGGGAGGTGGAGGTGGGAGAAGCGCATGAACCCAGGAGTTCAAGGCTGTAGTGAGCTATGATTGCACCACTACGCTGCAGCCTGGGCAACAGAGCAAGACTCTGTCCCTAAACAAGAACATAAAAACCAGTCCTAGCTCGCAGGCCATGCGCAAGCAGGCTGAGGCCAGGTTTGGCTGGTGGGCGGTGGTGGTTTGGACCCCTGGCAGCCTGTCCTTTCTCATTCTTGCCTAGGACGATGTTATGAGATACTTTGTTTTTGTTTTTGTTTTCTTTTCTTTTTTTTTTTTTTTTTTTTTTTTGAGACGGAGTCTTACTCTGTCGCCCAGGCTGGAGTGCAGTGGCGCGATCTCGGCTCACTGCAACCTCCACGTCCCGGGTTCAAGCGATTCTCCTGCCTCAGCCTGCTGAGTAGCTGGGACTGCAGGTGCACACCACCACACCCAGCTAATTTTTGTATTTTTAGTAGAGACGAGGTTTCACCATATTGACCAGGCTGGTCTCAAATTCCTGACCTCAGGTGATCCGCCTGCCTCAGCCTCCCAAAGTGCTGGGATTACAGGCATGAGCCACCACGCCTGGCCGTTTTTTGTTTTTGTTTTTTTGAGACAGAGTCTCTCTGTGTCACCCAGGCTGGAGTGTAGTGGCACAATCTCGGTTCACTGCAACCTCCACCTCCTGGGTTCAATCAATCCTCCACCTCAATCTCCTAAAGTATTGGGATTACAGGCATAAGCATAGTCAGAGGAGAAGGAAGGAAAGTACAGGAAGGACAAGTACAGTCTTTTTCCCTTTGAGGACAAGATCCACCTTTTTTAGGGGTGGGGAGTCAGGGTCTCCATCTGTCATTCATGATAGAGTGCAGTGGCACAGTCATAGCTCACTGCAGCCTCCAACTCCTGGGCTCAAGCGATCCTCCTGCCTCAGCCTCCCAAGTAGCCACCACTACAGATATACCACCATCCCCAGCTAAATTTTTATTTTTTTGTAGAGATGGAGTCTTACCATGTTGCCCAGGCTGGTCTTGAACTCCTGGCCTCAAGTGATCCTCCTGCCTCGGCCTCTCAAAGTGCTGGGATTCCAGGCATGAGCTGCCGCACCTGGCCACAGGGTCCACTTCCTATCATCTGTGTGCTCTCTAGCAGCCCCTGGTGTGGTGCCCTGGATCCTGGCAGCCATGTGCAGGTGCATGGCTGTCCACGACTGTCTGTGAAAGGCCCTCTTGTGGTTGCATGGCAAAGAGCTTTACCATCTGTGTGGCAGCCTTGCTCTGCGTATAGTAGGTATTCAGTAAAATCAGTTTCTCAGGCCAGCGTGGTGGTGGCCCATGCCTGTAATCCCAGCACTTTGGGAGGCCGAGGAAGGTGGATCACTTGAGGTCAGGAGTTCAAGACAAGCCAGGCCAACATGGTGAAACCCCGTCTCCACTAAAAATACAAAAATTAGCCGGGCGGGGTGGCGGGTGCCTGTAATCCCAGCTACTCAGGAGGCTGAGGCAGGAGAATCACTTGAACCCGGAAGGCAGAGGTTGCAATGAGCCGAGATCGCGCCACTGCACTCCAGCCTGGGCGACAGAGTGAGACTCCGTCTCAAAAAAAGAAAAAAAAATCAGTTTCTCAGTGTTTTTTATCTTTTTTTTTATTGTGACAAGATACATATAACATGAAATTCACTATTGTAACCAATTCAAGTGTATAATTAAGCAACATTCGGCACATTCGCTATGTCGTGCAACCAACATGACTGTTTAATTTCAGAACATTTTCACTACCCCTAAAGGAAACCCCGTTCCCATTAAGCAATCACTCCCCACCCCTCTCCTACCAGACCCCAGTGGCCACCAGTCAGCTCTCTGTCTCTATGGATCTGCCCATTCTGAGCATTTCATACAAATAGGATCACACATTGTGTACCGTTTCATGTCTGGCTTCTTTCATGTAGCATGTTTTGGAGGCTTATCTACCTTGTAACTGTGTGTGTGTGTGTGTGTGTGTGTGGTGGTAAAATATACATACCATAAAATTCACCATTTTAGGGCCCAGTGCATGGCTCATGCCTGTAGTCCCAGCACTTTGGGAGGCTGGGACGGCCAAAGCGCTTGAGCCCAGGAGTTTCAGACCAGCCTGAGCAACATAGTAAGATCCCATCTCTACAAAAATTAGCTGGGTGTGGTGGCATGTGCCTATAATCCCAGCTACTCAGGAGGCTGAGGCAGGAGGATCGCTTGAGGCCAGAAGTTTGAGACCTGCCTAGGCAACATAGCGAACCCCATTTCTACAAAAGAATTTAAAAATTAGCCAGGTGTGGTGGCATGCACCTGTTGTCTCAGCTACCTGGGAGGCTGAGATGGGAGGATTGCTTGAACCCAGGAGGTTGAGGCTGTAGTGAGCCATGTTTGCACCATTGTACTTCAGCCTGGGCAACAGAGGGAGACTCTGCCTCTAGAAAAAAAAAAAAAAAACAAGGGGGCCAGATGTCATGGGTAAGAAGGTGAGGCAGACAGTAGGGTGGAGGACATTGGTTGGTGACTGGTTTGTGTTGGACCCTGGGAGTTACAGAAGGTAGCACGGTGTGGGAGAGGAGGCGCTCTCAGATGGACCTGGGTTTGAATTCTGGCTTCACTTCTTGCTGGCTGTACTACTTGCAAGTAGCTTGTCTTGGAAAATAGGGGCCCAGATTTCTTGCCCTCTAGGGCCCAAAGGAGGATGAGAAGTAAATTACCAGTGCAGTGCCTGGGAGGAGGAAGAGGCCCAAGTGAGGGTCAGTGGCTCCTGCTACTGCCGCTAATCTGGTGACAATGGCTCTATTATTATTGTTATTATTGATCGAGAAGAATTAAAAGGACCCTGATGTTTGGCAGCAAATTCCAAGGGTTGTAGCTAGGACCAGAGCAGTCTCACGGAGCATGGAAGGCTCCCCACGGCGGGGATGCTCTGTTTGGCTTTCATGCCTCACCTGTCCCTCTACTCTCCCAGGCTCACCTGATCTGCATTTGGTTCTGTACTCTCCCTGTCATCCTCACTCAGGTGGAAGGTCCCAGCTGTTAACCTGAGCTGTTGCCACCTGTACTGCAACCTGCCATGGCCAGTTTTTTTTTTTTTTTTTCCTTCAAGTTTTCTTTTCTTTTCTTTCTTTTGTGTGTGTGTGTGTATGTGACCCAGGTTGGAGTGGTGCAATGGTATGATCATAGCTCACTGCAACCTTGAACTTCTGGGCTCAAGCCATCCTCCCACCTCAATCTCCTGAGTAGCTGGGATTACAGGCACCTGCCACCACACCCAGTTAATTTTTGTATTTTTAGTAGAGACAGGGTTGCACCATGTTGGCCAGGCTTGTCTTGAACTCCTGGCCTCAAGTGATCTGCCTGCCTCGGCCTCTCAAACTGCTGGGATTATAGCCTCTTTTTTAAAAAAAAGTGTTATTATTATTATTATTATTATTATTATTATTATTTGAGACGGAGTTTCACTCTTGTTGCCCAGGCTGGAGTGCAATGGCACGATCTCAGCTCACTGCAACCTCCATCTCCTGGGTTCAAGCAATTCTTCTGCCTCAGCCTCCCAAGTAGGGGAATTACAGGCACCCACCACCATGCCTGGCTAACTTTTGTATTTTTAGTAGAGATAGGGTTTCACCATGTTGGTCAGGCTGGTCTTGAACTCCTGACCTCAGGTGATCCACCCGCGTCGGCCTCCCAAAATTCGGGGATTACAGGCATGAGCCACTGCGCCCAGCCTTTATTGTATTTTTTTGTGAGACAGAGTTTCTCTCATCACCCAGGCTGGAGTGCAGTGGCGCGAACTCGGCTCACTGCAACCTCCACCTCGTGGGTTCAAGCGATTCTCTTGCCTCAGCCTCCTGAGTAGCTGGGACTACAGGTACATGCCACCACCCCTGGCTAATTTTGTATTTTAATAAAGATGAGATTTCACCATGTCGTCCAGGCTGGTCTCGAGCTCCTGACTTTGGGTGATCCACCCACCTCCGCCTCCCAAAATCCTGGGATTACAGGTGGAGCCACCGTGCCCGGCCTCCTCTGCCTTTGTTTTGCCCTTCTCCTTTCCCATCTGTGCTGCCTGTTCTCAGGTTTTCCTTCTCTGGCCCCTTGCCTGAGGACCTGCCACCCCCACCCAGGGCACATCCCCGTGCCTTCTCCTGCCATGGGACCTTTGCGAGCCAGCCTGGCCTTGGCAGCCCAAGGGCTGGGCTCCTGCCAAGAGCTGTGTGTGTGTGACCAGACAGTGTCCAACTGGCCCCACAGGCCAGGCCCAGGCCCAGCTCCCCACACAAGCAAGGCCAGAGGGTTTCCCATTGGCCACCGCCTGGCTGGGCTGTCCCAGGCGAGCGGAGGACGGGGAGTGCTGGGGAGGGAGGAAGAGAGGCTGGGAGAAAGGCGCCCTTCCTGCGGTGCCTGCTGGTAATTGGCTCTCCGGAACCAGCCAGGGACACAGGGCCTGCTGGGTCAGGAAGTGGTGGACTAATGCCACCCTTTCAGGGGAGACACGGCTTGGTCTTAGGTCCTGTGTGACTCCAGGGAAGTCCAGAGAACAGCCTGTTCTCAGAGGATGTTCCCTAACCCAGAGCCCCCTCCAGAGGTGAGACACTGAGCCCCGCACTGCCCACCCTTGGCGCTGGGAGGGGCCCCCAGGCATTGACCTGTGGAGGGGCCGGGAGCAGTTCAGAACCAAATGATGACCTTCAGAGAGTCTGGGGCCGGGAGGGGAAGGGAGTAGATTTTCTCAAGAGACTGTGAATCACATACCTGGGACTTTTTTTTTTTTTTTGAGACTGAGTCTCACTCTGTCACCCAGGCTGGAGTGCAGTGGCACCATCTCAGCTCACTGCAGCCTCCGCCTCCCCAGTTCAAGTGATTCTCCTGCCTCAGCCTCCCAAGTGGCTGGGACTACAGGCACGCACCACCATGTCTGGCTACTTTTTGTATTTTTGATAGAGACAGGGTTTTGCCATGTTGGCCAGGCTGGTCTTGAACTCCGGACCTCAAGTAATCTGCCCATCTCAGCCTCCCAATGTGCTGAGATTACAGGTATGAGCCACTGCACCTGGCGTACCTGGGACTCTTTCTAAAAAAATTTTATAGAACAGGCGCGGTTCAAGACCAGCCTAGCCAACATAGTAAAACCCTGTCTCTACTAAAAAAAAAATGCGAAATACAAAAATTAGCTGGACATGGTGGCAGGCACCTGTAATCCCAGCTACTGGGGAAGCTGAGGTAGGAGAATCACTTGAACCTGAGAGGCAGAGGTTGCAGTGAGCCGAGCTCACACCACTGCACTCTAGCTTGGGAGACAAATGGAGTGAAACTCCATCTCAAAAAAAAGTATGTATATATTTTTATATACATAATATATAAAATTTTAATATATATAAATATATATATTTTTTAATAGTGATGGGATCTTACCATGTTGCGCAGTCTGGTCTTGAACTCCTGGGCTCAAGAGATCCTCCTGCCTCGGCCTCTCAAAGTGCTGGGATTACAGGCATGAGCCACCATGCCCGGCCTCTACCTGGTACACTTTAGAGGCGGGAGTGCTGGGAAGCAGCCAGTCCTGATGATTTATGGACTTATGACCTGCCTTCGCAACTGTGGGCCTATAGGAAAGGAGAAGGCAGGGTCCCTGTGCTTGGGATTCTAGTCTGGGTAGGGAGGGAAGGTAATACTCAGTGTCAAACGTATTGAGAGAAATAGGAATTCAAAAAAAGAGGGAAAAAAAGGCCAGGTGCGGTGGCTCACAACTGTTATCTCAGTGCTTTGGGAGGCTGTGGGGGGAGGGTCACTTGAGCCTGAGTTCAAGACCAGCCTGGGCAACACAGGGAAGACCCCATCTCTACAGAAAATACAAAAACATTAGCTGGGTGTGGTGGCACATGCCTGTAAGTCCCAGCTTCTCGGGAGGCTAAGGCTGGAAGATCACTTGAGCACAGGCGTTCAAGGCTGCAGTGAGCTATGATCACATCACTGTACTCCAGCCTGGGTGACAGAACAGGACCCTGTCTCTAATAAAAAAAAAAAAGGCTGGACGAGGTGGCTCATGCCTGTAATCCCAGCACTTTGGGAGACTGAGACAGGTGGATTACCTGAGGTCAGGAGTTCAAGACCAGCCTGGCCAACATGGGGAAACCCTGTCTCTACTAAAAATACAAAAATTAGCCAGGTGTGGTGGTGTGGGCCTATAATCCCAGCTACTCCGGAGGCTGAGGCAGGAGAATCACTTGAATTCAGGAAGCAGAGGTTGCAATGAATCAAGATTGTGCCATTGCACTCCAGCCTGGGCAACAGAGCAAGACTCTGTCTCAAAAAAAAAAAAAAAAAAAAAAAAAAAAAGAAAGAAAAGAAAGAAGAAAGAGAGAAAAATACATTGTTGGCCTGAGTAGCTTGGTTAAGTCTTAAAAAAATAAAGGTACCTTGGGAGGCCGAGGCAGAAGATCATGAGGTCAAAGATCGAGAACATCCTGGCCAATATGGTGAAACCCCGTCTCGTCTAAAAATATAAAAATTAGCTGGGCGTGGTGGCGCACACCTGTAGTCCCAGCTACTCAGGAGGCTGAGGCAGAAGAATCACTTGAACCAGGGAGGAGGAGGTTGCACTGAGCCGAGATTGCGCCACTGCACTATAGCCTGGCGACAGAGCAAGACTCTGTCTCAAAAAAAAAAAAAGAAAAAAAAGAAAACGGTACCATTGGGTATGAGCTTGAAGGATGTCAGGGTTTGGAAAGTAGAAAGAAGAGGGGGCGTGTATGGTGGAGGGTGGGGTTGAGAGGTGGTATCCCAGGTACACAGTGTTAGTGAGCCATGGGAAACGTCCTAGCAGGGAACTTCTGCCCTGGAAACCCCTCAGTATCTGACATTCCCCGGCCCCCTGGGGGACCCACAGGTTGCCTTAGAACCCAGAATGAGCCCCCAAGAAGCCTTGCCACAGGCTCGGCAATGGGTCCCAAACCATGGAGTGGACTCTGCCTCATGGGTGCAGCCACTATGATGAAGTGTTGCTTGGGGAACTGGGGCACGATGATGACAGTGCCTGGGAGCTCTTGTGATCCCCGCAGAGCTGCAGGAGAAGGGTCTGGGACAGTCCTGGCAAGCTCAGGCAGAGCTTACAGGTGCCTTGTAGCTGCTGGTTTAGGAAGAAACTTCTTTCCACAAGCCAGTGCTTAGGCCAGGTCCTTGTCAGTAGCACTGGATTCATACTGGGAGGCGGTGACTCCCAGGGTGTTCCCCACTTGCCTTAGCGCACTGGAGAAGTGACTCATTCAGGAGGATGGAGGGTCATTTGTGTCATGTTCCTCCCCTGCTCAAGAGCCTTCTGTGGATCCCCAGTACCCATCAGATCACAGTTCCTCGACCTGATATCCAGAGCCCTCCATCATCTGATCGGCCGTTTCAGAGTCTAAAAATGGGAAGAGACCTAGAAGTCATCTAATGTAATCTGAATCTGTCCATCTTTTTCACAATAACCCAGAGAGGTTGCCTCTCTTCTGCATGTGTGTTTCTAATAATGAGGAGTTCTCTTTCGTGAGACAGCTATAAGTTCATCCAGAAACTGCCTCTCTGGACTTCTGCCCATTAGTCTAGGTTCGAGCCTCTGGAGTTTTTCCTGCTTCCAGATGGTCACGCTTCAGAATATTGATATTTCTCTAAATTTTCTTCAGATCTTAAATCCATTTCAATCCAGGTCACTCTCCTTTGGAAATGGTCCAGCTTGTTAGTTTCCTTCATAATGTATAAAGCCTGAAACTGAATAGTGTTTCACACGTGGCCTTATCTGTGTAGAGAACTGGAACCATACGTTCCCTCCTTTTAATGCATCCAGAGAGATCAGACTTGCATATTCATCAACCATATCAAAATCTTGCTATTATTAAGTTAGCAGCCAAATAAAACACCTTAATTTTTTTTTTCTTTTGAGACGGAGTTTCGCTCTGTCACCCGGGCTGGAGTGCAGTGGTGTGATCTCGGCTCACAGCATTCTCCGCCTCCCAGATTTAAGCAATTCTCTGCCTCAGCCTCCCAAGCAGCTGGGATTACAGGCGCCCACCACCACGCCCGGCTAATTTTTTTTGTATTTTTAGTAGAGACGAGGTTTCACCATCTTGGCCAGGCCAAACTTGAACTCCTGACCTCGTGATCCACCCACCTCAGCCTCCCAAAGTGCTAGGATTACAGGCGTGAGCCATGTGCCTGGCCAAAACACCTTAATTCTTTTCACAAGTGCTGCTTTGAGTCACAGCTCCCCTGTGCCAGTGAGTTTAGGCCTAAGTATAGAAAATTTCCTTTGTACCTACTGGATTTCATCTTGTGAAGTTTAATGCATTTTTCCAGTCTGTGGATTCTGATCGTGTCTCTGTGGTGTAGAGGGCCTTGTCTAGTGCAAAGGTTGTGATCCTGAGCCTGAGCTCGGTCACACTGCAAAGTCTGAATCCCCGCCCTATACTTGCTGATGTTACGAGCCTGGGCAGTTTACTTAGCGGTTCTTTTTTTATTTTTATTTATTTATTTTAGAGATAGGGTCTCACTCTGGTCCCCAGGCTGGAGTGCAGTGGCGTGATCATGGCTCACAGCAGCTTCAAACTCCTGGGCTCAAGTGATCAAGTGATCCCCCTGTGATCCTCCTGTCTCAGCCTCCCAAGTAGCTGGGACTACAGGCATGAGCCACCGCACTTGGCTAATTTTTTTTTTTTTTTTTTTTTTTTTTTTAGGCTGGGCGCAGTGGCTCATGTCTGTAATCCCAGCACTTTGGGAGACCAAGATGGGCGGATCACCTGAGGTCAGGAGTTCAAGACCAGCCTGACCAACATGGTGAAATCCCATCTCTCCTAAAAATACAAAAATTAGCCGGGCGTGGTGGTGTGCACCTGCAATCCCAGCTACTGGGAAGCTGAGGCAGGAGAATCGCTTGAACCCAGGAGGCAGAGGTTGCAGTGAGCTGAGATCACACCACTGCACTCCAGCCTGGGCAACAGAGCAAGATTCTATCTCAAAAAAAAAAAAAACAACTTTTTTTTTCTGTAGAGATGGTGCCTTACTATGTTGCTCAGGCTGTTCTCAAACTCCTGGCCTCAAGTAATCTTCCCATCTAAGCCTCCCAAAGTACTGGGATTACAGGTGTGCACCACCACACCTAGCTATTTAAAAAAAAATTTTTATTTTTTTAGAGATGGGGGTCTCGCTATATTGCCCAGGCTGGTCTCAAACTCCTGTTCTCAAGCAATCCTCCAGCCTCGACCTCCCAAAGTGCTGGGATTACAGATATGAGCCACCCCACCCAGGCTTACTTAGCCTTTCTAAGCCTAAGAGATCTCAGGTACCTTGGTTTCTTCATCTGCAGAATGGAGCTGATTAATAATATTAAGTGCCTACTGATAGGTTGTAGAGTTGTAAGACTTTATATAAGATAATTCATACAAAGGGGCTTGGTCTAAGCACTCATTAGTGCAATTAGCTTGATGATTATCACCACTGTTACCACTAGTTCACTTCCTCATTTTTTAAAAAATGACTATTTCTTACCCAAGAGCCGCCTGGCCTCATTGTTCATTGTTCCTTCGGGTCCTTTTCTTACAGTGTCTCCCCAGCCTGCGGCCCTTGCTGCTATCCTCCCCCCATCTAGGTCCAGAGCCTCTGCATCACCTTTTTTTTTTTTTTTTTTGAGACGGAGTCTCATTCTGTCACCCAGGCAGGAGTGCACTGGCAGGATCTCGGCTCACTGCAACCTCCACCTCCCGTGTTCAAGCAATTCTGCCTCAGCCTCCCAAGTAGCTGGGATTATAGGCATGAGCCACCACACTTGGCTAATTTTTGTATTTTAGTAGAGATGGGGTTTCACCATGTTGGCTAGGCTGGTCTTGAACTCCTGGCCTCAGGTGATCTGCCCCCCTCGGCCTCCCAAAGTTTGTGCATCATCTTGGAGGCACCATGGATGCATCCCTCTGCTGTCTCCCTGTAACCCCGAGCTCCTATCTGCCAGTCCTACTGAAGCTCGTTTTACAGCCCACATTATATTGGGTCATTTCCATTTTCACATCTTTCATTTTGGTTCCATTTTTCCTATACTTTTATGCTATCAAATAGCTTCTGGCCGGGCATGGTGGCTCACACCTATAAGCCCAACACTTTAGGAGGTTGAAGCAGTAGGATTGCTTGAGGCCAGGAGTTCAAGACCAGCCTGGGCAACATAATGAGACCCCATCTCTATTAAAAAAGAACCAATTGGCCAGGCATAGTGGTACTTGCCTGTCGTCCCAGCTACTCAGGAGGCTGAGATGGGAGGATTGCCTGAGCCCAGGAGGTTGAGGCTGTAGTAAGCTATGATTGCACCACTGCACTCCAGCCTGGGTGACAGAGCAAGACCCTGTCTCCAAATAATAATAATAATAATAGATTAAATAAAAATACATCCAGGTGCGGTAGCTCACGCCTCTAATCCCAACATTGGGAGGCCAAGGCAGGCGGATCACCTCAGGACAGGAGTTCGAGAACAGCCTGGCCAACATGGCAAAACCCTGTCTCTACTAAAAATACAAAAATTAGCCGGGCGTGGTAACGTGCAACTATTATAATCCCAGCTACTTGGGAGGCTGAGACAGGAGAATCACTTGAACCCAGGAGGCGGAGGTTGCAATGAGCCAAGATCACACCAGTGCACTCCAGCCTGGGCGACAGAGCAAGACTCTGTCTCAAAAAAAAAAAAAAATAGCTTCCTCCCTGAATTCCCACCTCCAGGCTCCATCCAGCTCTACCCCAGCTGCCGCTGCTGCTGGCCCATTCCCCTCCACCTGCTGTCATCCCTTCTTGCCACTCAGAAGCCCACTGGCCTCCCACACACAGCCTCACCTCCCTCCTGGCTTCTCCTCCATCCCCCCCGCCCCTCAGGCTGCATGCTCCATGCCCTTCCACTTTGGTGCCTTTACTTGTGGCACTTCCTCTGCCTGGAAGGCCTGTCGTCTGTGTCCAGAACCCTGGACCCAGTCCCCTGCAAGCCCGAGCCCCTCCACAGTACAGAGTGGGTGGTGGTTCAGGGCGTGGAACCGAAGAGCATGACCTTGAGTGAGTTTCTCCGCCTTTCTGAACAACAGCCCTCCATACCTCAGAGTTCCTATGAGGCATACATAAGAGAAGTGGGTAATGGTAGGGACAGTGGCTGGGCCGAGTTATCCCTCCTTTCCCTTTAAGAAGTCTTCCTTGAGCAGTGTCTCAGTTTAAAAGGTTTCTCTCTCCTTTCAACACTACAGCACAGAACTTTCCTGATTCTCAGCTATACACACACACTCAGAGGAGCCGTAGTTACACACTCATGGTATATTATTTTACGTGGCTTATGGGAATTTCAAAGATTTTAAAACTTTGTTACTATAAGATTTTTGTGTGTGTGTGTGAGCAAGGTTCATAATGACCACAAGCTTGAGCAATTGGTCAGGCAGTAGGAACAGTTATTTTTAGGGTAAATCTAAATCTTACTCATCATGGGTCCTCCCTAGAGGCCCTGAAGCAGTTTCTAGCATTTTTCTTCCCTCCCTCCCTCCCTCCCTCCTTTCCTTCCTTCCTTCCTTTCTTCCTTCTTCCTTCTTTTCTAAGACAAGGTCTTGCTCTGTCATTCAGACTGGAGTATAGTGATGCAATCTCAGCTCACTGCAGCCTCCAACGCCTGGATCACTCAGATAATCCTCTCACCTCAGTCTCCAGAGTAGCTGGGAATACAGGCGCATGCCACCATTCCCAGCTAATTTGTTTGTAGGGATGAGGTCTCACTATGTTGCCCAGGCTGGTCTTGAACTCCTGTCCTCAACTGATCTTCCCGCTTGAGTCTCCTAAGGTACTGGGATTACAGGCATGAACCACCGCATCCAGCCCCATTTCTAGCATTTCCAACTACCTGGTGTGGTCCTCTTCCTCACAGCCCATATTCCTTACAGGCCCTCCCAAACCCCCTGGAACTTAACCATGTCCAGGTCAGCATCTTACAGATTTGGGTTTCTTGTCCTTCTGCGTGTTTATATGCCTCATAAATCCTTTCTGACTGCAGGCAACCTTGATGGGCTCTGGAAGTATGGAGAGTTTGCCCAGGGGTCTGTCTGCAGCCAGAATTTTGCCATTGTTATGGTGCCAGGGGAAGAACATGGTTTAAACGGCTATAATGCACTTGAGGAAATGTACAGGGAAGACAGTGCTTGGGACAGTTCTGTCACTGAGGACTAAGGTCCAGGGAAGGATGTGTTAGGAGGAAGCTGTAAGCACTGCGTCTCCATAGGAGAGAAGTACTGCTTCATGGAGAGGTTTAGGGGAATGAACTTTTCACTTCTTACTTGCATCTTTTTTTCTTCCTTTTTTTTGAGACAGGGTTTTTGCTCTGTTGCCCAGGCTGGAATGCAGTGGGGGCGATCATGGCTCACTGCAACCTCTGCCTGCTGGGCTTAAGCGATCCTCCCACCTCAACCTCCCTAGTAGCTGGGACTACAGTTGTGCACCACCACACCTGGCTAATTTTTGTATTTTTTGTAGAGATGGGGTTTCACCATGTTGTCCAGGCTGAGCTCAAAATCCTGGCCTCAAGCAAGCCTCCCACCTCAGCCTCCCAAAGTGCTGGCCAGAGATTCCTTCCTGGCTGCTGTCACCCTCACCCTGCAGAGCCAACGACTGTGCTCAGGAGAGCCCCAAATCATGTGCTGTAGGGGAAGCATCGCATGTCATTCTTGTCCTCCCAGAGGACCCCATCTGATGAGGAAAGGACCCTGTAATTAGTTTCCTGGGGCTGTCAACAAATTCCCAGTAATTGGGTGGCTGCATTCTCTCACTTTCTTGTAAGGTAGGGCAATGCTTTCTTTGAAAGCTCTAGGGAAGGATCCTTTTTTTTTTTTTTTTTTTTTTTTTGAGAGTCTCGCTCTGTCACCCAGGCTGCTGGAGTGCAATGGCGTGATTACTGCTTACTGCACCCTCAACCTCCTGGGCTTAAGCAATCCACCTGTCTCAACCTCCCTAATAGCTGGGACTACAGGCACGCACCACCACACCCAGCTAATTTTTGTATTTTTTAGTAGAGACACGGTTTCGCTGTGTTGGCCAGGCTGGTCGTGAACTCCTGACCTCAGGTGATCCTCCCGCCTCTGCCTCTCAAAGTGCTGGGATTACAGGTGTGAGTCACTGTGCCCGGCTGGGAAGGATCCTTTCTAGCTTCTCGTGGCCGCTGGCTGTCCTTGGCATTCCTTGGCTTGTAGACGCATCACTCGTCTCTGTCTCATTTCACGCAGCATCCTCCCTGCGTGTCTCTGGATCCCTACATCTTCTTCGAGGATCACCAGTCATATTACATTCCGTAACATGACCCTACTCCAATGTGACCTCATCTTAACTAATTACATCTGAAAATGCCCTATTTGTAAATAAGATCATATTCATAGGTACGGGGTGGGGGGGTTTGGGCGTGATCATATATTTTTGTGGGGCGGGGGTATACCATTCAACTTACAACAGAGGTTATACTGTTTAAAAATCAAGTCTGGTCAGGAGAAGAAAATACATAAGGAGACATGAATTTAAGAACATATTCATTAGCTGGGCGTGGTGGTGGGCGCCTGTCATCCCAGCTACTCGGGAGGCTGAGGCGGTAGAATCGCTTGAACTCGGGAGGCAGAGGTTGCAGTGAGCCGAGATAACGCCACTGCACTCCAGCCTGGTGACAGAGCGAGACTACGTCTCAAAAAAAAAAAAAAAAAAAAAAAAGAACATATCTGAGAATTTAGAAAAACAGCAGCTGGATGTGGCAGGGTGCAGCTATAGTCCCAGCTACCTGAGAGGCTAAGGTAGTAGGATCACTGGAATCCAGGCGTTCAAGTCCCGCCAGCCTGAGCAACATAGCAAGACAGTGAGACCCTATCTCTTTTGAAAAAAAAAAAAAATAGCTGGCCAGGTGCTGTGGCTTACGCCTGTAATCCCAGCACTTTGTGAGGCCGAGGCAGGTGGATCACTTGAGGTCAGGAGTTCGAGACCAGGATGGTCAACATAGCGAAACCCTTTCTCTACTAAAAATATAAAAATTAGCCAGGCATGGTGGCATACGCCTGTAGTCCCAGCTACTCGGGAGGCTGAGGCAGGAGAATCGCTTGAACCCAGGAGGCGGAGTTTGCAGTGAGCCGAGATCATGCCACTGCACTCCAGCCTGGGAGACAGAGTGAGACTGTGTCTAAACAGAAAAAAAAAAAAAAAAAAAGTTTTTATTTCCAAAGGATAGATTCCTAGGAGTGAGATTACTGGGTCAAAGTTTTTTTTTTTTTTAACGTTTCATTATAGAAAAGTTCAAACATATACAAATATGAAGACTAGTCCAAGAAGCCCTGGTATAGCCCCAGCATCAACAAGGAACTTGTGGCCAAACATATATCCTATGGACAAGTGGTCAGCATTTTCTGCCAAGAGCCAGTTAGTAAATATTTTAGGCTTTGCAAGCCTCATGGTCTCCATCGCAACCATTCAACTCTGCCTTTGTAATGCAGAAGCAGCCTCAGCTGATATTAAATGAATAAGTAAATGCATGAGAGTGGGTGAATTCTAATAAGATTTCTTTTCTTTCTTTTTTTTTTTTTTGTGGTTGTTGTTGTTGAGAGGGAGTCTCGCTCTCTCACCCAGGCTGGAGTACAATTGTGGAATCTCGGCTCACTGCAACCTCCGCCTCCCAGGTTCAAGGAATTCTCCTGCCTCAGCCTCCCGAGTAGCAAGTAGCTGGGATTACAGGCGCCCGTCACCACGCCCAGCTAATTTTTGTATTTTTAGTAGAGACGGAGTTTCACCATGTTGGCCAGGCTGGTCTCAAACTCCTGACCTCAGGTGATCCACCCACCTCGGCCTCCCAAAGTGCTGGGATTACAGGCATGAGCCACCGTGCCCGGCCATAAGCTTTATTTTCAAAACCAGGTGTTAGTCTGGTCTGGTTGTGGCTTGTAACTGTAGTTTGCTGATCCGTGGGTCTGTACCATCAACCACCAGACTTTTTATTCTCCAGATTATTTGAAGTAAAGCTTAGACATTGTATCATCTTGCCAGTAAATATTTCAGAATGAACCTGTTTAAAAAAAAAAAAAAACTCTTTAAAAATTAACCACAACATATTTATCACACCTAAAATTTTAAAGGTAATTCCTGGCTGGGGACAGTGGCTCATGCCTGTAATCCCAGTGTTTTTGGAGGCTGAGGTGGGAGGATCACTTGAAGCCAGGAGTTTGAGACCAGCCTGGGCAACATAGTGAGACCCCGTCTCTACCAAAAATAAAGAAAATAACTGAGCATGGTGTCATGCGCCAGTAATCCCAGCTACTCAGGAGGCTGAGGCAGGAGGATCGCTAGAGCCCAGGAGTTGGAGGCTGCGGTGAGCCATGATTGTGCCACTGCACACCAGCTTAGGGGACAGAACAAGACCCTGTCTCAGGACGAAAAATAATAATAATAATAATAAAAGCTAGAGGTTTTTCAGCCCATTTGCAGAATTTTCCAGGAGATACATTCAAGAAAACCAAGATGTAGAGAAGTCTATATATGACAATCTAATTTTTGTAGAACAATGGCAAAATGAACCTCTTCAGTATGTAGGTATTTATGTGTATGTGTGGGTGTATGTATGTGATACATAACAGGTTTTTAACATGGGTTATAGGGATAGAATGACATCAAAACAGAAAAAGGAAAAAATCTGTACCTAAGAAAACAGCCTACATGATATAATCCCTTTTCTGTGTTTGTGCAAATGGTACTCCTATGTATATGCACTTTGCAAAATTAAAAAGAGTTATGATTTGGCTGGGCACAGTGGCTCATGCCTGTAATCTCAGCACTTTGGGAGGCAGAGGTGGGAGGATCACTTGAGGTCAGAAGTTCGAGACCAGCCTGGCCAACATGGCGAAACCCCGTCTGTACTAAAAATACAAAAATTAGTTGGGCATGGTAGTGCACACCTGTAATCCCAGCTACTCGGGAGGCTGAGGCAGGAGAATTGCTTTGACAAGGGAGGCAGGGTTTGCAGTGAGCCACGATCACACCACTGCACTCTGGCCTGGGCGACAGAGTAAGACTCCATCTCAAAAGAGAAAAAAACAAGGCCTGTAATCCCAGAACTTTGGGGCGGGCGGATCACCTGAGGTCAGGATTTCGAGACCAGCCTGGCCAAGCAACATGGTGAAACCCCGTCTCTACTAAAAATACAAAAATTAGCCGGGTGTGATGGCAGGCGCCTGTAGGCCCAGCTACTCGGGATGCTGAGGCAGGAGAATCGCTTGAACCCGGGAGGCAGAGGTTGCAGTGAGCCGAGATCGGGCCACTGCACTCCAGCCTGGGTGACAGAGCGAGACTCCTCAAAAAAAAAAAAAAAAAAAAGTTAACGATTTTAAAAACGATTGAGAGGGAATGTTTAATGTCCCTTGATGTCATTAAGGAAGTACAAGGGAATTTGCTTAGAAGTTGGAAAATGCTCAAGAGTGTAGGAAAACAAAGACTTAGTGACCACTGCCGGTGCTGGCCAGCCGGAGAAGGCTCCGTGGAAGGTTTGGAGGGGAGAGAGGGGCAGCTGGATGCTCTTGGGCCATGGTCGCTCGCTGATCTCTGCGCCTCTTCCTCCTGCTCCGGGAGAAATAATGTTTCCCTGGGGGATGAAAAGCATCTCTTTGGGCGGGCTTTAATTGCCATGTTGTTGTGCCAAGGGAGTGAGTGGCAGGCGGGAGCAGCAGCTGGGCACAGCCAATGCCAGGCAGTGGTGCCCACTCCCTTAGGACGGCCCAGCCAGCTGGCTCCTGGGAGCGCTGCCCACCTCTGCCCCCAGCTGGGTGCCTGCAGAGGAACCGACCACCCGTGGGGCTGGGGGAGGATGGCTGGAGGAGGAGAAAGGGGCGGGCATCTGGGAGGGTCTCAGCCACTCTCAGAGGCTTATTCATCTCATCCTCCTTTCCCCTCCCCCCTTCTTGTTTTTCAGACTGTCAGCATCAATAAGGCCATTAATACCCAGGAAGTGGCTGTAAAGGAAAAACACGCCAGAAATATCCTTTTGGATGGTGCTTGGAAGACCGACCCCAAGGGAGGTCAACTCATGGGGACTGAGGTCAGGGCCAGGCTCCCTTGCTCAGCTCCACGAAGGGGCAACCCTGCATAGGCTAGGTCCCTGCAGCTTCTGATGACGGCAACTTCTCAGAGAGCACTGGCTGCAGAGACCACAGACTTTCAGGGTGGCAGACACCAAAGAGGCTGTGAAGCCCAGGCCTTTCAACTTGCCAAAGATCCTGCTCCTTTCCTTGAGGACTTAAGCACTCCTTTTTTTCTTTTTCCAAACAGGGTCTTGCCGTGTTGCCCAGGCTGGAGTGCAATGGCGTGATCATAGCTCACTGCAGCCTCCAACTCCTGGGTTCACGCAATCCTCTCATCTCAGCCTCCCGAGTAGCTGGAACTACAGGTGTGCACCACTATGCCTGGCTAATTTATTTTATGTTTTTTAGAGTTGGGGTATTGCTCATTGCCCAAGCTGGTCTCAAGCTCCTGGCCTCAAGCAATCCTCCCTCCTCAACCTCCCAAAGTGCTGGGATTACAGGGGAGAGCCACTGCACCTGGCCAACTCAAGCTTTGTAGAGCCTCAAAGTCACTTGAAAGTTACTTTCCTTTGAGAGACCTCCTGGGGGTCAGGAGGGATCTTCACCTATTATCAAAGCCCTCCAGGTCCTTTCTTTGCCTTTACAGGGACACAGGGACCACTCCCCTGGGGGTTGCATAATCAATAATCATCTCCTTTTCTGAGTATGAAAGCAAAAAAAAAAAAAGAAAAAGAGAGTATTTTTTTTTTTTTACTTTTTTGAGATAGAGCCCCACTCTGTTGCCCAGGCTGAAGGGCAGTGGCATGTTCTCGGCTCACTGCAACCTCTGCCTCCTGGATTCAAGCGATTCTTGTGCCTCAGCTTCCCAAGTAGCTGGGATGACAGGCGTGTGCCACCACACCTGTAATTTTTTGTAATTTTAATAGGGCCGGGGTTTCGCCATGTTGGCCAGGCTGGCCTTGAACGCCTGGCCTCAGCCTCCTGAAGTGCTGGGATTACAAGCATGAGCCACCACGCCTGGCCGAAAAAAAGAAAGTCTTAGCTTCAGAGGTTGGTTGGCCTTAAACTGAGGCAGGGGCTCTCTACCTTCGTGAACAGGTTCAACCTATGCCAGAGGGAAGAAGACAAGAGCCTTGAAGTGGATTAGGGAATGGGTGACTTGAAAGCCCTCTATAAGCCCACCACACACAGGAGCAGCCTGTGGCTTTGTAGAGAGGTGCAGGACCATGCTGGCTGATGAATCCCTAGGAATCTGCCTAGGGAGTTGCAGAATCCAGGAGCTGGAGAGCTTAATCCCCAAAGGCTGAAGGAGAGAGGCTGCCAGCGGGGTGGCTAAGCTTTTAACTCTCTGTGTGCTGGGCCAGAGCAAGGTGGAGTTCCGGGCAAGCAGAGTTGGGACTTTTTTTACTTATTTATTTTTTTGAGACAGAAGGCTGGAGTGCAATGGTGTGATCTCAGCTCACTGCAACCTCCGCCTTCCAGGCTCAAGAGATCCACCTGCCTCAACCTCCCAAGTAGCTGGGACCACAGGTGTGTATCACTACCCCTGGCTAATTTTTGTATTTTTAGTAGAGACGGGGTTTTGCCCTGTTGCTCAGGCTGGTTTCAAACTCCTGAGCTCAAGCAATCCTCCTGCCTTGGCCTCCCAAAGTGCTGGAATTACAGGCATGAGCCACCGCGCCCAACCTCGGAGGCCACGCCCAGCCTCAGAGGCTGGACTTCTGTCTGCAGTGGGAAGCTTCTCCTCACCTGGGCTCTTGGTTACTGTGTCACAGCCAGGCAGGCCAGAGCAGCTTGTCCCGAAGCCTTCTAGCCTCAACCCCTAGAGACGATCCTCCAGGTTAGATAGCCAGAGAAGCCCAGCATTGCTTAGTGTGATATATGAACTGCACTGCTGTTTGCTAGAGGGAAAGCAGTTTGCCTTTAGTGGGAAGATGCTTTGGCTGGAATTAGGATGGGGGCTGCAGAACCTCTCTGGGGTAGCCCAGAAGTCCAGCCCTACGCGAGACTAGCTAGATCTTGCTCTTTTTTTTCCCCGGAAAGACACAGGCCCCTTGCTTTCCTGCATCACGTTTGGTACCCTTGCGATGATTCAAAGCAAACCAAGAAAAGCCTTTATTTTAAATGGCCCAGTGGATTTTCTCAGAGGAAATGACTCAGCCCTGACCCTTACCTACGAATAATTTGTGATCACTCTGATAAAAGATATGAGTAAGGGAGAGACAGTTATCATGGGGCAGTGTGCTGTTCAGGACAAGACATGGGCACAGAAAGGCCAGGCCTGCAACGGCAGGGTCACGTCACATGCTGCCGGGAGGCTCCCTGGGAGGAGGGAAGGGGCCCTGCAAGGAGATTCTGACATTCCGCCACTGGAACTCTCGGGCTCACTCTGGGACCTTGAGCGGGGCCTCCATGAGTCTTAGGTCACTTTCTGTCTGATCAAAGGTTGGACAAAAAAGATTTCAGGCCAGGTGTGGTGGCTCATACCTATAATCCCAGCACTTTGGAAGGTGGAGACGGGTGGATGACCTGAGGTGAGGAGTTCGAGACCAGCCTGGCCAACACGGTGAAACCCTGTCCTACTAAAAAAACAAAAATTAGCCAGGCGTGGTGGTGGGCACCTGTAATCCCAGCTACTTGGGAGGCTGTGGCAGAAGAATCGCTTGAACCTGGGAGGCAGAGGTTGCAGTGAGCCAAGATCGCACCACTGTACTCCAGCCTGGGCAACAAGAGCAAAACTCTGTTTCAAAAAGAAGAAGATTTCAAAGATTTAACAGTCCAGCTCTAACATTCTATGAGTCTCTGATTCATAATTTCTAAATGGTGAATAAATGTTGAAAAATCAACTCCATACAGTAGGGTTTGAAATGCCTAATTAAAGATATCCCAAACCTTTTTTTTTTTTTTTGAGGTAGGGTCATGTACTGTCACCCAGGCTGGAGTGTAGTGACACAATCAGTTGGAGGCTCACTGCAGCCTCCAACTTTTAAGCTCAAGTGATCCTCCCGCCTCAGCCTCCTGAGTAGCTGGGACTATAGGCACATGCCATCATGCCTGGCTAATTTTTTATAGACATGGGGTCTCACTGTGGCCCAGGCTGGTCTTGAACTCCTAGCTAGGCTCAAGCAGTCCTCCCACTGGGCCTCCCAAAGTGCTGAGATTACAGGCGTGAGCCACCACGCCCAGCGCATTTATCTATTATCGGGTCTTTTATCAGCTGCCTTAGATACAAACTGAATAAGCATTAGGAAGTCTGACTTCAGAAATGCTGCTTACACATTTATCACAGATGCCTAAATGGTGAACAGGTTGGCCCGCCACCTTGGTATTCACTCCTGGAGGGCTGGGGACTGAGTCTTATTTTTCGTATTTTCTTTTTTTTCTCCCTGAATGGATTTTACAGTCTTTGACACATACTTGGGGCATAAAAATGCTTATAATGTGAAAGAATGCCAGAAAGGTCTCCTTGCACATTTCAAAGTCAGGGTGCCTGAGCCGGGTGCGGTGGTTCGCACCCGTAATCCCAGCACTTTGGGAGGCCCAGGCAGGAGGATCACATAGCCCAGGAATTCAAGACCAGCCTGGGCAACATAGTGAGACCCATCTCTACAAAAAATAAAAAATTAGCTAAGTGTGTTGGTGCATGCCTGTAGTCCCAGCTACTTGGGAGGCTGAGCAGGGAGGATCACTTGAGCCCAGAAGTTGGAGGCTGCAGTGAGCTATGATTGCACCAATGCACTCCCGACTGGGCAACAGAAGGAGACTCTGTTTCTAAAAAATAAATTAATTAACAAAATTAATTTAAATTTAATAAAATAAAGCCAAGGTCCCCAGCTAGCTCTGCACTCAGCTTCAGTTTGGGAGGCTGCTCTCAGGAAAAGTAAGCACTGTCCACTGGGAGAAGGGAGTGCGGGGAGGCTGGGGGTTGCTGGTCTCTCCTCACTGCTTCCTTGCAGTCTGCAGGGGCTGTGCTTTAAGCGGAACCAAAAATTATTTCAGAAATCACTCCTACACCAAGGCCAGGTGCGGTGGCTCACACCTGTAATCCCAGAACTTTGGGAGGCCAAGGGGGTGGATCTCTTGAGGCCAGGAGTTCGAGACCAGCCTGAGCAACATGGTGAAACCCCGTCTCTACTAAAAAAACAAAAATTAGCCGGGCATGGTGGCGGGTGCCTGTGATCCCAGCTACTTGGGAGGCTGAGGCACGAGAATCGCTTGAACCTGGGAGGTGGAGGTTGCAGTGAGCCAAGATTGTGCCACTGCACTCCAGCCTGGGCGACAGAGCGAGACTCTGTCTAAAAAAAAAAAATAGAAAGAATGAACGAACGAAAGAGAGAGAGAGGGAAGGAAGGAAGGAAGGGAGAGAGAGAAAGAAAGAAAGAAAAAGAAAGAAGGAAGGAAGGAAGGAAGGAAGGAAGGAAGGAAAGAAAGAAAGGAAAGAAAGAAAAAAGGAAGGAAAGAAAGAAAGACTCCTACACCAAAAGCTGATTTTAGCTTCCAGACCCAAACATCTGTTTAAGCCCACCCCTCTCTAAATGAAAATGTCATCGAGGAAAGGAGCTTTATGGTATCTTCCAGTTCAGAAGCAAAATAACACATGCTCCGGGTGAGTCATTTAGTTTCCTACCTGAGGCGAGTCTTTCTGCCCTAAATGACAGTGCACTTGCGACCTGAGCCTTGCTGAGTAAAGCCTAAAGTTCTGGGCGCAGAGTTGTCCTAACAGCTGACAGTGCCCAGTTACTGGGTCTGTGAATCTTGTTGAAGCACACAATTACAAAAGTGGAAATTCTCTCCTCACTCCAAAAAGAGCTCACTAATGACAGAGATCTGGAATAGCCGAACTTAAAATCATGTGAGGCCAGAGGGACATTTATTTATATTTGAGATGGAGTCTCGTTCTGTCACCCAGGCTGCAGTGCAGTGGTGCAATCTCAGCTCACTGCAATCTCCACCTCCCAGGTTCAAGCGATTCTCCTGCCTCAGCCTCCCAAGTAGCTGAGATTACAGGCATGCACCGCCACGCCCGGCTAATTTTTGTACTTTTAGTAGAGAGAAGGTTTCACTATGTTGGCCAGGCTGGTCTTGATCTCCTGACTTCGTGATCCACCCGCCTTGGCCTCCCAAAGTGCTGGGATTACAGCTGTGAGCCACCATGCCCGACCCTGATGGACATTTATTACATGCAAACTGACAACTATCTGCAGAGGGTGGGTGTGTTTAGAATTAGGCCTGGGGAGAAGCGGTTCCAGGATTCCATATATGGGGAATTCAAGGTGTGGAGAGATTGAAGGTGCCCCTGAATGGGGCCAGTCAGGTTTATGGAAGAAGTGGGGTGTTCAGGTTTATGGAAAGGGCTTTTGTTGTTGTGGAGACGGAGTTTCGCTCATTGCCCAGGCTGGAGTGCAATGGCGTGATCTCAGCTCACTGCAATCTCTGCCTCCCAGGTTCAAACAATTCTCCTGCCTCAGCCTCCCGAGTAGCTGGGATTACAGGCATGCGCCGCCACCCCACTGGGCTAATTTTGTATTTTTAGTAGAGATGGAGTTTCACCGTATTGGTCAGGCTGTTCTCGAACTCTGACCTCAGGTGATCCGCCCGCCTCAGCCTCCCAAAGTGCTGGGATTAGAGGTGTGAGCCACCGCGCTCCACCCTGAGGGACATTTATTACATGCAAACTGACGACTATCTGCAGGGGGTGGGTGTGTTTGGAATTAGGCCTGGGGAGAAGCCGTTCCAGGATTCCATATATGGGGAATTTAAGGTGTGGAGAGATTGAAGGTGCCCCTGAATGGGGCCAGGCAGGTTTATGGAAGAAGTGGGGTGTTGAGGTTTACAGAAAGGG
Organism: Pongo abelii; assembly: GCF_028885655.2. Classification (NCBI taxonomy): domain Eukaryota; kingdom Metazoa; phylum Chordata; class Mammalia; order Primates; family Hominidae; genus Pongo; species Pongo abelii. The sequence continues at coordinate 13,176,541 of NC_071991.2, forward strand.
CATTTTAGACAAAGATTGCTGCTGTTAAGGCAAGCACAAGGCTGGCTAAATGGAAAGGGGCCGGAGGTGCTGCCTGGAGGAGGAGCCAAGGGGTCAAGGTGCAGGATTCCCTGCAGGGACCAAGGTCCTTGACGAGGAGCAGAAGCACACCCTCACTTTTTTTTTTTTTTTTTTTTCGAGGCGGAGTCTTGCTCTGTCGCCCAGGCTGGAGTGCAGTGGCGTGATCCTGGCTCACTGCAACCTCCACCTCCCGGGTACAAGCAATTCTCTTGCCTCAGCCTCCTGAGTAGCTGGGATTACAGGCGCCCACTACCACGCCCAGCTAATTTTGTATTTTTAGTAGAGATGGAGTTTCGCCGTGTTGGTCAGGCTGATCTTAAACTCCTGACCTCAGGTGATCCACCCACCTCGGCCCCCCAAAGTGCTGGGATTATAGGCGTGAGTCTCTGCGCCTGGCTTGCACACCCTCACTTTTAATAATGCATAAGAAAGAACCTGAGGAAGCCCTCAAATGTTGTTTAAAAGTTAGGTGTCATAAGGCCAGACACAGTGGTTCATGCCTGTAACCCCAGCACTTTGCGAGGCCAAGAGGGGAGGATCACTTGAGGCCAGGAGCTTGAGACCAGCCTGGGCAACATAGCAAGATCTCATCTCTACCAAAAATTTAAAAATTAGTTGGGCATAGTGGTGCATGCCTGTAGCCCCAGCTACTTGGGAGGCTGAGGTAGGAGGATTGCCTGAGCCCAGGAGTTCGAGGTTGCAGTGAGCTATGATCACACCACTGCACTCCAGTCTGGGTGACAGAGCAAGACCCTATCTCAACCACCACAACAAATAGCTGTAGTTATTCCCGAAGGACCCATTATCAACTCAGCATTTTCATAGAAAGGGCAACCCAGTACCACCGTGGCCTACAGGGTATTTGTGCAAATTAGAAAAAGACACACCTCTCTCTGAAGACACTTGCATCTCAGGAAATTGTCTACTCAAGTGGATTTTATTAGAACAAGTATTCCCATCTGCTCTAAAACTCCCAGAAGGAATGTACAGTTCTATGGTGTCTTAGCTCTGAGCGGTGCTCCCTCCAAGGCACTGCCAACCATGACTTGCACAACTGCTCGGTCCCCTGCAGTGTCTGGGTGCAGGCTCAGTCCCCTGCAGTGGCTGGGTGCAACCTCTATCCCCTGCAGTGGCTGAGTGCAGGCTCAGTCCCCTGCAGTGGCTGGGTGCAGGCTCCATCCCCTGCGGTGGCTGGGTGCAGGCTCGGTCCCCTGCGGTGGCTGGGTGCAGGCTCGGTCCCCTGCAGTGGCTAGGTGCAGGCTGGATCCCAGGAGGCAGAGCCCAGCCGTTGTTCTCCATAACCCCCCCTCACCGTGCATACTGGGCACCCACCATGAGAAAGGGGCACAGACCTTCTGGTCTGTTGTCAACCGCCTGCCTCTGTCTAGCAACGCAGTGCTCTGCTGGAAGTTCTGCCATGTGTTCCACAAACTCCTCCGAGACGGACACCCGAATGTGAGTTCCTGGGGCTGTGGGGTGGCAAGGAGCCAGGGATCCTTGTGGGGAAAGTGACTGCCTGGGCCACAGAGGCTGCTGTCCTCTCCCACACTGCCCCCTTCTCCTGGCCTTTGGGTTCTCCATTAGAGGTGGGTGAGCCTCCCTCCCATCAGCCTGTCCCCCCACCCCCAGGTTCACCTCTGCCTCTCTCCATCCTCCTTCCCTTTGTCTTTCCTTCCTTCTCCATTCTCTCACGGGCTGTTCTTTTGCCCCTGCAGGTCCTGAAGGACTCTCTGAGATACAGAAATGAATTGAGTGACATGAGCAGGATGTGGGTGAGTTTGGAGATGTACCCAGGAGCCACCTGCTCCTCCTCTCCTTCCTCAGAGGCCGCAGAGCAAGGACTGGAGGATGAAATAAATTCATCTCCTTCAGCTTGTTGAGGATTTCTCCCATGAGTGCCAGAGAGGGACTAAGGATGCCCCCAAAGAGTACCGTGATATCCATAGTCTTGCCTGGGGTCCCTGGACACTTCAGGAAATTTCCAGGGCCTGGGAGCTTCTCCTGCCAATGGCAACTCATGTCACAAAGCTGTCCAAGAGTTGGGATCCCTCAGCGGTAGCCACACGGCCATGGTTCCTGCTTTTTTTTTTTTTTTCGGTAGAGATGGGGGTCTCGCTATGCTGCCCAGGCTGGTCTTGAACTCCTGGCCTCAAGTGATCCTCCCACCTCAGCCTTCCAAAGTGCTGGGATCACACACATGAGCCACTGTGCCCAGCCCACAGTTCCTACTTCTCTTCTCCTTCCACTGGTCCCGTTGGAGTCATAGTGCATTGAGAATTAGAATTAGCATATCCAGTTCTTAATGCCAGAGCTTCTTCTTTCCTGTTTAGAGATTCTCAGTGCTTTAGGATGAGGGAGGAGGTAGGTGCAATATCACAGTCAATGGAAAAGAGCGTTTCTATACACGAACCACAATCACCCCAGATTCTGATGTCTGTGGGTGTGTATATGGAGAGGGGTAATCTGCATTTTGAAGAATCTCCCTTGGCCAGGCGCAGTGGCTCACGCCTGTAATCCTAGCACTTTGGGAGGCCGAGGTAGGCAGATCACCTGAGGTCAGGAGTTCGAGACCAACCTGGCCAACATGGTGAAACCCGGGCTCTACTAAAAATACAAAAATTAGCCGGGTGTGGTGGCATGTGCCTGTAATCCCAGTTACTCAGGAGGCTGAGGCAGGAGAATCGCTTGAACCTGGGAGTCGGAGGTTGTGGTGAGCCAAGATTGGGCCACTGCACTCCAGCCTGGGTGACAGAGTGAGACTCTGTCTCAAAAAAAAAAAAATCTCCCTGGTTGATTCTGATATGTTCTTTTGCCTCTACCAGTTGAGAACTACTACTTTAGCCTTTTTGCACAGTCTTACCTGTATCTGTCTGCACCTATAAAATGTTGGCAACTATGTAGTCCTATCTACCTATCATAGGTGAGGAAACACAGGCCCAGAAAGGGAAGCAGCTTGTCCTAAAGTCACAAAATTAGGTACCAGAACAAAGTTGAGAGTTGTCCTCAGATTTCCCAACTGTGTGCTAGAAAACGTTCCCTGTAACATGTAAAGCTTAGGTCTTTTTCCTTTTTGTTAGAATTTGCCTGGTATATATTTCTCCATCTTTTTACTTTAAGCATTCCTATATTTGTATGTTTTAGAAATAACACTTATAAATAACATTTGGTTGGATTTTGTGTGGTTTGTGGTTGTTGTTTTTTTATCCAGGATGGTAGTCTTTGTCTTTTAACTGGGCATTTAGTCTATTTACATTTATTATGCTACATGGTATGTTTAGATTTATGTCTCCCATTTTATTCTATGCTTTCTATTTGTCCCATCTGTTCTACTTCTATTTCTCTCCTTTCTTGCCTTCTTTTGGATTGGGTGGGTATTTTTTCTCATTCTGTTTTTTCCTCATTACTATTTGGGAGTTTAAAAAACAAATCTACTTTTTTTGTTTTTGGCATGTTCTCTAATAATTACAAAATGCTTGTTTTATCTAGGTCTACCTTTCGTATCTTTGTTTCCTGTATAACACAAAGACTTTAGCAATATTTTAGTTCCATTCAGTCCCTCAATTTATCTGTTAGCATAACCATGTATTTTGGTTTTGGTTATGTTTATCTTTAAATTCTGTAAGTTATTGTTTTATTTTCCTTGTTTTATTCTGTGCTCTCCATAGACCTTCCATCTGAGATCACTTTCTTTCTGCCTGAATTATTTCCTTTATAACTTCCATAATTGAGAGCCTACTGGTGGCTGACACCGTGTTTGCTTGTTTAACAATGTCGTTTTTGGCCGGGCGCAGTGGCTCATGCCTGTAATCCCAGCACTTTGGGAGGCCGAGGCGGGCGGATCACAAGGTCAGGAGATCAAGACCATCCTGGCTAACACGGTGAAACCCCCGTCTCTACTAAACAAAATACAGAAAATTAGCCGGGCCTGGTGGCGGGTGCCTGTAGTCCCAGCTACTCAGGAGGCTGAGGCAGAACGGCATGAATCCGGGAGGCAGAGTTCACAGTGAGCTGAGATCGCGCCACGGCACTCCAGCCTAGGTGACAGAGAGAGACTTCGTCTCAAAAAAAAAACAAAAAAAAGAATGTCGTTTTTTTTTTTTTTTTTCGGAGACAGAGTCTTGCTCTGTCGCCTAGGCCAGAGTGCACTGGCATAATCTCAGCTCACTGCAATCTCCACCGCCCAGGTTGAAGCGATTCTCCTGCCTCAGCCTCCCAAGTAGCTAGAATTACAGTGCCTACCACCACACCCAGCTAATGTTTATATTTTAGTGGAGACAGGGTTTTGCCATGTTGGCCAGGCTGGTCTCGATCTCCTGATCTCAAGTGATCTTCCTTCCTCGGCCTCCCAAAGTGTTGGGATTACAGGCATCAGCCATCGCGCCCAGCCCCTTCTCAGATTTTGGCTAGACCTGTGTCAGACTTTCTCATCCTACCCCTCATGTCTCTAAAACACTCTTTCAGTTTTTTCTACCTATTTGTCTTTGCTGTATTCTGGATAATTTTTTATCAGCTCTAGCCTTCAGTTTGCTTCCTCTCCAGTTGGGTCTGATGTGTTATTAAGCTTCTCCATAAGGTTTTCAATTTCATTTAGTACAGTTTTCTTTTCTTTTCTTCTTCTTCTTCTTTTTTTTTTTTTTTTTAGACAGAGTTTTGCTTTTGTTGCCCAGGCTGGAGGGCAATGGCACGATCTCTGCTCACTGCAACCTCCACCTCCCACGTTTAAGTGATTCTCCTGTCTCAGCTTCCCAAGTAGCTGGGATTACAGGCATGTCCACCACGCCCAGCTAATTTTGTATGTTTAGTAGAGATGGGGTTTCACCATGTTGGCTAGGCTGGTTTCGAACTCCTAACCTCAGGTGATCCAATGCCTCGGCCTCTCAAATTGCTAGGATTACAGGCATGAGCCACCACACCTGGCCCAATTAGTACAGTTTTCATTTCTTGAAGTTCTATTTTTTTTTTTTTTTCAAATCTGCTTGTTTTTTTGCGGGGGGAGGTTGTTGTTGTTGTTTGAGACAGGATTCTCACTGTGTCACCCAGGCTAGAGTGCAGTGGCGTGATCATGGCTTACTGCAGCCTCAACCTCCTGAACTCAGGTGATCCTTCCACCTCAGCCTCCCAAGTAGCTGGGAAAACAGGTGTGCACCACCAAACCCAGCTAATTTTTGTAGACACAGGGTTTTGCCATGTTACCAAGGGTGGTCTCGAACTCCTGGGCTTAAGCAATCTGTCACCTCAGCCTCCCAAAGCACTGGGATTACAGGCAGGAGGAGCCACTGTGTCTGGCCCTGCTTCTCCTCCTTTACAATTTATTATGCCCTGCATATATTTTGAAACAGTCTCTTATTTCTTTAGATCTATGAACCAAAGTCATTTCATATATATTTTGTAATTCTATTATTCAAAGTCTTTAGAGATTCGTTTCTGTCCTCCATCACTTTTGGTGCATTTTGCCCATGCTGTGTAGTTTTCTTTATGTTCGGTTATTTTCTACCTTAAGCTGCTCATCTTCCTTGGAATTTTATCTGTGGAGAATTCTTTGAAGACTGTAATGAAGGCACGTTCCTCCAGAGAGAATTGGCATTTGCTTCGATTGAGATCACTCGAAATTAAATTCTCAGCTTAAGGTTTTGTGAATGTAGGGCAGATTTTCCTTCCCCGATCACAGCAGTGGTTTCAGGCAGTAGAATTCTTTGTAGTCCTTAGGGAGGACTTCCTCAGTGCAGGAGTACAAGCGTTTGTTATTTTATTATTTATCTTTACTTCCCCTTACCAAGGAGGCAGTCTTTTGTGTGTGTGTTGGTGGTGGTGGCAGTGTTTTGAGACAGTTTCTTGCTCTGTCACCAAGGCTGGAGGTATGGTGACATGATCACAGCTCACTGGAGCCTCAACTTCCTGGGCTCAAGCGATCCTCCCACTTCAGCCTCCTGAATAGCTGAGACCACAGGTGCACACCACCATGCCCAGCTAATTTTTCAATTTTTTGTGGAGATGGGGTTTCGCTATGTTGGCCAGGCTGGTCTCAAACTCCTGAGCTCAAGCAATCCTCCCTCCTTAGCTTCCCAAAGTGCTGGGATTACAGGCATGAGCCACTCACTGCACCTGGCCAGACTCAACATTCTTAAGTAGGCAGCTTTGTCCAGAATTTATCAAACGAAGTCCTTATGTTTGCACAAAAGATTGTGCTGTAAGGAATGTTCATTGAAATGGTTTATGATAGCAAAAATTTCAACTAGTTTGAATTGGCTTCAACTCATTTGAGTTAGTTCAATAAATTATAATAATACTGGTCAGTCACTAAAAATAATGAAAGAAAGTTTAAGAAGTTGAATAAAATTGCAGCATATTAAGCAAGAAAAATAGATTGATTCTATTTTACATTTAGGAATAAAGGTAGATGGCTGGGTGTGGTGGCTCATGCCTGTAATCCCAGCACTTTGGGAGGCAGAGGCGGGCAGATCACCTGAGATCAGGAGTTTGAGACTAGTCTGGCCAACGTGGTGAAACCCCATCTCTACTAAAAACTACAAAAATTAGCTGGGCGTGGTGGCTCACACCTGTAGTGTAATCCCAGCTTTTGGGAGGCCAAGGCAGGCGGATCACTCAAGGCCAGGAGTTTGAGACCAGCCTGGGCAACATGGTGAAACCATATCTCTACTAAAAATACAAAAATTGACCAGGCATGGTGGCACATGCCTGTAATCCCAGCTACTCAGGAGGCTGAGGCAGGAGAATCACTTGAACCCAGGAGATGGAGGCTACAGTGAGCCGAGATCGTGCCACTGCACTCCAGCCTGGGCAACAGAGCTAGACCCCATCTCTAAATAAATAAAATAAAGGGGAGAAAAAAAAGAAGATAGATTCTTTACCAGAGAATTCCTGGCTGCAGATCTCTCGACTGTCACATTCTTGTTTTTGACTCTGTTTCCCCTCCTCTTCCTAAAAGGGCCACCTGAGTGAGGGGTATGGCCAGCTGTGCAGCATCTACCTGAAACTGCTAAGAACCAAGATGGAGTACCACACCAAAGTGAGTCTCTGCGGACAGTTCTGCCGCCACTGCCGCCTCCCCTGCTCCATCCCTTCAGCCCCTCCCTGGGCTCAGTTGTCAGCTCTTTCAGGTAATAGACAGCCCAGGGTTCTGAGGAAGTGTGCACATCATGTACCCCAGCTGTGCAAGAGGAAAGCCACCACCAGGCCCACGGGGCATGACGAGGGCTGGGATTTTGGCCCGTGTCTTCTGCACCCTTTGTTCCCCATTTTGCAGCTAGAAAGAACAACTGGCCAGGCACGGTGGCTTACGCCTATAATCCTAGCTCTTTGGGAGGCCCAGGCGGACAGATCACCTGAGGTCAGGGGTTCAATACTGGCCTGGCCAACATGGCAAAACCCCGTCTCTACTAAAAGTACAAAAATTACCCGTGGTGGTGATGCATGCCTGTAGTCCCAGCTACTCGGGAGGCTGAGGCAGGAGAATCGCTTGAACCTGAGACCAGGAGGCAGAGGTTGCAGTGAGCCAAAACCACACCACTGCACTCCAGCCTGGGAAACAAAATAAGACTCTCTCAAAAAAAAAAAAAAGAAAGGGTAACCCTAGCCACTAGATTGCCTTATGAAAATATTACAGAAGCATTGATTTTACTGTTAATAAAAACAATTCCTGTCTGGGCACTGTGGCTCATGCCTGTAATCTGAGCATTTTGGAAGATCAAGGCTGGAGGATCACTTAAGACCAGGAGTTTGAGACCAGCCTGGGCCATAGCAAGACCCTGTCTCTACAAAAAAATTACAATTAGCCAGAGGTGGTGGCGCATGCCTGTAGTCCCAGCTACTCAGGAGGCAAGAGGATCACTTGAGTTCAGGAGTTGAAGGCTGCTGTAAGCTATGATCATGCCACTGTACTCCAGCCTGAGTGACAGGGCAAAACTACTCCTACAATTTCTTTTTTTTTTTTTTTTTTTTTTGAGACAGAGTTTCGCTCTTGTTGCCTGGGCTGGAGTGCAATGGGGCAATCTCGGCTCACCAAAACCTCCGCCTCCCGGGTTCAAGCGATTCTCCTGCCTCAGTCTCCTGAGTAGCTGGGATTACAGACATGCATCACCATGTCTGGCTAATTTTGTATCTTTTTTTTAGTAGAGATGGGGTTTCTCCATGTTCATCAGGTTGGTCTCGAACTCCCAACCTCAGATGATCCACCTGCCTTGGCCTCTCAAAGTGCTGGGATTACAGGCATGAGCCACGGCACCAAGCAATTCCTACAATTTCTATAGCAAGCTCCCCTACAGACCTGTCTTTTAATCTTTTTATTTTATTTTTTTGAGATGGAGTCTCACTCTGTCACTCAGGCTGGAGTGCAGTGTGGCACGATCTCACCTCACTGCCACCTCTACCTCCTGGGTTCAAGCAATTCTCATGTCTCAGCCTCCCAAGTAGCTGGGACTACAGGCACGAGCCACCATGCCTGGCTAATTTTTGTATTTTTAGTAGAGACGGGATTTCGCCATGTTGGCCAGGCTGGAGGTGGATCACCTTAGCTCACTGCAGCCTCAAATTCCTGGGCTCAAGAGATTCTCCTGCCCCACCACAGATGCTCACCACCACACCTGGCTTAGATCCACTCTGGTGTGAGGCTGGGCAGGGTGGAAAACAGCATCTCAGTCACAGAGGCCTCGGCACCCGCCTGAGCCGCACCTTGGACTCTTCAGTACCCAATGGGGATCAGGCAATGACATGGGCCACTCTGCATTTTACGTTGCTTTTCCTGGGGGCAGTGCACAAAGTGGACTTGAAAGATCCAGGTGGCCAGTGAGGACAATGATGAGAGCCAGAATTAGGACAGTTGTCCATGGGACGGTCAAAGAAGCAGGGACTGCCTGAAGATTGGCAGGAAATGAGGCTGGGTGTGGTTTCTCGTGCCTATAATCCCAGCACTTTGGGAGGCCAAGGAGGGCGGATTGCTTAAGTCCAGGAGTTCAAGGCTGGGTAACATAGGAAGACCCTGTCTCTACAAAAAATTAAAAAATTAGCCGGGTGTGGTAGCGTGCAACTGTAGTCCCAGCTACTCGGGAGGCTGAGGTGGGAGGATGCCTTGAGACTGGGAGGTCAAGGATGCAGTGAGCTATGATCGCATCACTGCCCTCCTGCCTGGGCAACAGAGTGAGGCCCTGTTTCACAGAAAAAAAGAGAGAAGAAGGTGACACAATGGATAGTGTGAGGTGGGGGAGGCGAGCAGCTGCGGGGTGTGCCGGGCTCTGGCAACTGTGGGAGACAACCGGGGTCAGGCAGAGGGTTGGGTACATAGGAGACAACGTAAACCAGAACTGAGGCTGGGCCGGGCCAGGGTGTCAGAGGCCAAGGCGAGGAGTCGGGCTGCCCTTGGGCTGAATTGCAAGGTGAAGAAGCAGGAGTGAGAGGCTGAGAGTGTGGAGGGGAGGGGCTTATAGCGTGTGATTGGAGGGACGACCGGGCTCTGGTAAAGGTGTCATGAGGAGGCGGGGAAAGGTGAGAACTGGATTTAAGATGTTTTGGGGTTGGGCGCAGTGGCTCAAGCCTGTCATCCCAGCACTTTGGGAGGCCAAGGCGGGCGGATCGTCTGAGGTCTGGAGTTCAAGACCAGCCTGGCCAATGTGGCAAAACTCCGTCTCTACTAAAAATACAAAAAGAAATTAGCTCACGCCTGTAGTCCCAGCTACTCAGGAGGCTGAGGCAGGAGAATCGTTTGAACCTGGGAGGCGGAGTTTGCAGTGAGCCGAGATGCTGCCTCTGCACTCCAGACTGGGTGACAGAGCAAGACTCAATCTCAAAAAAAAAAAAAAAAAAAAGACGTTTTGGGAGTAGAGTAGAGATTGAAAGTGTTAAATTGAGCTGGATGTGGTGGCTCACACCTCTAATCACCACACAATGGAAGGCCAAGGCAGGAGGATCGCTTGAGGCCAGGAGTTGGAGACCAGCCTGACCAACATAGTGAAACCCCCATCTCTACTAAAAACACAAAAATTAGCTGGGTGTGGTAACATGCACCCGTAATCCCAGCTACTCAGGAGGCTGAGGCTTGAGAATGGCTTGAACCTAGGAGGCGGAGGTTGCAGTGAGCCGAGATGGCGCCACTGCACTCCAGCCTGGGTGACAGAGCAAGACTCTGTCTCAAAAAAAAAAAAAAAAAAAAAAGTGTTAAATGGAAAATGGGAGGAGGAAGGGCCTAGGATAGGATTTTAGGTGGAAAAGGAGAGAAAGGAGGGCATACAGAAAGCAAGACTGGGAAGAAGGTTAAGGAGGAAGAGGACTGGCATGGGAGCTGGGACAGTGGGACTGCGGGGATGATAGAAGCCAAGTGGGTCCCTTTCCCTTGTGTATAGGAAGACAGCAGAGTTCAGTGGCATCAGAAGCAGCTGGTGCCAATAGCCAGGCCCCTAGCTTTTAATAGCGTGGAAGGGCAGAAGGGAATGGTCACGTGGGCTTGGAGAATTGGGGTCGAATGAGGATGCAGCTGGCTTTGCTTCCAAAGGCTCTCGAGCTCACTGCTGTCTCGTTTTTCCTGGTTTTAGAAAGCAGAGAAAATGGGGAAGCTGGAATTGTCCAAGTGTGGAGGAGCAAAGGACTTTTACAGTTTTTAGCAATTAGTGATACAAGAGTGGGGAAGGAGGCTGGGTAGAGTGGCTCACACCTGCAATCCCAGCATTTGGGGAGGCCAAGGCTTGAGGTGAGACAAGCCCGGGCCACACAGTGAGACCCTGTCTCTTAAAAAACATTTTTTTTTGGCCGGGCGCGGTGGCTCACGCTTGTAATCCTAGCATTCTGGGAGGCGGAGGCGGGTGGATCACCTGAGGTCAGGAGTTCAAGACCAGCCTGGGCAACATGGTGAAACCCCATCTACACTAAAAATACAAAAAAATTAGCCGGGCATGGTGGTGCGTGCCTGTTAATCCCAGCTACTCAAGGAGGCTGAGGCAGGAGAATCGCTTGAACCCAAGGGGCTAAGGTTGCAGTGAGCTGAGATCATGCCATTGCACTCCAGCCTGGGTGACAGAGTGAGACTCCGTCTCGAAAACAACAACCACAAAAATATCTTGCACACATTAAAGAAAAATTCATTCTCTGGCCGGGTGTGGTGGCTCACGCCTGTAATCCCAGCACATCGGGAGGCCGAGGTGGGCAGATCACCTGTGGTCAGGAGTTCAAGACCAGCCTGGCCAATGTGGCGAAACCCCATCTCTACTAAACACACACACACACACAAAATTAGCCCTCATGGTGGTGTACGCCTGTAGTACCAGCTACTGAGGAGGCTGAGGTGGAGGACCGCTTGAGCCCAGGAATTCGAGGCTGCAGTGAGCGATGATCATGCCACTGCACTCCAGTGTGGGCAACAGTGAGGCCATGTCTCTAAAAAATAAAAAAAGAGAGAGAAACAGGAGAGAGCTGGTTTCCCCCTCCTCTGCCATGTAAGCAACGTAACCAGGATGAGGCCCCTCACCAGGCACCGAATCTGTCAACACCTTGACTTTGGACTCCCTGGCCTCGAGAACTGCAAGACACTCTCTATGGGTTAAGCCACCCAGTGCGTGGTATCTTGTTATAACTGCCCAAGCTGATTGAGACGGACGTTCAGGCCAGAGAGCATGAATGCATAGTGACACCAGCTGTGAGTCTTTCTCCAGGGACAGTCGGCAGCCGGCCCTAGGTGCAGAGCCGATGACAAGGACCCAGGCTCTCAGCAGGTCTTCCAAGCAGTGTGGTGGAAAGGCAGGCAGGGTGTGGGGAAGTGGAGCCAGGCCACCAGTCATGATGTCAAGACTGAGCCAGGAAGCAAAGGCAGGCAGAGAGATGGGGAGGAGAGGGAGCAGGAGGTGACTGGCCATCTCTGAGACAGAAGCGTGAGTAGTGGGTGGACTTGAGGGCAGGAGAGGACTGGAAGGGCAGAGGCCTGGGTGATGCAGCCAGAGAGGGAGACGCTAGAGTGGAGAGTTCTAGGCAGGGATGTTTTAGGTGATGGCAGAATCTGGAGTGGGTGCACTGGGGATGGAGTAGAGGTAAAGGTGCTGAAATTGAGGTCAGAGGTTGTAATCTCAGTGTGCATGACTTGGGGCAAAGGAAAACTGTGTCCCAGGTGCCAGGTCAAGCCTCAGAGGCCTTGGCACCATGGAGCCCAGGAGCAAAGTCTGCAGTGGGGATTTTTTTTTCTTTTTTTTTTGCGGGGGAGATGGAGTCTCACTCTGTTGCCCAGGCTGGAGTGCAGTGGTGCAATCTCAGCTCACTGCAACCTCCGCCTCCCAGGTTCAAGCAATTCTGCCTCAGCCTCCCAAGGAGCTGGGACTACAGGCATGCACCACCACACCCGGCTAATTTTTGTATTTTTAGTTGAGACAGGGTTTTGCCATGTTGGCCAGCCTGGTCTCTAACTCCTGACCCCAAGTGATCCATCCGCCTCGGCCTCCAAAGTGCTGGGATTACAGGTGTGAGCCACCGCGCCCAGCCTAGAGCCTAAAGTATCCACTTGTACATGCAGATGCCCCACGATGGAATGGCCACCCACCTCTGTGGACTTTTCCCTTTGCCACAGGGACAAACCACACAGATGACAGGATCATGCTATAGATACTGAACAATGATTGATGATACCAGCAGTTTTTCTTTTTTTCTTTTTTGTTTGTTTTGAGGTAGCGTCTCACTCTGTAACCAAGCTGGAGTGCAGTGGCCTTGAACTGTAGCCTTGAACTCCTGGGCTCAAGCGATCCTCCCACCTCGGCCTCCCAAGTAGCTGGGACCACAGGCGTGTGCCACCACGCCCGGCTGAGAGAGAGCTCTTCATGTCTCTTGTCCTGACTCCCTTCCTCTGCCTCCCTTCCAGAATCCCAGGTTCCCAGGCAACCTGCAGATGAGTGACCGCCAGCTGGACGAGGCTGGAGAAAGTGACGTGAACAACTTGTAAGTGGCTCCTGCCCTGAGCCGAGGAAGGGAGAAAGCTTTTGTGAATGCTGACACTTCTCATAAGGGTCATGGAGGGCATGATGGGGGGTGCCGTGGCTGGGGTGGGGACCAAAGCCCCTGGGTGACTTGGCCTTGGGGCCACTTATTTATTGGTGGTGCCTCATCCAGAACCCCTGCCTGGCTATTTCACACCCCAAAGCTTTCCTGTCTGTCTCGCTTTCTGCACTCTGACTCCAACACTGGTACCTATCCTCTCCCTCTGTCACTGTCACTGTTTTTGTTTTTGTTTTTGTTTTTTGAGAGGCAGTCTCGCCCTGTTACCTAGGCTGGAGTGCAGTGGCTTGATCTCGGCTTACTGCAGCCTCCACCTCCCAGGTTCAAGTGATTCTCCTGCCTCAGCTTCCCAAGTAGCTGGGATTACAGGCATGCGCCATCACACCTGGCTAATTTTTATATTTTTAGTAGAGATGGGGTTTCGCCGTGTTGGCCAGGCTGGTCTTGAACTCCTGACCTCAGGTGATCCACCCACCTCGGCCTCCTAAAGTGCTGGGATTACAGGTGTGAGCCACCGCCCCCAACCTGTCGCTGTCACTATTGACTTCACCAGGCTGCATGGCCATAATACCCATGAGGCTAAGACTTGGAGCTGGAGTTGTGTGTGTGTTTGCACACGCACGTGAGCATTGGAGACTGGAGTAGTGTAGAGCGTGGGGGAGGGGACAGGTAACAGACCGGCCTCAGGCTGTGGAGTGTAAGCTCTCTTTCCTCTTGGGTCCAGTTTCCAGTTAACAGTGGAGATGTTTGACTACCTGGAGTGTGAACTCAACCTCTTCCAAACAGGTAAGTCTCTTCCCTCCCGTCTAACCCAGGCTCTCATGGGAACTACCTAATTCCCAGTCCTCCTCTCCCTGCAAAGTGTGCGGCACAAGGGGTAGGAAAATGATGACATTCACACCCCATCTCTGGTCTCTCCATCCCTCGTGCAGGGAGGGACTGAACCTCTTCAGTATTTTTCTTTTTAAGAGACAAGGTCTCGGCCGGGCGCGGTGGCTCACGCCTGTAATCCCAGCACTTTGGGAGGCTAAGGTGGGCCCATCACTTGAGGCCAGAAGTTCAAGACCAGCCTGGCCAACATGGTGAAACCCTGTCTCTACTAAAAATACAAAAATTAGCCGGGCATGGTGGCGCATGCCTGTAATCCCAGTTACTTGAGAGGCTGAGGCAGGAGAATTGCTTGAACCCACGAGGTCAAGGTTGCAGTGAGCCAAGATCACTCCATTGCACTCCAGCCTGAGTGATACAGCAAGACTTCATCTCAAAAAAAAAAAAAAAAAAGGAGAGAGAGAAGGTCTCGCTCTGTCGCCCAGGCTAGATTGCAGTGGTATGTTACGGCTCACTGCAACCTCAAACTCCTAGGCTCAAGTGATCCTCCCACCTCAGCCTCCCAAGTAGCTGGGACTACAGGCACGCACCACCACATCTGGCTGATTTTTTATATTTTTTGCACAGATAGGGGTCTCACTGTGTTGCCCAGGCTGTTCTTGAACTACCAGCCTCAAGGTGTCTTCCCAACTCAGCCTCCCAAAGTTCTGGGATTACAGGTGTGAGCTACCACACCTGGCCTCCTAGATATTTTCAAAGCAGGTGGTTTCACATCTGAGCAGAAAGACCACACACTGCCCCTTCCTACTGGCCTCTCTCCTGAAGCGCAAGCCTCCAAAAGCCCAAAGACAGGTCTTACCTCTTTGCCAGCCACTGGACTGTAGCCATGGCCCTGGCCAGTCCTTGGTCCAGTCCTGTCTGCTACTCGGAGCTGGGCTGGCTCATGGGCATGATTTCTGCTGAGGAGGAAGGGCTTGTGTCTGTTGTTGAGTTGGCAGCGATGGGAAACAAGCTGGTCAGGATTGGTTGTCACCCAGGACTGGTTGTCACCCAAGTCCACATGAGAAGCTCACACAGTCCTGTTCCACTAGCAGGGGGAGTGGCCACACTTCCAGGCTCCCGTCTGCCAACAACTGTGGTGCCTCCAGACCATCAGCCCCTAACGCTTCCCTGACAAGCCTCAGCTGGTCCCCTTCTCTCCAGTGCGTCTTCTCCCCACACCTCCCAGCAGGCTCCCCTCCTTTCCCTGGGGGACCTAAGCACCAGCGTTCTGAGACTCAGGATGTTCCATGACAAGCATCCAACTCTGAAAGACGACGTTCCATGTTGCACGTCTCCATACGAAAGCTTGGCAGTCTCATGCCCAAGCCTGGCGGCCTTCTCTGCATGTGGACAGGCAGGACCCGCTCTTGGGGCTTGGACTGTCTGACCCCGAATTTCCTTCAGCTTCCTTCAGCGTGTTCATCTGTGCAGAAATGCCTACTACTGGCCTCTTTTCCAGAATATTCTGTTTTGTGTTGTACGATGGCTGGGACAGGGCAACAAATTCCGTAATACATTGACCAGTCTTCAGCACAGGCTGTGGTCAGAAACACACCAGAAACAGGCCGGGCGCAGTGGCTCATGCCTGTAATCCTAGAACTTTGGGAGGCCGAAGGGGGACAGATCATGTGAGGTCAGGTGTTCAAGACCAGCCTGGGCAACATGGTGAAACCCCGTCTCTACTAAAAATACAAAAATTAGCCGAGTGCGGTGGTGAGCACCTGTAATCCCAACTACTCAGGAGGCTGAGGCAGGAGAATGGCTTGAACCCGGGAGGCAGAGATTGCAGTGAGCTGAGATCACAGCACTGTACTCCAGCCTGGGTGACAGAGCAGGATTCTGTCTCAGAAAAAAGAAACGCAAACACCAGAAACAGTTGGAAACTGCGGTTTGTGCGAGAAAGGGACATTCAGCTGACTAGGAAGCTATTTGAGCAGGGCGTTATACAAAAGTCAGTAGAGAAATAAAAATAAAACACAGAATCTAGTCTATGCCCTAAACTATTCCCAGTCAGATTGAAAGCAGTGGTGTAGATGCATTTATTTTTTAAAAAATGCATTGGGGCCGGGCGCGGTGGCTCATGCCTGTAATTTCAGCACGTTGGGAGGTGAAGGCAGGTGGATCATGAGGTCAGGAGTTCAAGACCAGCCCGGCCAACATGGTGAAACCCTGTCTCTGTTGAAAATATAAAAATTAGCCAGGCGTGATTGATGGTGTGTGCCTGTAATCCCAGCTACTCAGGTGGCTGAGGCAGGAGAATTGCTTGAACCCGGGAGGCAGAGGTTGCAGTGAGCCGAGATCGCACCACTGCACTCCAGCCTGGGTGACAGAGCAAGACTCTTTGAAAAAAAAATGCTTTGGAAATGTTTGCATAAAAGTACATAAACAAGTATACATCGTTGTGGCTAACTTTTCATCATTTGGATTTGGGTGGGAACAACGTATGTGGATAATTCAGAATTCATTCGCATTTAGCTTTCACTTTTTTGTTGTTGTTTCTTTTGAGATAGTCTGGCCGTGTCACCCAAGCTGGAATGCAGTGGTGCAATCTCGGCTCACTGCAACCTCGGCTTCTGGGGCTCAAGCCATCCTCCTACCTCAGCCTCCCAAGTAGCTGGGACTACGGGCACGCACCACCGTGCCCAGCTAATTTTTGTGTACTTTTTGTAGAGACAAGCCTTCACTATGTTGCTCAGGCTGGTCTCAAACTCCTGAGCTCAAGCGATCTGCCTGCCTTGTCCTCCCAAAGTGCTGGGATTACAGGCATGAGCCACCACGCCCAGCCTGCATTTAGCTTTGGAATGTGCTAGATCTGAATGCAGGCATGAGTGAGATTCTTGGAATTGTCATTCTTGGGAAAGCGCAGCCTAGAAGTTGCAGTTCGGCTGACGCAAGCTCTCTCCCCGTGGCCCTCGCCTCTTCTTGGAGCCGGCTGCCTGCCTGCCTCCTGCTGCTGTGGTGTTCAGGGATGAGCAAGACAAATGTTTCAACCTTTGGGTCATCCTTCCAGTTCCTGACAGCCAGTGGACCATGAGTAAGCGGAGATGGTGATGAGGTCCAAAAGGACTTGATTAGCTGAGAGAATGAGTAAGGGGTAGAGGTGGTGAGCTCAGCCATCTTTTTTGTGCCACATCTCATGACCCCTAGCTCTGGTTTTTGGTGTTTTTTGTGTGTTTGTTTGTTTTGTTTTGAGATAGAGTCTCGCTCTCTTGCCCAGGCTGGAGTGCAGTGGCACCATCTCAGCTCACTGCAACCTCCGCCTCCCAGGTTCAAGCGATTCTCCTGCCTCAGCCTCCCGAGTAGCTGGGATTACAGGTGTGCACCACCACACCCAGCTAATTTTTGTACTTTTAGTAGAGACAGCGTTTCACCATGTTGGCCAGGCTGGTCTCGAACTCCTGGCCTCAAGTGATCTGCCTGCCTTGGCCTCCCAAGGTGCTTGGATTATAGGCATGAGCCACCGTGCCCAGCCTGCTCTGGTTTTATATGCTTTATTCATTAATATTGTTACCACAAGATGCTGACCTACTCATCTCCAAATTCCCTCTGTTCTAGCCCAGTGCCTGGTGAATAGCAGGCACTCAACCATAAAAGAATGCTTGCTTTTTGAAAAACAGCAGGCTGCCAGGTGCAGTGGCTCATCCCTATAAACCCAGCACTTTAGGAGGCCGAGGTGGGAAGATTGCTTGAATCCAGGAGTTATATTCGGGTAGCTCTGGTCCAGAAGACTCTAAGTAATTCACCCTAGAGATTCCCAGAGCATGCAGCTGAAAGTTAACACTATGTAATGAATTCTGTTCACCTATTTCATCATCACTGCTGTTTTTCTTTTCTCTCTCTCTTTTTTTTTTTTTTTTTTTTTGGAGATGGGATCTCACTCTGTCGCTGGGGCTGGAGTACTGTGGCACAATCATAGCTCACTGCAGCTTTGACCTCCCTGTCTCAAGGGATCTTCCCACCTCAGCCTCCTGAGTAGCTGAGACCATGGGTGTGTGCCATCACACCCAGCTAATTTTTTAATTTTTTGTAGAGATGGGGGTCTTGCTATATGACCAGGCTGGTCTCCAACTCCTGAGCTCAAGTGATCCTTCCACCTCAGCCTACCAAAGTGTTGGGATTATAGGCATGAGCCACCACGCCCAGCTTCCTGTGCTCTAAGAAGCACCCCCAGTGTGCACTGTCAAATAGGGCACTCACTAGCCCCATGTGATCATTGAACTTGATTACAATTAAATAATATTTAAAAGTCAGGTCCTCAGCTGCACTAGTCCTATTTCAGGCATATTTCAGAAAGCCACATATGGCTAATATATTAAAAAGTTTATATGAACATTTTCATCGTTATAGAATTCTATTGGATAGCACTATTGTGGGTGATTCTGATGTGTGATAAAACTTGACAACCACTGAGCTTGGACATATAGTTTTCAACCCTGGATGCAGATTAGAATCCACCTGGGGTGTTTTTTTTGTTTTTTTGTTTTGTTTTGTTTTGTTTTGTTTTTTTCTCTGAAACGGAGCCTTGCTATGTCGCTCAGGCTGGAGTGCAGTGCTGCAGTCTTAGCTCACTGCAACCTCCAAGCAATTCTTGTGCCTCAGCCTCCTGAGTAGCTGGGACTACAGGTGCCCACTACCACACCTGGCCAATTTTTGTATTTTTAGTAGAGACAGGGTTTCACCATGTTGGCCAGGCTGGCCTCGAACTCTTGACCTCGAGCAGTCCACGTGCCTCGGCCTCCCAAAGTGCTGGGATTACAGGCATGAGCCACGGCGCCTGGCCTAACGGGGGACGGTAGGGGGAGGCTTTTGACACCCACTGACATCCCAACATACCGCAGATCAATTGAAACAGGTGGTGGGGCGGTTCTGGGGGTTGCAGGAAGACTTTAGTGTTTCAGTTTCCCCAGATGATCCTAACCAATCTCAAAGCCAAAGTCAAGAACCACTGCACAATTCCATGCGCTTTTCACAACATTCTCATTGAAGTCCTCTGAGACCCTTACGAGGTATGCACTGTTACATCCACGTGTGCTCAACAGAAGAGCATCAGGAGGCACAGAGTGACTGAGCAACTTGTCCACGATGACACTGCTCTAGATGTTTCTGGGTGCCGAAGGGCATTCCTGGAAGGCATCAGGAATCGAGGCCAGGCAGGGAGATGGAACAGCCCGTGGTTCCTGCCAGTTGGAGCCTGAGGAAGCCAGTAGACTTGGGGATGGCTGCCTTGCAGTGACAGCTGCTTTTAATTTGTGTCAAGAAGAAAAGCCGCCTTTTAATTAGAATGGTTTGGGATTTTTTTTTTCAGCTGCCAGACTAACCCAGTTACCAGGGATTAGTGCAGTCAGGGGAAGCAGAATACAGGCAGCGCTGGGCTTCCCTCTGGGCCAGTTCCACTCACAGAGGGACCGCGGGGAGAGTCTGCAGAGGCAGTGGGTGGCCAGTGCAAGAAGGAAAATCAGCCTGGCCAGTGGTGTGAGCCGAGTGTCTGCAGCCAGACGGCCAGTTGCTTGGTCTAGGATGGGGCGCAGGAGGTTGGTGTGGAGGGAGCCCCAGCGTGAGAAATTGAGGGAGCAACTTCATCTCTGAAACTGAAGAGGATGGAGGCAAGACTTCTATTTTTGTTGACAGGTGCCCCAAGTTTCAGGCTTGAATCCTGACATATCTTCCTTCTTCCAACTCCTTTTTCTTATTTTTCTTGTTTTGTGTTGTTTTGTTTTGTTTTGGTTTGGTTTGATTTGGTTTGGTTTGGTTTCTTTTGAGATGGAGTCTCGCTCTGTCGCCCAGGCTGGAGTGCAGTGGCACCGTCTCAGCTCACTGCAACCTCCACCTTCCAGGCTCAAGCGATTCTCCTGCCTCAGCCTCCCAAGTAGCTGGGTTTACAGGCACACGCCACCACACCCAGCTAATTTAGTAGAGACAGGGTTTTGCCATGTTGGCCAGGCTGGTCTCGAATTACTGACCTCAGGCGATCCACCCGCCTCGGCCTTCCAAAGTGCTAGGATTACAGGCATGAGCCACTGCGCCTGGCTTGTTTTGTTTTATTTATTTATGAAACAGAGTCTCACTCTGTCGCCCAGGCTTGAGTGCAGTGGTGCGATCTTGGCTCACTGCAGCCTCCACCTCCTGGGTTCAAGCGATTCTCCTGCCTCAGCTTCCCAAGTAGCTGGGATTACAGGCGTGAGCCATCACACCCGGCTAATTTTTGTATTTTCAGTAGAGATGAGGTTTTGCCATGTTGCTCAGGCTGGTCTCAAACTCTTGGGCTCAGGCCTCAGTCCCCCCACCTCGGCCTCACAAAGTGCTGGGATTATAGACGTGAGCCACTGCACCTGGCCGAGACCCAGTCTCATAAAGAGGAAAAAAAGGAAGATGAGGCTCCTCCTCCATGTCCGCCATGGTAGGAGCTCTCCCAGGTTATGAGCAAATCTCTTCTTTCCTGGGCTATCAGGGGTCTGCACAGAGTAGCACTTAGTTCACCCATTCATGATGCACTGAGTATTGTGACTCTCAGGAGCAAAGGCACCTGGTCTAACCATCATTGGCCCCATCAGCTCTTGGGCTCTCTAACAAGTCTGTTAACTCACCACCTCTCAACAAAACCACTTCTTTTTTTTTTTTTCTTTTTTTTTTGAGATGGTGTCTTACTCTTGTCGCCCAGGCTGGAGTACGGTGGTGCAATCTTGGCTCACTGCAACCTCTGCCTCCTGGGTTCAAGTGATTCTCCTGCCTCAGCCTCCCGAGTAGCTAGGATTACAGGCATGCACCACCACACCCAGCTAATTTTTGTATTTTTAGTAGAGACAGGGTTTTCCCATGTTGGAGAGGCTAGTCTGGAACTCCTGACCTCAGGCGATCCACCCGCCTCGGCCTCCTAAAGTGCTGGGATTACAGGCGTGAGCCACCACACCTGCCAAAATCACTTTTTTTTTTTTTTGAGACAGAGTTTTGCTCTGTTGCTGGAGTACAATAGCACGATCTTGGCTCACTGCAACCTCCGCCTCTTGGGTTCAAGCGATTCTCCTGCCTTAGCCTCCCGAGTAGCTGGGATTACAGGCATGTGCCACCATGCCTGGCTAACAAAACCACTTCTTGACTTTGTGACAGCCTTCCAATTACTTACCTTCTGTTTCTTTACCTATCTAATGGGGATACGTTTACCTATCTCATGGGAGTGTTGTGAGGGTTAAATGAATTAGATGAGGTAAAGCACGCACAGAATCAGTCCTTGGTGTATGTCGGACCCCTGCCTCTGCCTCTCTGAAGAGGCTGCCTGTAATCCCCTGGCTCTATCACCTTTCTCCCTCACTTTTATTTCCTAGTATTCAACTCCCTGGACATGTCCCGCTCTGTGTCCGTGACAGCAGCAGGGCAGTGCCGCCTCGCCCCGCTGATCCAGGTCATCTTGGACTGCAGCCACCTTTATGACTACACTGTCAAGCTTCTCTTCAAACTCCACTCCTGTGAGTACTGCGGGCCAGATCTTCTTACATGAGATTCAGGCCAGAGGGAGGATCCCAGCCTGAGGATGTCCCCAGAGAAACACAGTCCTTCTCAGTGTCTTTGGCTGTCTGCTTCTGTTCCAAAAGGCCCCGGAGCTCCTGACCATTGTGAAGATAAAAGAGCAGGGCCCAGGCTTTGGTGTCTCCAGTAAAGCCCCTGGCTTGTCACTCTTGTGTCCCAGTGTTACAGGATCTTTGGGGTGTCAGTTTTCTGGCTGGAAACCTCTGGGGCCAGTGGCGCCTTTGCCTGAGTTCTTGTTCTGCATCCAGGAAGAATGAGGTATTCAGACAAGTGGAGGGTGGACAAGATGAAGAGGAGCTTTATTGAGTATTAGAACAGCTCAGAGGAGACCACAGTGGGTACCGCTCTCTGTCTGTAGGCAGGTTGTCCTGTCGAATGTTCAGCTCTCAGCAGAAAAGAAGCCATGGAGTGGGTAGCTCCTCTCTGCAGCTGGTCATCCTAGCATCTCTGTAGGTCTCTGAAGCTCTCAGCAGACAGGGTAGCTCCTCCTGTAGCTGGTCATCCCATCTCTGCTCAGCTCTGGCTGAGCTCAGGCCTTTTATGGGCCTCAGAGGGGAGGAAATGCACCCCCATTGGTCCATGGGCAGGCCCGGAAAAAGGCTCCCCAAGTTCCCACTCCAGTCTGTGGGATTGGCAGCCCAGCCCCCACCGGGGACCCGCCCTTTCACCCAGGAATCTGTCTGCCTCCTGCTGCCATGCATAGCACCAGAGCTCAGCCCTGACTTTGCTCTAAGATCAGAGTGGGTGCCGACAGCAGGGAGAAGCCAGGCAGCGGGAGCAGGTTCAGAAGAGGGGAGGGAGAGCCTTCTCAGACCCTGAAGAGTACAGGGATGCCTGAGTCTCCAGCCGGGGCTGGGGGTGGGTGCGGGGCAGCGGGGCTGCCACCCACTCCATGGAGCGGGAGGCCCAAGTCTGCAGCTGTGTTTTGGGTGGCTGCAGCTGCGCCCGGGAAGGCAGGGTTCCTGCCTGCTGCCGGACCCTCAAGAGCACAGGGAGGCTCAGATCTGCAGTCACAACTTGGGCAGCTACAGCCCCATCCAGGAAGGTGAGGCTCCTGCCTGCTCCATGGAGTGTGCAGCCCTGGCCATGCCTCCCTTCTGCACATGGCATGATGGCAGTGGCAGGCCATCTGGACCGGTGGCTGCCATCACCAGGATGGTCCTCTCTGTCTGCCCCTGCATCACCATTCATCAAGTATGTCGTGTATCCTATAAACCGCACAAATTATCAGCAGACCTGGCCTAAACCTACATGAGCTAACATAATGATTTCCAGACCATTTATCCACACAATCCCTTTGTGCAAATGGAATTTTATGGAGAAATATAAATTATAAAACACAGCTGCTCATTAAATGGAGACCTATCCCTTACCTAGCTTCAGTTCCCTGGGGTGCCCTTAGCAGAATATATATAGTTTGGAGGTTCTGGTCTTACAGAAGTTCTTATACTTTTTTTTTTTTTTTTTTTTTTCTGAGACAGAGTCTCACTGTCTCACCCAGGCTGGAGTGCAAGGGCACAATCTCGGCTCACTGCAACCTCTGCCGACCAGGTTCAAGCAATTCTTGTGCCTTAGCCTCTCGAGTAGCTGGGACCACAGGCGTGTGCTGGCACACCCAGCTAATTTTTTGTTGTTGTTTTTTGAATTTTTAGCAGAGATGGGGTTCCCCATGTTGGCCAGGCTGGTCTTGAACTCCTGGCCTCAAGGTGTCCGCCCACCTCGGCCTCCTAAAGTGCTAGGATTACAGGTGTGACCCACCACACCCAGCCAGTTCTTATACTTTTGTGTCCTTCTGGTTTAAAATGATGTGTCTGGGGCGGGCACAGTGGCTCACACATGGAATCCCATCAATTTGGGAGGCTGATGCAGGCAGATCGCTTGAGCTCAGGGGTTGGAGACCAGCCTGAGCAACATAGCGAAATCCCTGTCTCTATAAAAAATACAAAAGTTAGCCAGGCATGGTAACATGCGCCTGTAGTCCCAGCTACCTGGGAGGCTAAGGTGGGAGGATCGCTTGAGCCCAGGAGGTCAAGGCTACAGTGAGCCGTGTTTGTGCCACTGCACTCCAGCCTGGGCAACAGAACAAGACTGTGCCTAAAAAAAAAAAAAGAGTAGTATAAGACAGTATACTCTGTAACTGTGGTCATTGACAAGTAATGAATCTCTTTATTTAGACAGTACAAGGGAAGGATGTAGCACCGCCTAGATGCTAATCTGGGATGGTTTTGTGGAAGAGAGATTGGAATTAGCTGCCCGGGGATTAGAAGGGCTTTGCGGCAAGTAGGCCTGCCCGAAGGGAGCTGAGAGGGTGGAGTGGGCCCCCAAGAGAAGGGACCAGCTGCTTAGAGTGCTGAATACAGATGAACTTTTCATTGTTTCCCCTGGAAACTTTTCAGTGTTTCCAAGTACTCTGTTGCTCAGTAGAACATCACCACTGCCTTTTTGTAAAATGGGGAGTTAAGCTGGGCATGGTGGTGCACACTTGTAGTCCCAGCTACTCGGGAGGCTGAGGGAGTTATGAGAAGAGACAGGTAATTAAGTGTTTGGGTTTAAAGGCCTTCGTTGAAGGCAGGGGAATACCCAAGACCCACACTGCCTCTGGGCTGAGGAAAGGGTAGGAGGGATACTCTTTACAATACATAGTTTTTTTATTTAATTAATTAATTAATTTTTTTTTGAGACAGGGTCTTGCTCTGTTGCCCAGGCTGGAGTGCAGTGGCACAATCTCAGCCCACTGCAACCTCCACCTCCCGGGTTCAAGTGATTCTCCTACCTCAGCCTCCCAAGTAGCTGGGATTACAGGTGCCCGCCACCACGCCTGGCTAATTTTTGTATTGTTTTTAGTAGAGACAGGGTTTCACCCTGTTGGCCAGGCTGGTCTCGAACTCCTGAGCTCAAGTGATCCTCCCACCTTGGCCTCCCAAAGTTCTGGGGTTACAATTGTGAGCCACTGCACCTGGCCTTCTTTTCTAAAAATAAACATTTATTTTTGTTTTAGATCTACAGAAGTTATAAAAATAGTACCAAGAGTTCTCATATACCCAGTTCCATTTTCCCTTTGTTCATATATTAGTATGAAACATTTGTCACAACTGGCCAGGCACGGTGGCTCACGCCTGTAATCCCAGCACTTTGGGAGGCCGAGGCAGGCGGATCACGAGGTCAGGAGATCGAGACCATCCTGGCTAACATGGTGAAACCCCGTCTCTACTAAAAATACAAAAAATTAGCCGGGCATGGTGGCGGGCACCTGTAGTCCCAGCTACTCAGGAGGCTGAGGCAGGAGAATGGTGTGAGCCCAGGAGGTGGAGCTTGCAGTGAGCCGAGATTGTGCCACTGCACTCCAGCCTGGGCGACAGAGCAAGGCTCCCTCTCAAAAAAAAAAAAAAAAAAAAAAAAAAAAGGAACATGTGTCACAACTAATGAACCAGTGTTGATACCTTATTATTAATTAAAGTTCGTACTTAAGGCAGGGCACAGTGACTCACGCCTGTAATCCTAGCATTTTGGGAGGTCAAGGCGGGCGGATCACGAGGTCAAGAGATTGAGACCATCCCGGCCAACATGGCGAAACCCCGTCTCTGCTAAAAATACAAAAATGAGCCGGGCGTGGTGGTGCGCGCCTGTAGTCCCAGCTACTTGGGAGCTGAGGCAGAAGAATTGCTTGAACCCGGGAGGCGGAGGTTGTGTTGAGCTGAGATTGCGCCACTGCCCTCCAGCCTGGCAACAGAGCGAGATTCCATCTCAAAAAAAAAAAAAAAGTTTGTACTTCATTCAGATTGTCATGGTTTTTACCGAATGTCCTTTTCTGCCCCAGAATCTCACCCGGTACACCATGTGACATTTAGTTGTGATGTCTCCTTAGGTTCCTCTTGGCTATGACGTTTCACTTCTCAAACTTCCCTTATTTTTGATGACTTTGACAGTTCTGAGTTTTTTTGTAGAATGTTCCTGAATTCTGTTTGCCTGATGTTTTTCTCCTGATTTAACTGGGGTTCTTGGGAGAAAGATCATTTAGGTCAAGTGCCATATTCATTCCACTGTCCACTTTTGCCATTTTTGTTTTGTTTTGTTTTGTTTCAAGACGGGGTCTCGCTCTGTCACCCAGGTTGGAGTGCAGTGGTGCGATCATAGCTCACTGCAGCCTCAAACTCCTGGGCTTAAAAGATCCTCCCACCTCAACCTCTTGAGTAGCTAGGACCACAGTGCACATCACCACACCTGGCTAACTTTTATTTTTTAATTTCTGTAGAGATGGGGGTCTCGCTATGTTGTCCAGGCTGGTCTCAAACTCCTGGGTACAAGTGGTGCTCCCCACTCAGCCTCCCAAAGTGCTGGGATTACACGTGGGAGCCACTGCACCCAGCCATCTTTTGCCATTTCAATAATCATGTTTTACACATGTGTTCCCTGATTTTATCCAATGAATGTATGACCCATTTCCAAATAACAAATTTAAACAAATAAAGCAAACACTAAAAGGATTGCTGAGCTGTGATCTATAGCTGCAATATGCAGATTCCCACATCTGAGAGGTGACAGGACCTCAGAGAACTGGCTCTGTAGGGGAGGAGGCTGTCCTAAGAGGCTACCGGTGTGTGCAGTGCCATAGAGTTAGCTACCAACCAAGCCAGGACTGGAACTCAGATCCCAAGCCTCAATCCCTTATTCTTTTTTTTGACAGTCTCGCTGTTGCCCAGGCTGGAGTGCAGTGGTGCCATCTCAGCTCACTGCAATCTCCGCCTGCCGGGTTCAAGCGATTCTCCTGCCTCAGCCTCCCGAAGTGCTGGGATTACATGCATGAGCCACTGCACCCGGCCTTCAATCCCTTGTTCTTTGCCTTCTGACAGCCATCCTCTTGGGCAGGCTCTGTGGATCTCTTCCAGACTAATATCAGCCCTGAGCCTCAACCTCAAACAAATGCAGACAATAGCTGAGAAAGAACTGCTCCCTCCTGGGCCTGCCATGGTCCAGCCTGCTACTGGGTCAGGTCACCATTTCTTCTCTAGTCCAGGACACAATTTCCACCCTATTGTGCCCGGCACGGCTTGTCCTTCAGGAACTAATTGAAGTGGAAGGATTTGGAGGCTAAGCATCTCCACACGACTGCTGGTTCCTGCTGGGCTCCCTTGGTTACCAGACCTCGGGACAGCTGTAGGCCAGTCGTGGCCCCTGGCAGTGCTGGCCACATGCCCCGGGGTAGCTGGGCCCCTCCCCCTCGAGAGCCCTGCTGTGGCTTCCCTGCCCACTGGTCCCCCTCCCCTCTCACACTCTTTCCAATTTCTTCCAGGCCTCCCAGCCGACACCCTGCAAGGCCACCGGGACCGCTTCATGGAGCAGTTTACAAAGTAAGTGGTTCAAGTAACAGGAATGGAGGTGAATCCAAGAGCGCTGTAAAATCATTAAGCAGCTGGGCGTGGTGGCTCACGCCTGTAATCCCAGCACTTTGGGAGGCCAAGGCGGGCGGATCACGAGGTCAGGAGATCGAGACCATCCTGGCTAACACGGTGAAACCCTGTCTCTACTAAAAATACAAAAAATTAGCCGGGCATGTGGCGGGCGCCTGTAGTCCCAGCCACTTGGGAGGCTGAGGCAGGAGAATGGCATGAACCCAGGAGGTGGAGCTTGCAGTGATCTGAGATGGCGCCACTGCACTCCAGCCTGGGCAACAGAGCGAGACTCTGTCTCAAAAAAAAAAAAAAAAAATCATTAAGCCGCGCAAGAGCACTGTGAGAGGTGGCTGGACACAGTGGTTCACACCTGTAACCCCAACACTTTGGGAGGCTGAGGCGGGAGGATTGCTTGAGGCCAGGAGTTCAACACCAGGCTGGGCAACATAGCAAGACCCCATCTCTACAGAAAAAAGAGGTAAAACAAATTAGCTGGGCACGGTGGTATGCACCTGTGATCCCAGCTACTTGAGAGGCTGAGGCAGGAGGATGGCCTGAGCCTAGGAGTTCGAGGCTGCAGTGAGCTATGATTGTGCCACTGGACTTCAGTCTAGGTGACAAAGTGAGACCCTGTCTCTAAAAAAATTTTTTTTTTAATACTTGGGGGGGTGAGGTTATCTTCATTTTTTTTTTTTTTTTTTTTTGAGACAGTCTTGCTCTGTCGCCAGGCTGGAGTGCAATGGCACGATCTCAGCTCACTGCAACCTCCACCTCCTGGGTTCAAGTGGTTCTCCTGCATCAACCTCTCGAGTAGCTGAGACTACAGGCACACACCAGCATGCCCAGCTAATTTTTGTATTTTTAGTAGAGACGGGGTTTCACCATGTTGGCCAGGATGGTCTCGATCTCTTGACCTTGTGATCTGCCCACCTCAGCCTCCCAAAATGCTGGGATTACAGGGTTGAGCCACCGTACCTGACCTGAGGTTATCTTCATTCTAAGGTGATAAAGTGACAGAAATAGCTCAGTCAGAGGCAAATCTACCTATAGCTAGGGTAACTATTGGTTCTCTAATAAATCCCATACAAGCATATAGAAGAAAGAGATTTCATCCATTCATTAGTTGCCTGCTTATGCCCCAGACTTCATCCTCTTGTCTTTTCCCTCTCCCTAAGTTCTGGTCTTATAGCATTTATAGACTGATAACCCCTAAATATGTATCTCTAGCCAGAACTTACTTCTGAATGCCAGCCTCTTGTCCCCAATTTGACATCTGTATAGCATATTTAAATCTCAAACTGTACTTTAGGTTTTCTCAAAAAAAAAAAAACCTTTCTCCATTCTGTTTTCGTTTGTTTGTTTTTGTTTTTGTTTTTGAGACAGAGTCTCACTCTGTCACCCAGGCTTGAGTGCGGTGGTGTGATCTTGGCTTACTGCAACCTCAGCCTCCCCATCTCCAGTGATTCTCCTGCCTCAGCGTCTTCAGTAGCTGGGATTACAGGTGCCCACCACCAT
Source organism: Pongo abelii (assembly GCF_028885655.2). Taxonomy (NCBI): domain Eukaryota; kingdom Metazoa; phylum Chordata; class Mammalia; order Primates; family Hominidae; genus Pongo; species Pongo abelii. Next base: position 13,204,875 of record NC_071991.2, read on the forward strand.
GCCCGGCTAATTTTTGTATTTTTAATAGAGACAGGGTTTCACCATGTTGGCTAGGCTGGTCTCGAACTCCTGACCTCAAGTGATCTGCCTCCCAAAATGATGGGATTACAGGCGTGAGTCACTGTGCCCAGCCCCTCCCCATTCTTTTCTATCTCAACAAATACTGCCATCATCCATTTAGGCCAGAGAGCTGGAAGTCACCATTTTCCTCATCCCCCATGTCCAATCCACTAGCAGGTTTGGTTGATACCCTACAAATATGACCTGCTTCTGAGGTGGGATGGGAGACTGGACTCTGGAGGCAGGGCTTGGGCATCGGACCAAATTAAGGACAAGTAAAACAGGGAAAGGGCAGAAGCACTTCTGCATAAGACACACCCACCAGTGTGCAGTGACAGTGTCCCATTGCTATGGCAACATCCGGAAGCTAGCGCCCCTTTCTATGGCAATAACCCAACAATCCGGAATTCACCACTTTTTTCTAGAAATGTCTGCATAATCTGCCCCTTAATTTACATATAATTAAAAGTGTGTATAAATGTAACAGCTGCTATTCTGGGCTCACTGCATATGGGGTAGCCCTGCTCTGCAAGGAACAGGACCTCTGCTGCTGGCTGTGCACTGCCGCCTCAATAAAAGTTGCTAACACCAGCCGGGTGCAGGGGCTCACGCCTGTAATCCCAGCACTTTGGGAGGCCGAGGTGGGCAGATCACTTGAGGTCAGGAGTTCAAGACCAGCCTGGCCAACATGGTGAAACCCCGTCTCTACTAAAAAACTAGCAGGGCATGGTGGCACACACCTGTAATCCCAGCTACTCGGGAGGCTGAGGCAGAAGAATCGCTTGAACCCAGGAGGTGGAGGTTGCAGTGAGCCAAGATCACATCACTGCACTCAGGCCTGGGCGTCAGAATGAGATTCCATCTCAAAAAAAAAAAACAAAAACAAAAGATCTTTACTTAAGCTGGGCGCAGTGGCTCACACCTGTAATCCCAGCACTTTGGGAGGCCGAGGCAAGTGGATCACTTGAGGTCAGGAGTTTGAGAGCAGCCTGGCTAACATGATGAAACCCTGTCTCTACTATAAATACAAAAATCAGCCCTGTAATCCCAGCTACTCAGGAGGCTGAGGCCGGAGAATTGCTTGAACTCAGGTGGCAGAGGTTGCAGTGAGGTGAGATCATGCCACTGCACTACAGCTTGGGCAACAGAGCAAGACTCCATCCAAAAAAAAAAGAAGAATGAAAGGAGGGGAGGAGAGGAGAGGGGAGGGGAGGAGAGGGGAGGGGAGGGGAAACCAGGCAAAAGGGAAGGAATAGAGTGAGAGTTGGGAGGACAGCAGGAGCTGAGAAGGGCCTCCTGGCTTAGCTCTGTAAAAGTGCATTCTCTTGTTTTTCCTGTTAATTTCCTCACCCTTGACCATAGCTCCCAAATGCCAAGTTTCAGCTTCTCTGCCTGGTTCCCCAGGAGCAAGCGAAGGACAAGTGCGTGGTTGTACCAACCTCCTGGTACCCCTGTTCCATTTGAGAAGCCGAGTACATATTCTGTAATAAATGGCTTCTTTAGTCCAAGGAGACAGGCCCTGAGGCTGATTTCCTGGAATGTCAAATCCCGGTAGCTTGTGAAAGCAGTCAAGCCTATTACCGTTGGCTCCAAACCAGCAAGATGGGGACGTGTGGTCAGGTGATTTCATTTCCTTTCATTTGCTTCTAGCTTATAAAAACATCTCCCCTGAGTAGCCGCTTTGCTGTTCCACACAGACACGGCTGCTGTCTGAGACCTCACTGTCCTTGAATTTAGGGGAAGCAGCAGTGATGTCACAGAGACAGAGACAGGCCTAAGTCTTGGGATCTGACAGGCTGTAACGAGACCCTGGGGTTTCGTTTATTGGACTAAGCTGGAGAAAGTTCATTGTTGCAGGCCAAAGGAGTTAAGGCCCATGCACCTCTTTCATCTCAGAATAGATGTAGTTAACTCAGCTACTCGGGAGGCTGAGGTGGGAGGATCACTTGAGCCCAGGAGGTCAAGATTGCAGCAAGCCGTGATCGTGCCACTGCACTTCAGCCTGGGAGACAGAGCAAGACCTTGTCTCTAAAAAAATTAAAATAGGCCAGGCGTGGTGGCTCACACCTGTAATCCCAGCACTTTGGAAGGCCAAGGTGGGTAGATTGTTTGAGCCCAGGAGTTTGAGACCAGCCTGGACAACATAGGGAGACCCTATCTCTATCAAAAACACAAAAAAATTAGCCAGGTGTGGTGGCACACACCTGTACTCCCAGCTACTTGGAGGCTGAGGGTGAGAGGATCCCTTGGGCCCAGGGAGGTCAAGGCTGCAGTGAGCTATGATTGTGCCACCATACTCCAGCCTGGGCGACGGACTAAGACCCAATCTCAAAAAAATATCTAAAAATAGGCAGAGCACATTGGCTCATGCCTATAATCCCAACATTTTGGGAGGCCAAGACGGGCAGATCACCTGAGGTCGGGAGTTCGAGACCAGCCTGACCAACATGGAGAAACCCCATCTCTACTAAAAATACAAAATTACCCGGGCATGGTGTCACATGCTTGTAATCCCAGCAACTCGGGATGCTGAGGCAGGAGAATCCCTTGAACCTGGGAGGCAGAGGTTGCAGTGAGCCGAGATCACGCCATTGCACTCCAGCCTGGGCAATAAGAGCGACACTCCATCTCAAAAAATAAATAAACAAAATAAAAATGAAGAACATATAAGTCTGGATCCTCTCAGGTTTCTTGGTCTTCAGTGTTTAGATTCAAAATAGAGATTTGAGAATGAGAAAAAGATGTTGATTTTGCCAGATGTGGTGGCTCGTGCCTGTAATCCCAGCACTTTAGGAGGCCAAGGCAGTAGGATTGCTTGAAGCCAGGAGTTTGAGACCAGCCTGGGCAACACAGCAAGAGCCTGTTTCTACCAGAAAATTAAAAATCAGCCAGGCGTGGTGGTGCATCCCTGTAGTTCTAGCTACTCAGGAGGCTGAGGCAGAAGACTGCTTGAGCCCAGGAATTCAAGGCTGCAATGAGCTCTGATTGCAGCACTGCACTCTAGCCTGGGTGACAGAGCAAGACCCTGCCTCTACAAAAAGAGAGAGAGAAAAAATATATATATATATTGGTTTCTTCATGCATATCCACCCAAGATTAGGACATAGTACCAAACGATTGTAATTCTCCAAGTGTTTATTGAATGGCTCCCCTGTCCCTGGCATTATGAGAAACAGCTCAGCAGAACTCAGTCCCCACTTCTCAGGAACTTATAGTCTTGATTGTGGAGAGAACAAATAGTCCAAAAACAAAGAGAAGTAATGAAAGAAGAAAGCTACCTTTGTGGTAAAATTCCCTTCCCTTTTCCTATGGTTAGTTGGTTTATCCTCGGAGAAAGTCAATTTCTTTTGATATTACTCTAAACCAAACACTCCTCAGAAGTTAAATCTGCAAAATAACAACATATATTCTACAGCAATGAAGAAATTAGCTTTTTGATTATCTACTCTTCCAAAGGATTTGTAGCATGAATTACTCTTTCCTCACCACCAGGTCACTGAGGACCAGCTTTAAATAATCCTCCTCTGTAGCATCATAATTGAATCCTGGCACCATGGAGTTTATCTCCTTGACAGCCTGTGCCTTTGGGCTGGGGAGGGGGCAGGAAGGCCAGGTGGCTGCTCTGTCCCCTACATGGGGCTGATGAAGACACCCAGCACCCCTCAGGTCCTTCTCCACCCCTAGGTTGAAAGATCTGTTCTACCGCTCCAGCAACCTGCAGTACTTCAAGCGGCTCATTCAGATCCCCCAGCTGCCCGAGGTAAGCATGCCCAACCACACACCCTCAGCACTGCAGAGGCCCCAAGTACTCTCTTAAGGGCCGGCAGGGCCTGGCAAGCGAGCACTGTTTGAGGATGTGTCTCCGTCTTCAGAACCCACCCAACTTCCTGCGAGCCTCAGCGCTATCAGAACACATCAGCCCCGTGGTGGTGATCCCTGCAGAGGCCTCATCCCCCGACAGCGAGCCAGTCCTAGAGAAGGATGACCTCATGGACATGGATGCCTCTCAGCAGGTGAGGACCACTTGGGAGAGAAACTTGGCCTTTCCTCTCGCCTGCAAGTACAGGGGAGAGGCTGGGGGAGACCCTGGCCAAAGCCCATTGACTCTAACCAGGTTCAGGCTTCTCTTCATTCACCTAGCACCAACCTAGGCTGAGCATCCTGCTCTGTGGCTCCCAGAAGGGTCATAAATGGGTGCAGTGGCTCACAGCTGTAATCCCAACACTTTGCAAGGCCAAGGTGGGAAGACTGCTTGAGGCTGGTTCAAGACCAGCCTGGGCAACATAGTAAGGCCCCATCTTTACAAAATTAGCCAGATGTGGTGGCACACACCTGTGGTCCCAGCTATGTGGGAAGCTGAGATGGGAGGATCACTTGAGCCTGGGAGGCTAAGGCTACAGTGAGCTGTTATCATGCCACTGCACTCCAGCCTAGGCAAGAGAACAAGAACCAGGCCCTAAAAATATAAATACATAAAATTAAAATAAAAAAATTATCCAGGCATGGTGGCACACACCTATACTTCCAGCTACTCAGGAAGCTGAAACAGGAGGATCACTTGAGCCAGGAGTTGGAGGCTACAGTGAGCTATGATTGCACCACTGTACTCTAGCCTGGGCAGTAAAGCGAGAACCTGTCTCAAAAAAATAAAAAAAATTAAACGGGTCTGAACCGTTTAATTTGAGAAAGGGGGCATTCTCCCATATCACTCAACTGACCCACACAGAATTCTCTTGCTCTCTGACTTATTCTCACTCCTTTTTGGTCAACCACAGAATTTATTTGACAACAAGTTTGATGACATCTTTGGCAGCTCATTCAGCAGTGATCCCTTCAATTTCAACAGTCAAAATGGCGTGAACAAGGATGAGAAGTGAGTCCAAGCTGGGTTCAAGCAGATGGTGCAGGAGCTAAGTTAGGCCATGGTCTGCCTCGAAACACTAACCAAAGAGGAATTCTTAATGATACTGGGGCTTCTTAGATAAAGAACATCTTGAAGGGTCAGGGGCAATGGCTCATGCCTGTAATCCCAACATTTGGGGAGGATGAGGTGGGAGGATTTTTTAAGGCCAGGAGTTTAAGACCAAGCTTGGGCAACATAGCAAGATCCCATCTTTATTAAATAAAAGTAAAAAAATTAGCTGGGCAGGTGGTACACACCTGTAGTCCCAGTTACTCAGGAGGTTGAAGTGGGAAGATCACTTGAGCCTGAGATATCAAGGCTGCAGTGAGCTATGATCGTGCCACTACACTTCAGCCTGGGCGACAAAGCCAGGCTGTCTCTAAAACAAAACCGAAAACACACACAAGAAAGGAATGTCTTGACCCTCAAATATTGGCCCCTTTAATCTCAGAAGAAAATAACCATGGACTTGTGAGTATTAGATTAGTATCTGGTAACATTTAGAGTATAATTTATGGCATTTCAAAGAATTGTCCCTCAATTAATACCAGCTTAATTTCCTCCCCTGAGCTCACAATTAAAAAGAGAGGGATAGAAGCACAATGGAAGCAAACTCATTCCCCTTCTCTTCCCAGGGACCACTTAATTGAGCAACTATACAGAGAGATCAGTGGACTGAAGGCACAGCTAGAAAACATGAAGACTGAGGTATGCCTTGGATCTGCTCTGCCTTTGCACTTCACCAAAACACGGTAGATTTGAATGTTAAATTTGCATCACACTGGCCAGGCACAGTGGCTCACACCTGTAATCCCAGCACTTTGGGAGGCCAAGGCAGGAGGATTACCTGAGGTCGTGAGTTCGAGACCAGCCTGGACAATAGGGTGAAACCCCGTCTTCAATAAAAATGCAATAATTAGCCGGGTGTGTTGGCAGGCACCTGTAATCCCAGCTACTTGGGAAACTGAGGCATGAGAATTGCTTGAACTTGGGAGGCAGAGGTTGCAGTGAACTGAGATTGTGCCACTGCACTCCAGCCTGGGCGACAGAACAAGAGTGTCTCAAAAAAAAAATTGCATCACATAGACAGTTTTTGGACCACATCCTTAGGGTAGGTTAATTAGTAGAAACAAGCCAGGCGTGGTGGTGCGTACCTGTGATCCCAGCTACTCAGGAGGCTGAGGTAGGAGGATCACTCAAGCCCAGGAGTTTTGAATCTAACCTGGGCAACATAGCGAGACCTGTGTCTCTAAAACCAAATAAAAACTGGTAGAAATGCTAAATCCAAAAGAACCAGGTCTTCCCGTGTTCTCTGTCATAATGCATTTCCATTTTACATGCCATGAGGACAGCATTTAGGCCAGGCACGGTATCCATGTGATTGATACTCAGAGATGACCTTGGTCCCCACGAGGCTGAGAAGCTGTGGAGAACAAGACCAGACCTTCTCACATGGCGATAAGGAGAGATTGGTTTGCCAGGCACAGTGGCTCACGCCTGTAACCCCAGCACTTTGGAAGACTCAGGCAGAAGGATCACTTGAGCCCAGCAGTTCAAGACTAGCTTGGGCAACATAGCAAGACCCCATCTCTACAAAAAACTTTTTAAAAATTAGCTGGGCATGGTGGTGCATACCTGTAATGCCAGCTACTTGGGAGGCTGAAGCTAGAGGATCTCTTGAGCCCAGGAGGTTGAGGCTGCAGTGAGCCATGATCACCTCACTGCACTCCAGTCTGGGTGATAATGATACCCTGTCCCTCCCCTCCCCCAACCGCCAAAAAAAAAAAAAGAAGAGACAGCTGTGAGCAATGTTGGTGCTATATTAACAACTGCCCCTCACAGTGGCTGGTCAGGTGACTTTACCCACAGGGATAGCCACTGCTACCCCCAGCCACTCTAAAGAGGACCACAATTCCCCCGCCATCATCCCCTGTTATTGTTGATTGAGGGGCTCCTAATGACCAGATGGTCCAACCCTCCTGGGACGTGGAGAGTTGACTTAGGGGAACCAGGTATTTACTTGGAAGCATGGTAGGACCCGCTTCTCCGGCCCATGCCCGTGACCCGTGGCAGTGGGCGATTGGCCTCATGACCCGAGTCCCCCACAGAGCCAGCGGGTTGTGCTGCAGCTGAAAGGCCGCGTCAGCGAGCTGGAAGCAGAGCTGGCTGAGCAGCAGCACCTGCGACAGCAGGCGGCCGACGACTGTGAGTTCCTGCGGGCAGAGCTGGACGAGCTCAGGAGGCAGCGGGAGGACACCGAGAAGGCTCAGCGGAGCCTGTCTGAGATAGAAAGTGAGCAGTGGGTGGGGGCAGGGGCGGGCCCCGGGGGCAGGCGCGGGCAGCAGAGCCCAGCTGGACTCAGGATGCAGCACAGAGGCTGGGTGGGGGAGACCCAGACTGTCTTTCTAGAAGTCTTTCTAGAAACAGCTAGGAATGCCAGCTCTTAGCCTCAGTCCAGAGGGCGAGTTTGAGTCCTGCAGGCACAAAGCTGTGTGTGAGGCACCGCTCAGCACAGAGATGGGAAATACAGAAGATGGCACTAAAGTGCTTGCCCTGGGCAGTGGATACTAAGGGAGAAGGAGAGAGGATTGAGGTCCTAACAAAGAAATTGACATAAAAGCTGAGGGTACAGTGGCACATGCCTGTAATCCTAGCACTCTGGGAGGCCAGGATGGAAGGATTGCTTGAGGCCAGGAGTTCAAGACCAACCCGGGCAACATAGCAAGACCCCATTTCTAGAAAAAATAAAAAAGATTAGCCGGGCATGGTGGCACGTGCCTGTAGTCCCAGCTACTCTTGAGGCTGAAACGGGAGGATCACTTGAGCCCAGGAATTCAAGGCTGCAGTGAGCTGATTGCACCACCGCACTCCGGCCTCTGTAACAGAGAGCCTTGTCTCTAAAAAATTTCAGTTAAATTTTTTACAAAGCTGAAAGCCCCCATAGAATAAATGCCATGTATGTAAGTGCTGAAGAGGCATGAATCCCTGGCTTGATTTTTTTTTGTTTTATTTTTTTGAGGTGGAGTCTCACTCTGTCGCCCAGGCTGGAATGTAGTGGTGTGATCTGGGCTCACTGCAACCTCCACCTCCCAGGTTTAAGCGAGTGTCCTGCCTCAGCTTCCCGAGTAGCTGGGATTACAGGCACACACCACCATGTCCAGCTGATTTTTGTATTTTTAGTAGAGATGGGGTTTCACCATGTTGGTCAGGCTGGTCTCGAACTCCTGACCTCAGGTGATCCACCCACCTTGGCCTCCCAAAGTGCTGGGATTATAGGCATGAGCCACCTCGCTTGGCCCCTGGCTTGATTTTTAACTAGTTGAATTCTTTTTAAAGATGACTTCCTGGAGAAGTTTCTGTTAAGTAGGACTTTCAAGGGAGAAAAGCATATATGCATTCCTAAATCAAAAGAAGATCTTTGGCGGGGCACAGTGGCTCATGCCTATAATCCCACTGAGATGGGAGGATCACCTGAGCCCAGGAGTTTGAAACCAGCCTGGAAAACATAGTGAGACCCCGTCTCTACAAAAATTAGCCGGGTGTGGTGGCGTGTGCCCATGAGCCCAGCCACTCAGGAGACTGGGGTGGGAGGATGACTTGAGCCCAAGGAGGTCGAGGCTGCAGTGAGCAGTGATTGTGCCACTGCACCCCAGCCTGGGTGACAGGGCAAGACTGTCTCAAAACAAAACAAGGAGGACCTTCTAGGGACCCTGGCTCATTGCAAGGAGGGCAAGGGTCCCTGCTAGGGTAGACTCCTCACCTTGGTCCTTGACAATACAGGGAAAGCTCAAGCCAATGAACAGCGATATAGCAAGCTAAAGGAGAAGTACAGTGAGCTGGTTCAGAACCACGCTGACCTGCTGCGGAAGGTAGGACCCTCAGCCCCTATCACCATCCTGCAGGCCCCGCACCTCCGGGGAGAGAGTGGCTCAGGCCTGTGGCTTCCCCGGGGCCAGCAACCCCTACATTGATCTCTAAGGCATTGCAGTCATCTCGGGAACCACACCTTTTCAGGCTTCCGTGCCTCTGTGTCTTGGGCTCTGTCCTGGGTGCCAATCCCATGTAGGTCACCCACCTTCTTTATTATTTTGTAAATACTTGAGCGTCAAGTATCTGAAGGTGATGGTTCTGTTCCGGCTCTGGGTAGGAAAGTGATTCCTGTGTCTGACTCTAGGGCGCGCACAGCCTGAATGTGATTGTCCTAGAAGGAGGATGTCCTCTAAGCCTGGGATCTCCTGGTTCAAGACACTGTTCTTCTTTTGCAGAATGCAGAGGTGACCAAACAGGTGTCCGTGGCCAGACAAGCCCAGGTAGATTTGGAACGAGAGAAAAAAGAGCTGGAGGATTCGTTGGAGCGTATCAGTGACCAGGGCCAGCGGAAGGTGAGTGGGAAGAGGAGCACTCGGGAAATGAGGGAGGGGGCTGTTGAGTTGGTGGCGGGGGCTTTGTGGCCTTCTGCTCCATGGGCAGTTCTGTGGGTCGATTGGCATCACACAGCAGGGAGCACACCATGGTGGCCACACAGAACAGCAAGACACCATCCCCAGTGCATACACGAAGTAATAGAAGGACCCAAGTTGCATGGGGTTATTCAGCAAAGGCTTTCCAAGGATGAGGCTGGAGGAGAGTTTGAGGAAAGGAAAACACATGGGTAGCAGAGAGAGAGGGATGAGCATTTTTTTTTTAAACGGAGTCTCACTCTGTCGTCCAGGCTGGAGTGCAATGGCGCGATCTCGGCTCACTGCCACCTCCACCTCTTGGGTTCAAGCCATTCTCCTGCCTCAGCCTCCCGAGTAGCTGGGACTACAGGCGCCCACCACCACGCCTGGCTAATTTTCGTATTTTTAGTAGAGACGGGGTTTCACCATATTGGCCAGGCTGGTCTCAAACGCCTGACTTTGTGATCCGTCCGCCTCGGCCTCCCAAAGTGCTGGGATTACAGGTGTGAGCCACTGCATCTGGCGGGATGAGCATTATTTACAAAAACTTGAGAACAGGCTGGGCACAGTGGTTCCCACCTGGAATACCAGTGTGTGGGAGGATGGCTTGATGCCAGGAGTTCCAGGCCAGCCTGGGCAACAAAATGAGACCTTGTGTCTACAAAAAATTAAGACATTGGCCAGGCACAGTGGCTCACGCCTGTAATCCTAGCACTTTGGGAGGCTGAGGTGGGCAGATCACGGTCAAGAGCTCGAGACTATCCTGGCCAACATGGTGAAACCCCATCTCTACTAAAAATACAAAAAATTAGCCAGGCATGGTAGCGGGTGCCTGTAGTCCCAGCTACTTGGGAGGCTGAGGCAGGAGAATCGCTTGAACCCAGGAGGCAGAGGTTGCAGTGAGCAGAGATCATGCCACTGCACTCCAGCCTGGTGACAGAGTAAGACTTTATCTAAAAAAAAAAAAAAAAAAAGAGCTGGGCATGGTAATGGTAATGCATGCCTGTAGGCCCAACTACTTGGGATGCTAATGCAGGAGGATTGCTTGAGCCCAGGAGTTTGACACTGCAGTGAGCTGTGATCGCGCCACTGCACTTCAGCCTGGGCAACAGAGCAAGACAAAAAAAATGTAAAAATTAGCCAGGTGTAGTAGCATCTATGCCTGCAATCCTAGCTACTTGGGAAGCTGAGGTGGGAAAATTGCTTGAGCCCAGTTTGAGATTGAGGCTGCAGTGAGCTATGATTGCCCCTCTGCACCCCAGCCTGGGTGACAGAGCGAGACCTGTCTCTATTTAAACAAAAAAAAAAAAAAAAAAAAAAAGAGGAAGGTGCAATGGCTCACACCTGTAATCCCAACACTTTGGGAGGCTGAGGTGGGCAGATCACCTCAGTTCAGGAGTTCAAGACCAGCCTGACCAACATGGTGAAACCCCATCTCTACTAAAAATACAAAAAAATCAGCCAGGCATGGTGGCGCATGCCCGTAGTCCCAGCTACTTGGGAGTCTGAGGCAGGAGAATCTCTTGAACCCAGGAGGTGGAGGTTGCAGTGAGCTGAGATCATGCCACTGGTCTCCAGCCTGGGCAACAGAGCGAGACTTCATCTCAAAAAAAAAAAAAAGAGAGCACCATTGTGGTGGGGCAGGACAGACAGGCAGATCAGAGGCTTAGAGGTGGAGTTAGAGATATTGGACAGATCAAACCAAATGTCCTAGATTTAGAGGAGTGGCTTTGACACTTTTCTGTGACCCCACATAAAAAACTACATCTGTCTCATGGAAATACAAGTTTCACCAAGCAATACTCATCCTTACTATGTGAATTCATTTGGCTATTTTCTGTTCTATTTAATCCATGTTTTTAAATGTTAGCTGTGAATTTTTGCTAAGGAGTCACAACCCACTCTTTGACAAACACCATCAACAAATAAAAGAAAGAGAGTCATTTGGGGATGGCAAGGTGCTGTAGTTCAGCAATATACCAGCTGTTGGGATGCCTGAATTTAAGACCCAATTTGCCTTCAGTATTACGGACTCAAGCATGACATTTGGGAAATGTTTCTAAAATTCCTTCCTGGAGGCCAGGTGCAGTGGCTCACGCTTGTAAGCCAAGCACCTTGGGAGGCCAAGGCCGGAGGATTGCCTGAGGTCAGGAGTTCGAGACCAGCCTAGCCAACGTGGCGAAACCCCGTCTCTACTAAAAATATAAAAATTAGCCAGGCATGGTGGCGCGTGCCCGTAGTCCCAGCTGCTTGGGAGACTGAGGCACGAGAATCTCTTGAACCTGGGAGGCGGAGGTTGCAGTAAGCCGAGATTGCACCACTGCACTCCAGCCTGGGCGACAACAGCGAGACTCCGTCTCAAAAATAAATAAATAAATAAATAATAAAAATTCCTTCCTTGACATTCCACATTTTCAGTATACTCTGGGGTCTCGCCTCCTCCTTCCACACCCTGCAATTTTTGGGGGGTGTAACTTACATACAGTAGAGTTTACAGATCTCTTGTTGATCGCTTGGGACATTTTTACATTTTTATATTCTTTGTCACTACCACCCAGCTCAGAGTCCCTCTGTTTTTCTTCTCTTTCAGACTCAAGAACAGCTGGAAGTTCTAGAGAGCTTGAAGCAAGAACTTGCCACAAGCCAACGGGAGCTCCAGGTTCTCCAAGGCAGCCTGGAAACTTCTGCCCAAGTAAATACCTCCTTTCTTTTCTTTTCTTTTTTTTTTTTTTTTTTTTTTTTTTTGAGGTAGGGTCTTCTTCTGTCACCCAGGCTGGAATGCAGTGGTGCAGTCGCAGCTCACTGCAGCCTCCACCTCCCTGGGCTTAGGTGATCCTCTCCACTTAGCCCCCCGAGTAACTGGGACTACAGGCACACACCACTACACCTGACTAATTTTTGTATTTTCTTTGGTAGAGACGGGGTTTCACTATGTTGCCCAGGCTGGACTCGAACTCCAGGGCTCAAGTGATCCTCCCACCTCAGCCTCCTAAAGTGCTGGGATTACAGACATGAGCCTTCATGCCCGGCCTCCTTTCTTGCCCCACCCCGGGCTTTGGCATTGCTGTCATCCACCGTCCTTCGCCTGGCCAAATCAGCCCCAGCTGCAATCAGTGCGTCCTCGGGAGGGAATCAGAATGGCAGGTTAAAGAGCCATCACCTTCCCAGTCCTTGCAACCTGGTGGCGGGTTGGACCTCTGGGAAGTAGGGATTGTTTAACTCAACCAGCATCTCCCTCTTTCCTTGTGGTCACCTTTGCAGTCAGAAGCAAACTGGGCAGCCCAGTTCGCTGAGCTAGAGGAGGAGCGGGACAGCCTGGTGAGTGGCGCAGCTCATAGGGAGGAGGAATTATCTGCTCTTCGGAAAGAACTGCAGGACACTCAGCTCAAACTGGCCAGCAGAGAGGCAAGTCACGGACACAGATATGAGCAAGCACCTGTGAATTCCCGCTGAGGGCCTCTGCATGCAGGGAGTCCGGGAGGACCCCGGGGCTGCTGAGAACGGGTTTGGGGCCTTGGCCTGATTGTGCAGACATTCTGTAGGTTTAATGCCAGCAGGCCCTGCATTGCCTGCAGAGCCCCTGAGGGAAAGCAAACTGCTGTCTTTTTTGTATGAGAAGAGAAGTTTGGCATCTCCTCCCAGCCATGAGAAGCGGGCGCAGTGATCCATCCCCACAGCCTCTGTGGGCAGCCGCACACCCTGTGCACACAGTTAAAGCGCCTTTCTCTGTCTCAGGCTTACTGGCTTGGACCTCATTGGCCATGACTTGAGCTAAGATGCTAGGATCCCCAGCCAGGTCATGCTGCTCAGGTTCATTATGGAGTCTAGGGCAGACTCTCACCTCCCTGGGCCGTTTTTAGGAATCTATGTGCCAGCTTGCCAAAGACCAACGAAAAATGCTTCTGGTGGGGTCCAGGAAGGCTGCGGAGCAGATGATACAAGACGCCCTGAACCAGCTTGAAGAACCTCCTCTCATCAGCTGCGCTGGGTCTGCAGGTACGCTTGCAATTGCCCAGCTGGCAGGGGCCAGGTCCTTACAGCCTGAGACTCTGTTGATGTTGAATCTCATGTGAGACTTAGCCCAGGGGCTCTCAGCCCAGCGGCATGTCAGCATTACCTTAGGGGTGCCCAGGCCCCATCCTAGATCAGTTACATTTGGAAACTCTGTGCATTAGTGCCTGTACACTAGCATTTTCTTTCCCCCCCCCCCCCCCTTTTTGAGATAGGGTCTTACTCTGTTGCTCAGGCTGGAGTGCAGTGCCGTGGCCCACTGCAACCTCCGCTTCCTGGGCTCACGCAATCCTCCCCACTCATTCTCCCAAGTAGCTGGGACTACAGGCACGCAACACCACGCCCATCTCATTTTTGGTTTTGGTTTGTTGCTTGGACTGGTCTTGAAGACCTGGGCTCGGGCTCTCCACCCACTTTGGCCTCCCAAAGTGCTGGGATTACACGCGTGAGACACCACGCCAGGCCCAGCAGTAGTATTTTCTAAAGCCCCCAGGTGTGATAGCCACCGCTTTAGACAGTGGATCACACCGATAAAACATCCACCAGGAGCAGACAATTCTGTGTTTCTCTAAGGAAAAAGCTATGGTCTGAATCAAGAGGTGATTACTCATGAACTTCACGTCTAGGCAGGAAGCTTACCCACTAGGTAAACTCCTCCATTCAGTGCTTAATTAACAAGGATGAAGCCAGCTATGAGAACTTGCTCTGACCTTGCCCTGTGTTACCTCTCACAGATCACCTCCTCTCCACGGTCACGTCCATTTCCAGCTGCATCGAGCAACTGGAGAAAAGCTGGAGCCAGTATCTGGCCTGCCCAGAAGGTAAGAATGGCCAAGGACAGTCTCTGTCGGCTAGTGATGGCCGGACAGGGTTCAGAAGCACCTGAATGCGGGGATAGTGACAGGTCCCTCTGCATCAAGAAAGGCGTGTAGGCAACTCATAAAACAGGGGAGGAGAGGATATGAAAGTGACACCATCAACCAGACCTGAGAAACTTCTCTTTCCAATCCTGGCAGACATCAGTGGACTTCTCCATTCCATAACCCTGCTGGCCCACTTGACCAGCGATGCCATTGCTCATGGTGCCACCACCTGCCTCAGAGCCCCACCTGAGCCTGCCGACTGTGAGTACCAGGGCATGAGGGGCTGTTCATGGACCAGGGGAGCAGGGGGCTTTTAAAAGTCTCTGTTGGGCCAGGCGCAGTGGCTCATGCCTGTAACCCCAGCACTTTGGGAGGCTGAGGCGGGTGGATCACTTGAGGTTGGGAGTTCAAGAACAGCCTGGCCAACATGGCGAAACCCCATGTCTACTAAAGATACAAAAATGATGGGCCGGATGCAATGGTTCATGCCTGTAATCGCCGTAACACTTTGGGAGGACGAGGCGGGCAGATCACCTGAGGTCAGGAGTTTGAGACCAGCCTGGCCAACATGGTGAAACCCCGTCTCTACTAAAAATACAAAAATTAGCCGGGCATGGTGGCGCACCCGTAATCCCAGCTACTCGGGAGGCTGAGGCAAGAGAATCGCTTGAACTCAGGAGGCGGAGTTTGCAGTGAGTCGAGATTGCGCCACTGCACTCCAGCCTGGGCAACAAGAGCGAGACTCCATCTCAAAAAAAAAAAGTGTCTATTGCCTTGTATCTCCAGCACTGACCGAGGCCTGTAAGCAGTATGGCAGGGAAACCCTCGCCTATCTGGCCTCCCTGGAGGAAGAGGGAAGCCTTGAGAATGCTGACAGCACAGCCATGAGGAACTGCCTGAGCAAGATCAAGGCCATCGGCGAGGTACTTGTAGTAGTATCATTGAGGAGCGTTGTTATTCTTCTGGGTGTGCATGCTGGTGAATAGCCAGGGAATCGGTGATGTTCTGAGCTAGTTCTTTCTGCACTGACAACTTGATTCTAGAAAGAAATTGTTAAAATTGGAAAATCTGGCCGGGTGCAGTGATTTATGCCTGTAATCCCAGCACTTTGGGAGGCCGAGTCAGAAGGATCACTTGAGGCTAGACGTGATGGCTCACGCCTGTAATCCCAGCACTTTGGGAGGCTGAGGTGGGCAGATCACTTGAGGTCAAGAGTTAGAGACCAGCCTGGCCAAGAGGATGAAACCCTGTCTCTACTAAAAATACAAAAATCAGCCCAGCATGGTGGTGCATGCCTATAATCCCAGGTACTGGGAAGCCGAGGCAGGAGAATTGCTTGAACCCGGGAAGCGGAGGTTGCAGTGAGCTGAGATCATGCCATTGCACTCCAGCCTGAGCATAAGAGCGAGATCTATCTCAAAAAAAAAAAAAAAAAAAAATAGGATCACTTGATCCCAGAAGTTTGAGACAGGCCTAGGCAACAAAATGAGACCCTGTCTCTTTAAAAATAAAAAAAAAAAAAAAATTTAAAAAGGGAAAACCTCCTGAAGGACTTTCCAGCTATATTTAATTCACTGGCTGTTAGCTGAGAATCTACTATGTTGTCATCATTACACTAGGCAATATCAGAAGTATAGGCAGCTCCCCTGTCTCCGAGGATTTTTATCTAGATGGGCAGGTAATACCCAAAATGGAAATAACACTGTGTTCATTCATTTACTAAAGATGTAGTGGCCGAGCATGGTGGCTCACACCTGTAATCCCTGCACTTTGGGAGGCCAAGGCAGGAGGATCACTTGAGGCCAGGAGTTCGATATCAGCCTAGGCAACATAGTGAGACCCTGTCTCTACAAAATAAAAATTTTTTAAAAATTAGACAGGCATGATGTCATGTACCTGTAGTCCCAGCTACTCGGGAGGCTGAGGCAGGAGGATCACTTGAGCCCAGGATTTGGAGGCCACAGTGAGCTATGATTGTGCCACTGCACTCCAGCCTAGGCAACAGAGTGAGACCCTGCCTCTCCTATAAATAAATAAATATGTCCTGTATACCAGAAATTGGGTTAAGTATATATAGGGACAGAGAAGACATGGACTCTATGGGAAAGAAAAATAAGAAAACCATTTCTATGCAGTACAATTTTTTTTCATTTTTTCCCCAGTGTTATGAATTGGAATATATTGGTTAAGATAAGAGAATAGGGCCAGGCGCGGTGGCTCACGCCTGTGATCCCAGCATTTTGGGAGGCCGAGGCAGGTGGATCACCTGAGGTCAGGAGTTCGAGACCAACCTGGCCAACATGGCGAAACCCCATCTCTACTAAAAATACAAAAAATTAGCCAGGCGTGATGGTGGGCGCCTGTAATCCCAGCTACTTAGGAAGCTGAGGCAGGAGAATCACTTGAACCTGAGAGGCTGAGGTTGCAGTGAGCTGAGATCGTGCCTTTGCACTCCAGCCTGGGCAACAAGAGCGGAACTCCGCTCAAAAAATAAACAAATAAAAAATAAAAGCCGTGAGGATAGAGTGTCTAATGGGAGTTCCAGAAGAAGATAATAAAAAGAATAAAAAGACCACATCCAGCCAAGGTGGGTGGATCAATTGAGGCCAGGAATTTGAGACCAGCCTGGGCAACTTAGTGGCGCCCTGTCTCTACAACAAATTTAAAAACTGGCCAGGTGTGATGGTGAGCACTTGTGGTCCCAGCTACTCAGCGGGCTGAGGCAGGAGGATCACCTAAGCCTAGGAGCTCAAGACTGCAGTGAACCGTGATCGTACCACTGTACTCCAGCCTGGGTGACAGAGTAAGACCCTGTCTCTAAAAAGAAAAAATAAAAAGATCAGGGCCAGGTGTGGTGGCTCACGCCTGTAATCCCAGCACTTTGGGAGGCTGAGGTGGGCAGATCACTTGAGGCCAGGAGTTCGAGACCAGCCTGGCCAGCATAGTGAAACTCCATCTCTATTAAAAATACAAAATTAGCCAGGTGTGCTGGCTAATTTTGTAATCCCAGCTACTTGAGAGGCTGAGGCAGGATAATCCTTTGAGCCTGGGAGGCGGAGGCTGCAGTGAGCCGAGATTGCACCACTGCACTCCAGCCTGGGCGACAGAGTGAGACACTGCCTCAAAAAAAAAAAAAAAAAAAAAAAAAAAAAAAAAAATTATCATCTTCATCTTTGCCTCCCTAAATAATAGAGTTAGTTTTACATGATATAGACTACAGGTCAATGGAATCCTACTGAATATATTCTTCTACAATTTGCTTTTTCACTCCACATTCTGTGAGATTAATCCAAGAAGATAAATTCATTTTCACTGCTCTCTCATTATCTATTGTGTGAATATCGTTTAATTCATCTGTCTGTTCTCTTGGTGATGGGCATTTGGGTTATTTCCAGTTTGGGTTGTTATTAATTTGCCCCTATGATCATACATGCACACATGTCAGTTTCTCTAGAGTATATACATAGAATCAGAATTACTAGGTATTAGGATGAATCTCACACATAGAATGTTGAGTGAAAAATCAAGTCATGGAAAAATATATACAGTAGGATTCCTTTTATATAAAGACTCAAACATTCAAACTTAATAGGGATGCATCTATATGGAGTTAAAAAATAATAATAATAAGACAGGCCAGGCATAGTGGCACATGTCTGAAAATCCCAGCACTTTGGGAGGCCGGAGCGGGAGGATCACTTGAGGCCAGGAGTTTGATACAGCCTGGGCTACAAAGCAAGACTCTGACTCTACAAAAAAGTTTAAAAGTTAGCAGAGCCTAGTGGTGTGTGCCTGTTGTCCCGGCTACTCAGGAGGCTGAGGCGGGAGGATCACTTGAACCCAGGAGTGGGAGGCTGCAGTGAGCTATGATCGCACCACTGCACTCTAGCCCGGGTAACAGGCTTCTATTTTTTGTCTTTAAAAAATAAAAATAAAATAAGACACGACAACCACTCTCTTGAAGTCTGTGTCTCTTGGGATAGAAGGCAGGGAGGAAGGGAGATAGAACTAGGGCACATACAAGTACAAATAGGATTCCAAACGTATTGATGTTTCTTACGGCATTCCTTAAGTTTTAAGTTGGGTGGTGGATAACATGCGTCTTTATTCTTATCCTTTGAACCATTCATATATATTTTATACCTTAGTATGTACAACACATCATGTTTTAAAAATCATAGGCTTTGCTGTTTGTCAGACCTTAGTTCAAATCCCTGCCCTGCCATTTGTTAGCATAACTGTGGTCAAGACGTTCTACCTCTGATCCCTGGTTTCCTATCTGCACAGTAGAAATAAGACCCGCCTCATATGATCGCTGTGGAAGCAAAGTTAAGTCAGGGTCAAAGTGGAAGATATCATCTGTATTTGAAAAAGTTGTAGGCCAGGTGTAGTAACTCAATCCCAGCACATTGGGAGGCCAAGATAGGAGGATCACTTGAGCCCAGGAATTCAAGACCAGCCTGGGCAACATAGTGAGACCCCATCTCTATTAAGAAAAAAAACAATTAGCCGGGGTTGGTGGTGCACCCCTGTACTCCCAGCTACTCTGGTGGTAGAGGTGGGAGGACTGCTTGAGCATGGAAGGTCGAGGCTGCAGTGAGCTATGATCATGCCACTGCACTCCATCTCTGATGACAGAGCAAGACTCTGTCTCAAAAAAATAAAAAATTAGGGCCAGGCATGGTTGCTTACACCTGTAATCCCAGCGCTTTGGGATGCCGAAGCAGGAGGATTACCTGAGGTCAGGAGTTCAAGACCAGCCTGGGCAAAATAGTGAAACCTATCTCTACTAAAAATATG
The DNA here is from genome assembly GCF_028885655.2 of Pongo abelii. NCBI lineage: Eukaryota > Metazoa > Chordata > Mammalia > Primates > Hominidae > Pongo > Pongo abelii. Next base: position 13,223,951 of record NC_071991.2, read on the forward strand.
AAAATTAGCCGGGCGTGGTGGCGCAAACCTGCAATCCCAGCTACTTGGGAGGCTGAGGCAGGATAATCCCTTGAGCCTGGGAGGCGGAGGCTGCAGTGAGCCAAGACTGTGCCACTGTACTCCATCCAGCCTGGGCAACAGATTGAGACTCTGTCTCAAAAAAAAAGAAAGAAAAGAAAAAGAAAAAATTGTAAAAACTAGTACAATTGACACTGCACAACTAAGGGACTGGAGTCTTAGTGGTGGCGGAATGGCCTTGCAGGGGGAGGCAGTGATGGCATTCTGGAAGGAGGTGGATCCTGAGTGAGGAGGAGCGTGAGGGTTCCAGAGTTTGTGTCACAGAGAGGATAAGATGGGGTCTGCGAAAGAGCCCCCCACAACCCCGTGGCTTGCAGAAGGTGTTCACTGGGTGGCCTCTTGCCTCTGCCATCTTGTAAGGGTTACAGATGGCAGAGGAGAAGAGAGAGGAGGCCCCAGGGTCAGTTCAGCCTTTGTGATGTGTTCACAGGAGCTTCTGCCCAGGGGCCTGGACATCAAGCAGGAGGAGCTGGGGGACCTGGTGGACAAGGAGATGGCGGCCACTTCAGCTGCTATTGAAACCGCCACGGCCAGAATAGAGGTAGGAGGTTCCTGTAAGATCTCCTGAAACGATGCCTTTGCAGCTGCCCTTCTGCAACACTGCTCATTAGACATGTCACAGTCGTTGATTAAGGCCATGGCGACCCCCTAAGACAGAAACCAGAATTTTCCAGGCACAGTGGCTCATGCCTGTAACCCCAGCACCTTGGGAGGATCACTTGAGTCCAGGAGTTTGAGACCAGCCTGGACATCATAGCAAGACCCTATCTCTACAAAAAATAAAATAATTAGCTGGGCGTGGTGGTGCATGCTTATAGTCCCAGCTACTCCCGAGGCTGCAGGAGGATCACTTGAGCCCAGGAATTAGAGGCTACAGTGAGCCATGATTGCACCACTGCACTCTAGCCTGGGTGAAAGAGTGAGACCCTGTCTGTAAAAATGTTTTTAAATTGTAAAAAAAAAAAAAATCTGAACTCGCTAGTTTTTCTGAGTGATAGAAAATGAGAAGGTCCTCATGAGAGAAGGTGATCAGTTTCCTCAAGAATCAGATACTTTGGTATCAGAACATCCTGGGTTCTGGCCCGGCGTGGTGGCTCACGCCTGTATTCCCAGCACTTTGGGAGGCCAAGGTAGGCAGATCGTGAGGTCAGGAGTTTGCGACCAGCCTGGACAACATGGTGAAACCCGGTCTCTACTAAACATACAAAAATTAGCTGGGCATGGTGGCGCGTGCCTGTAATCCCAGCCACTCGGGAGGCTGAGGCAGGAGAATCGCTTGAACCCAGGAGGCGGAGGTTGCAGTAAGCCGAGATTGCACTGCTGCACTCCAGCCTCGGTGACAGAGTGAGACTCCGTCTCAAAAAAAAAAAAAAAATACATGGATCATAGAGACAGCCTGCTGCAGCTGCAGTCTCCCTGAATAGATTAGAGTCTGGATTCTTTTTCTGACTCTCTCAAGGATGTGGGCAGGGACTTGGGGACTTCCAGATTCAGGTTTCCCAGCTACCACACGATGTTGGACTGAAAGTATAGTAGGACATTAGTGGATCCTTAATATTCAAGGCACATTTAGAAACCATGCTTCTTTTTAACAGGAGATGCTCAGCAAATCCCGAGCAGGAGACACAGGAGTCAAATTGGAGGTGAATGAAAGGTTGGTCTGAGCAGCACAGTGGGACCTAGGGGAGCAGGATCCATCTTCCTGGCATTGGGCTATACTTTGCATACTTATTAGGGAATTAGAGGAGAGCAGTAGCAGCCATGGGGAAGGGCTGAGTTGATGTAATCATTAATGACAGTATTAATGACGACAGCAATATTGCTGTTTCACTATAGAAGAAAAGAAACCCCGGGCTGGTGCAGTGGCTCGTGCCTGTAATCCCAGCACTTTGGGAGGCTGAGGAGGGAGGATCACCTGAGGTCAGGAGTTCGAGACCAGCCTGCCCAATGTGATGAAAAATCGTCTTTACTAAAAATACAAAAATTAGCCAGGCATGGTGGTGCATGCATGTAATCCCAGCTACTTGGGAGGCTGAGGCAGGAGAATCACTTGAACCCGGGAGATGGAGGTTGCAGTGAGCCAAGATCGTGCCTCTGCACTCTAGCCTGGGCGACAGAGCAAGACTCTATCTCAAAAAAGAAGAAGAAGCCCTAGGACTCACAACTTCACTATTCCTTGTGATGGAGACCCACAATTAGATCTCTCTCACTCCCCAGCCTCTCCTTCGGTGCCTCCCCATAGAATGTTCCAGCAATCTCAGCACCCTTCTTACCTCCCTTTCCCATTCCAAGCTTGCCTTTGACTAGGAGTGGGGAAGAGAAACGTCGTGCTCCTTGATCTTGGATCTTGGTCTCAGTGTATCCCTGACTTGTTTGTTCGTTTGTTTGGCAGGATCCTTGGTTGCTGTACCAACCTCATGCAAGCTATTCAGGTGCTCATCGTGGCCTCTAAGGACCTCCAGAGAGAGATTGTGGAGAGCGGCAGGGTGAGCGTGGGTGTGGGCCCTGGGCAGGAAGAGGAGGCATTGGTGACAGACTCCCGCTCCACCGGACTCTGTGATGCTGCCATCTTACTCTGTGTGTCCACCTGAGCACAGAGCTGCCACTCTTGTAGACATCAGCAGAGGTCCTGGGGAGAAGTCAGAGCTCCAGGACTTCCCCAGAGGGTGGCCAGGCGTGTGTCCCAACTCTAGCTCCCTTCACACAGGCAGACATTGTTGGAACTTGCTGTGGGAGCCCCGCTTACATCGCAAACCTGGGTACTCTGAGGGGGACATGAGGACCTTTGCAAACGAAGCAGATCCAGAATGCCAACTTGAAACTGACTTTTCACGGGGAGCTCGGCCTTGTCTGTTTCCAACAGCAGAGTCAACTTGCCCTTACAAATAGACTCTGCTGCCAGCCTCTTATCAACACACCACTTCGTGGTCTCATACCTTTGCTGGGATTATCATCATCTTGTTTTTTTCTCATTTCCCCATATGCCGCCGCAGCTTGGGAGTCGTAAGTCCAGGGAGGGGTTAATGAACCTGAGAACAGTGCCATAAAGCAAGCAGCCAGGCCTGCTTTGCTGGTGCCTTTTATCTTCCTGAGAGCTGATGTTTTCTGTTTCTAAAATAGAAAGATGGAATGGACAAGGATTATCTGCAGATTCTCAGACTATCAGACACTTCCAAAGCATAAAAACATTTTTCAAATCCAAGTAGAAATATATTTTTTTTAATGTAGTCTCCTTTTTTTGGCAAATCGCAGAGAGTGGCTAGACTCTTTTCAGATCATAACTTATTCATATGAGAATATTTATTCTTAAATATACAATACAGAAATGTCATGGTATCGTAGAAATGCTACAGGCCTTGGAGTCAGAAAAGCCCAAGATTTACTTCCATTTATTTCCTGCATGACCTTGGGAAAAGTCTTTTTGTTTGTTGTTTTGTTGTTTTGGGTTTTTTGTTTGTTTGTTTGTTTTTGAGACTGAGTCTCGCTCTGTCACCAGGCTAGAATGCAGTGGTGCAATCTCGGCTCAGTGCAACCTCTGCCTCCTGGGTTCAAGCGATTCTCCTGCCTCAGCCTCCCAAGTAGCTGGGACTACAGGCACATACCACGCCCAGCTAATTTTTGTATTTTTACTAGAGACGGAGTTTCACCATGTTAGACAGGATGGTCTCAATCTCTTGACCTCGTGATCTGCCCGCCTTGGCCTCGCAAAGTGCTGGGATTACAGGCGTGAACCACCGTGCCCAGCCAGGGTTTTGTTGTTTTGTTTTGTTTGAGACAGAATCTCGCTCTGTTGCTCAGGCTAGAGTGCAGTGACGTGATCTCTGCTCACTGCAACCTCCGCCTCCTAGGTTCAAGTGATTGTCCTGCCTCAGCCTCCTGAGTAGCTGGGATTACAGGCACCCACCACCACACCCAGCTAATTTTTGTATTTTTAATAGAGACAGGGTTTCACCATGTTGCCCAAGCTGGTCTTGAACTCCTTACCTCAAGTGATCCACCTGCCTCAGCCTCCCAAAATGCTGGGATTACAGGCGAGCGCCACTGCACCCAGCCAGAAAAGCCATTTTGGTCTCTGAATCTTCTTCTTTTTTGTAAAATGGGAATATTAATGCTTATGTCTCAGAGTTACTATGAGGATGATTTGGGGTAATATATGTATAAAAGCACCTGCCATATAGTACATGCTCAATAAAAGGTGGCTATTACTATTTTTTATTTCCCTAGGGTACAGCATCCCCTAAAGAGTTTTATGCCAAGAACTCTCGATGGACAGAAGGACTCATCTCAGCCTCCAAGGCTGTGGGCTGGGGGGCAACTGTCATGGTGTAAGTATCCATTGGTACCAAGGCTCCTCCCGTGACCCCTCTTCCATTGATCCACTCCAAACAATAGCTAAGGAGGGAAAAAAAAAATCTGTCCCTTAGAAATAAACTATTGATCAGGAAGTCAATAGGACCGAGTTTACAAGGGAGCCTGGCTCTCCCAGGGGACACAGGGCAGGCAGCCTCCCCTCCCTGTTTAGCCAAGGGCAATGGGGTGGTCGGGAGGTGGGATTGTGGAGGAGTTGCAGCTCGTTTGCCCGTAACCTGGTCCCTCTTGTCGTTTTCCATCAGGGATGCAGCTGATCTGGTGGTACAAGGCAGAGGGAAATTTGAGGAGCTAATGGTGTGTTCTCATGAAATTGCTGCTAGCACAGCCCAGCTTGTGGCTGCATCCAAGGTAGGACCTGTGCTGGACCTCCTAGGACCCTGGAAGGCCTGGTTAGAGAGTACTAGGCTAGGTTAAAGAGTACTTGGCTGCGTTAGGCAGTACTTGGCTGAGTTAGAGAGTACTTGGCTAGGTTAGATGGCACTTAGCTAGGTTAGATGGCACTTAGCTAGGTTAGACAGTACTTGGCTAGGTTAAAGGGTACTAAGGGGTTAGAGAGTACTTGGCTAGGTTAGATGGTACTTGGTTAGGTTAGAGAGTACTTGGCTAGGTTAGATAGTACTTGGTTAGGTTAGATGGTACTTGGCTAGGTTAGAGACTACTTAGGAGTTAGAGAGTACTTGGCTAGGTTAGATAGTACTTGGATGATGGGATGGAACTGGCCCTGAGAACAGATGATTTATCCAGGGCTCAGGTGGATTCAATTCCAAATAAAAATTCACCTGTTAAGGGTCCCATACCATCCTCTTACAGAGGCTTTTTTTTTTTTTTTTTTGAGACAGAGCCTTGCTCTGTCACCCAGGCTGGAGTGCAGTGGCGTGATCTCAGCTCACTGCAACCTCTGCCTCCCAGGTTCAAGTGATTCTCCTGCCTCAGCCTCTCGAGTAGCTGGGACTACAGACACTTGCCACCACGCCTGGCTAATTTTTTGTATTTTTAGTGGAGATGGGGTTTCACCGTGTTAGCCAGGATAGCCTCGATCTCCTGACCTCGTGATCCACCCGCCTCGGCCTCCCAAAGTGCTGGAATTACAGGTGTGAGCCACCACACTTGGCCTTAGAGGCCTTTCATGTGACAACAAGGAACGTCTGTACCCAGTCTGTACCCAGTGCACCACACATGTCCCTCGTGGCTTTCCTCACATCTGTTACAAGTGGTCTTAGAGAGTCCTAGCAATGCCAACTTCCGATTAGCAGTCCTGGCATTCAAGAAACACTCGAATAAGGAATAGGTTGGCATCATAAACAGGTTACCTGGCTTGGCGCTGAGATTCTACAACCCCTCTTTATTAGTGTTCAAATTTGAATCAGGCCATGCATGATGGCTCACTCCTGTAATCCGAGCACTTTTAGGAGGCCTGAGGTCGGGAGTTCAAGATCAGCCTGGCCAACATGGTGAAATCCAGTTTCTACTAAAAATATAAAAAATTAGCTGGGTGTGGTGGCGGGCACTTGTAATCCCAGCTGCTTGGGGGGCTGAGGCAGGAGAATTGCTTGAACCTGGGAGGTGGAGGTTGCAGTGAGCCAAGATCATGCCATTGCACTCCAGCCTGAGCAACAAGAGCAAACTGTCTAAAAAAAAAATTATTTTTTGAATCAATATCATCAATGCCCCCAACTAATTCTCATGTAAAGCTGGTACCCCAAATCCTTTTAAGAGTTTCACAGTATCCCAGAGTGTTCTTTATTTGTCCTTATTTCTTGTCATCCCAAATTGGTTTCCACAACTGGGCACATTGTCCAAATAAGTGATAATGCTTAGAGTTTGGGAGCCACCAAGCAAAGAAGCCAGGAATAACTTTTTATATGATAGATATGTCAGGAGCTGACTATAGTCAGCAGATTTTGAGAAGCTGATTGGTGATTGCTGTTTGGCCCACATATCTTTGCTAAGAACCATCAGAGCAATTATCTGATTCAGTCCTCGTTGCTCTAGGTGTTGTGTGAACCTAAATCCGCTTTGTCCTGGTAGGTGAAAGCTGATAAGGACAGCCCCAACCTAGCCCAGCTGCAGCAGGCCTCTCGGGGAGTGAACCAGGCCACTGCCGGCGTTGTGGCCTCAACCATTTCCGGCAAATCACAGATCGAAGAGACAGGTAGCCTTTCCAAAGGGACCCTTTTCTTATCCACCCTGTTGAGCTCTTCTCTGCATCCTTTCCTGTGATCCCAACCAAATCCCACAGGACTGTCTAAATTCTTTCATATTTTTCATCTTTTTATTTTATTTTTTCTTTATTTCTGTTTTTGAGACAGGGTCTCACTCTGTCACCCAGGCTGGAGTGCAGTGGTATGATCTCTGCTCACTGCAACCTCCACCTGCCTGGTTCACACGATTCTCCTGCCTCAGCCTCCCGAGTAGCTAGGATTACAGGCGCCCACCACCACACCCAGCTAATTTTTGTATTTTTAGTAGAGACGGGGTTTCACCATGTTAGCCAAGCTGGTCTCGAACTCCTCACCTCAGGTGATCTGCCCACCTTGGCCTCCCAAAGTTTGCTGGGATTATAGGTGTGAGCCACCGCGCCCTGCCATTTTTTTTTTTCTTTTTTTAGACGGAGTCTTGCTCTTGTCGCCCAGGCTGGAGTGCAATGGCGCAATCTTGGCTCACTGAACCCTCCAGGGTTCAAGTGATTCTCCTGCCTCAGCCTCCCAAGTAGCTGGAATTACAGGCGCCCACCACTGCACCCGGCTAATTTTTGTATTTTTAGTAAAGACGGGGTTTCACCATGTTGGCCAGGCTGGTCTCAAACTCCTGACCTCGTGATCCACCCACCTCAGCCTCCCAAAGAGCTAGGATTACAGGAGTGAGCCAGCGTTGTCCAGCCCCCTCAGTTACTTTCATGCAGTGTTGACCAATGGCAAGCCAGGCGTTTCCACAGAGCGTTGGCATTGGCTGCCTCTCAGGTGCCAGTCAGCCAGGTTAGAATTTGATAAGACCTTGTTTCCGTCCTTGCAGACAACATGGACTTCTCAAGCATGACGCTGACACAGATCAAACGCCAAGAGATGGATTCCCAGGTGAGAGCTCCATCTGTAAGTCTAGATAGCCTCCATTGCCTAGACATGGACTCTAAGTATTATTCCCATGGAGAAAAGCCAGAGGGAGATGAACACAGGTGCACCTACTAACCCAAGACTGAATGTAAATCTTGCTGGAAGAAACAGTGGAGGTAGAGAAGGTGATTAGTGAAGATCAGAATCCTTGTTTTTTTTTTTTTGTCTGTCTTGTTTTGTTTTTTTCTTTTTTGAGACGGAGTCTCGTCCTGTCACCCAGGCTGGCGTGCAGTGGCATGATCTCAGCTAACCGCACTCTCCACCTCCCAGGTTCAAGCAATTCTTCTACTTCAACCTCCCAAGTAGCTGGGATTACAGACGTGCGTCACCACACCCAGCTAATTTTTTTTTTTTTTTTTTTTGAGACAGAGTCTCACTCTGTCGCCCAGGCTGGAGTGCAGTGGTGTGATCTCGGCTCACTGCAAGCTCCTTCTCCCAGGTTCACGCCATTCTCCTGCCTCAGCCTCTCCGAGTAGCTGGGACTACAGGCGCCCACCACCAAGCCTGGCTAATTTTTTGTATTTTCAGTAGAGACAGCGTTTCACTGTGTTAGCCAGGATGGTCTCGATCTCCTGACCTTGTGATCTGCCTGCCTCGGCCTCCCAAAGTGCTGGGATTACAAGTGTGAGCCACCGCACCTGGCCTTAATTTTTTATTTGTAATAGAGATAAGGTTTCACCATGCTGGCCAGGCTGGTCTCAAACTCCTGACCTTGTGATCTGCCCACCTGGGCCTTCCAAAGTGCTGGGATTACAGGCGTGAGCTACCGGCCCTTTTTTTTTTTTTAAATAAGATAGAGACGGGGTCTCACTATGTTGCCCAGGCTGGTCTCAACTCCTGGCCTCACACAACCCTACTGCCTCAGCCTCCCAAAGGGCTGGGATTACAGGCGTGAGCCGCCACGCCCAGCCAAGATCAAACTCTTAACTCTTGCCTACTAGTCTTGGACTAATGTTCCTCTAAATGTTATCCAGGATCTCTTAGTATCCACAAACTTAATAGTCTTACTATAAACACTGTTTTAGACTTCTGGTATGAATTATTTGCATATGACTTTTAGTTTTAAAAGAGAAAATCCTTTTAACTCATCAAAGGCAATGCCATTATTTCTCTCTGTTGTTCTATAAAGTCATACCATGTAAAATATGTATCAGCGAGATCCTTTAAAAAAAAATTGACATAGTTTTTCTAGAATAACTGGTCATCAGTCTTGGGGTGAATTTCAAATTGGAATTGTTAAAGTACTCCAAAATGTGTCGCTCAGCATTTTTTTTTCTTTTTTTGAGTCAGGGCCTTGCTCTGTTCCCCAGGCTGGAGTGCAGTGGTGTGATCACAGCTCACTGCAGCCTCAAACTCCTGGGCTCAGGCAGATCCTCCCACCCCAGCCTCTTGAGTAGCTGGGACTACAGGTGCACATCACCAGGCCCAGCTAATTTTTCCTTCTTTTTTTTTTTTTTTTTTTTTTTGAGACCGAGTCTTGCTCTGTTGCCTAGGCTGGAGTGAGTACAGGGGCACGATCTTGGTTCACTGCAACCTCCGCCTTCCAGGTTCAAGCGATTCTCCCACCTCAGCCTCCGAAGTAGCTGGGATTACAGACATGCACCATCATGCCTGGCTAATTTTTGTATTTTTAGTAGAGACGGGGTTTCACCATGTTGGCCAGGCTAGTCTCAAACTCCTGACCTCGGGCAATCCACCCAGAGCCTTTGCTCTGGCTGTTTCTTCTGCCTGGAATATTCTTCTCCAGGTTTCCAGACAGCTGAGCTCTTAAGGCCATGTAAGCTGAAAAATGACTTTCTGAGAATAGACTTGGCTGACTATTTGTAGGCTTTATCCTATCTCCCTGTGTCATTTCTTTATAATCTGATCTTTCTTCTTCATTTGTTTGTCTCTTCCCTCTACAAGCTAAGCAGGGACTTTGTCTGTTTACCACTGTGTCTGCAGCACCTATAACAGTCTGGGGTACATGATCAGTGCTCAGCAAATGTTCCTTTTTTTTTTTTTTTTTCACTCTTGTTGCCCAGGCTGGAGTGCAATGGCACGATCGCAGCTCATTGCAACCTCTGCCTCCTGGTTTCAAGCAATCCTCCTGCCTCAGCTTCCCAAGTAGCTGGGATTACAGGCATGCACGACCACACCTGGCTAATTTGTGTATTTTTAGTGGAGACGGGGTTTCATCATGTTGGTCAGGCTAGTCTCAAACTCCTGACCCCAGATGATCCACCCACGTTGGCCTCCCAAAGTGCTGGGATTACAGGCATAAGCCACCATGCCCGGCCAGCAAATATTCCTTGAATTAAGAAATAAAATAAATTACATTAATGAGAAGTAGAGCTAGACAAGATCACCCTTTCCTTTATAGTAAGATTTTCCAGGCTTTTTCCTGTAGCAGTAATAAGCCTAAGTTGCGCAAATACCTGAAAGATATCAGAACCATCATATTTGCTTCCTACCTGGGTTTCTAGGGAACTGGGATTGAAGAAGGGTTACAACTAGATTGGTACTCACCATACAGTTAGGCTAAACATTAGAGTTGTTTTTAGATAGTGATTTATCAGAGGAACAGAAGATAAGCCCACCTACCATTTAGGCATTTGTAAAGCATCATTCACTTCCAGTAGAGGATCACAGTGAGTAAAGCATAAGAGCTACTGGGATAGATAAATGAATGGGAGAATGGAAAAATTAGAGTAAAGAAGAGAATTGAAATCGAGGGCTGGATAAAGTATGGAAACAGGGTGAATAATATGAAAGAAAAGGAATTCACAATGCAGCAGAAAGGGAGTAATCAAAATAAGATAGATGTAGGCTGGGCATGGTGTTTCATGCCTGTAATCTCAGCACTTTGGGAGGCCAAGACAGGAGGATCTCTTGAGGCCAGGAGTTCACTACCAGCCTGGGCAGCAGAACAAGACCCCATCTCTATAAAAAAAATAAATAAAAATTAAATCTCTGAGAGCTGATCAAGAGAAAATCCCACTTACTTTCCCTTACAGGTTAGGGTGCTAGAGCTAGAAAATGAATTGCAGAAGGAGCGTCAAAAACTGGGAGAGCTTCGGAAAAAGCACTACGAGCTTGCTGGTGTTGCTGAGGGCTGGGAAGAAGGTAAGCTGACTCCAAGGACGGGCACTAACCTGCAGCAGGGAGGGGAAGCTGTGTGGCCAGGGCCTTCCCCTAGAATGGAACAGAACAAGGAACCCACCAGGTCGGTGGCTTCTTCCTTCTCTTCTCTCCTCATGGAACCTGTTTTCTCTTCCATTGTAAATAACCTTTAAGCCTAACTTTGGGTGAAATTATGGTGAATTGGAAGCTTTTGTTGTCACCTTTTAAGACCTAAACATTGATCATAACTCACTCACTGCCATTCCCTCCCAAGCCCAGCTAGCCTTGCCAACTCCCTGGGAATTTAGTTTCTGGTCAGCAGAGAGTTGAAAAATGAATAAATAGTGGTCAGTCGAGATCTGGCAGACAGGGACAAGTGAATTACAAGGTTCTGACTATCTAGAGCCAGTGAAGGGCAGCAATTGCCAAAAGATAGAAGGGATCAGGTGCTAGGCCGGGTGCGGTGGCTCACGCCTATAATCCCAGCACTTTGGGAGGCCGAGGCGGGCGGATCACGAGGTCAGGAGATCGAGACCATCCTGGCTAACATGGTGAAACCCCGTCTCTACTAAAAATACAAAAAATTAGCCCGGCGTGGTGGTGGGCGCCTGTAGTCCCAGCTACTCGGAGAGGCTGAGGCAGGAGAATGGCGTGAACCCGGGAGGCGGAGCTTGCAGAGAGCCGAGATCACACCACTGCACACTCCAGCCTGGGTGACAGAGCGAGACTCCGTCTCAAAAAAAAAAAAAAAAAAAAAAAAAAAAGGGATCGGATGCTGAGAAATGGAGTGGCATGGAGTCACATTCAGCCTGCCAGCCCAGAGACTTGCCATCCATCACCTCGAGTCTATATGTTGTTGTCTGCATGTCGAAAGCAGTCAACTTGATCACAGCCAAGATTGTTCACTCTTACTGGACTTGACTGACTCTGGGCACCAACCATAGACAGATCTTAGTCATTCCTAGACACAAAACTTGGGGACTAGGTGATTACACCATGGTTATAATTATAATGTATTTTTCAGCCCCCATGGTGGCAGGTTTTGTTGGTTAAGTGAATGCATGCATGCATGAGTGCTCTGCAACATAAATTATCATTGTCTTTTAGGAACAGAGGCATCTCCACCTACACTGCAAGAAGCGGTAACCGAAAAAGAATAGAGCCAAACCAACACCCCATATGTCAGTGTAAATCCTTGTTACCTATCTCGTGTGTGTTATTTCCCCAGCCACAGGCCAAATCCTTGGAGTCCCAGGGGCAGCCACACCACTGCCATTACCCAATGCCGAGGACATGCATGACACTTCCAAAGACTCCCTCCATAGCGACACCCTTTCTGTTTGGACCCATGGTCATCTCTGTTCTTTCCCCACCTCCCTAGTTAGCATCCAGGCTGGCCAGTGCTGCCCATGAGCAAGCCTAGGTACAAAGAGGGGTGGTGGGGGGCAGGGCCACTCAACAGAGAGGACCAACATCCAGTCCTGCTGACTATTTGACCCCCACAACAATGGGTATCCTTAATAGAGGAGCTGCTTGTTGTTTGTTGACAGCTTGGAGAGGGAAGATCTTATGCCTTTTCTTTTCTGTTTTCTTCTCAGTCTTTTCAGTTTCATCATTTGCACAAACTTGTGAGCATCAGAGGGCTGATGGATTCCAAACCAGGACACTACCCTGAAATCTGCACAGTCAGAAGGACGGCAGGAGTGTCCTGGCTGTGAATGCCAAGGCCATTCTCCCCCTCTTTGGGCAGTACCATGGATTTCCACTGCTTCTTATGGTGGTTGGTCGGGTTTTTTGGTTTTTTTTTTTTTTTTTTTTAAGTTTCACTCACATAGCCAACTCTCCCAAAGGGCACACCCCTGGGGCTGAGTCTCCAGGGCCCCCCCACTGTGGCAGCTCCAGCGAAGGTGCTGCCCAGGCCTCTCGGTGCTCCACCTCCGCCTCCACACTGAGCAAGTGCTGGCCCACCCAGTCCATGCTCCAGGGTCAGGCGGAGCTGCTGAGTGACAACTTTCCTCAAAAAGCAGAAGGAGAGTGAGTGCCTTTCCCTCCTAAAGCTGAATCCCGGCGGAAAGCCTCTGTCCGCCTTCACAAGGGAGAAGACAACAGAAAGAGGGACAAGAGGGTTCACACAGCCCAGTTCCCGTGACCAGGCTCAAAAACTTGATCACATGCTTGAATGGAGCTGGTGAGATCAACAACACTACTTCCTGCCGGAATGAACTGTCCGTGAATGGTCTGTGTCAAGTGGGCCATCTCCCTTGGCCCAGAGAGGGAGTGTGGGAGTGATTCCCAACTCCTTTCTGCAGACGTCTGCCTTGGCATCCTCTTGAATAGGAAGATCGTTCCACCTTCTACGCAATTGACAAACCCGGAAGATCAGACGCAATTGCTCCCATCAGGAAAGAACCCTATACTTGGTTTGCTACCCTTAGTATTTATTACTAACCTCCCTTAAGCAGCAACAGCCTACAAAGAGATGCTAGGAGCAATCAGGACTTCAGGTGTGACTCTAGCAAGGCTCATCTTTCTGCCCGGCTACATCAGCCTTCAAGAATCAGAAGCAAGGCCAAGGTGCTGGACTGTTACTGACTTGGATCCCAAAGCAAGGAGATCCATTTGGAGCTCTTGGGTCAGAGAAAATGAGAAAGGACAGAGCCAGCGGCTCCAACTCCTTTTAGCCACATGCCCCAGGCTCTCGCTGCCCTGTGGACAGGATGAGGACAGAGGGCACATGAACAGCTTGCCAGGGATGGGCAGCCCAACAGCACTTTTCCTTTTCTAGATGGACCCCAGCATTTAAGTGACCTTCTGATCTTGGAAAAACAGCGTCTTCCTTCTTTATCTATAGCAACTCATTGGTGGTAGCCATCAAGCACTTCCCAGGATCTGCTCCAACAGAATATTGCTAGGTTTTGCTACATGACGGGTTGTGAGACTTCTGTTTGATCACTGTGAACCAACCCCCATCTCCCTAGCCCACCCCCGTCCCCAACTCCCTCTCTGTGCATTTTCTAAGTGGGACATTCAAAAAACTCTCTCCCAGGACCTCGGATGACCATACTCAGACGTGTGACCTCCATACTGGGCTAAGGAAGTATCAGCACTAGAAATTGGGCAGTCTTATGTTGAATGCTGCTTTCTGCTTAGTATTTTTTTAATTCGAGGCTCAGAAGGAATGGTGCATGGCTTCCCTGTCCCAGTTGTGGCAACTAAACCAATCAGTGTGTTCTTGATGCGGGTCAACATTTCAAAAAGTGGCTAGTCCTCACTTCTAGATCTCAGCCATTCCAACTCATATGTTCCCAATTACCAATGGGGTGGCCGGGCACAGTGGCTCATGCCTGTAATCCCAGCACTTTGAGAGGCTGAGGCTGGTGGATCACCTGATGTCAGGAGTTCGAGACCAGCCTAGCCAACATGGTGAAACCCCATCTCTACTAAAAATACCAAAAATTAGCCGAGCGTAGTGATGGGTGCCTGTAATCCCAGCTACTCAGGAGGCTGAGACAGGAGAATCTCCTGAACCCCGGAGGCAGAGGTTGCAGTGAGCTGAGATCATGCCATTGTACTCCAGCCTGGGCAACAAGAGCCAAACTCCATCTCAAAAAAAAAACAAAAACAAAAAAAAATTACAAATGGGGCAAAAAGTCTAGTGTAATGGATCAAATTAAGATTCTCTGCCCAGCCGGGCACAGCGGCTCACGCCTGTAATCCCAGAACTTTGGGAGGACGAGGTGGGATGATTGCTTGAGCTCAGGAGTTTGAAACCAGACTCAGACGTGTGACCTCCATACTGGGTCATAGCGAGACCTCATCTCTACTAAAATTCAAAAACAACATTAGCCGGGCATGATGGTGCATGCCTGTAGTCTCAGCTAGTTGGGGGGCTGAGGTGGGAGAATTGCTTGAGCTTGGGAAGTCGAGGCTGCAGTCAGGCCTGATTGTGCCATTGCACTCCAGCCTGGGAGACAGAGTGAGACCCTGTCTCATAAAAAAAAAAAAAAAAAAAGATTCTCTGTCAGAGCCCAGCCCAGGAGTTTGAGGCTGCAATGAGCCATGATTGCCCACTGCACTCCAGCCTGAGTGACAGAGCGCGACTCCATCTCTTTAAAAACAAACAAAAAATTATCTGAATGATGCTGTCTCTAAAAAGAAGCCACAGAAATGTTTAAAACTTTCATCAACTTAGCCTGCGTCATAACGGTTAAGAAAGCACTTAAACAGAAGCAGAGGCTAATTCAGTGTCTCATGAGGAAGTAGCTGTCAGATGTCACATAATTACTTTTGTAATAGCTGAGATTAGAACGGCTACCCCATTCTCTAGACAAAATCAAATTGTCCTATTGTGACTCTTCTAAAAATGAAGATGAAGAGGTATTTAATGACACACCTTGGATTAAAACGGGAATCACATCTTAAAGCTAAAAATGAACCTGCCAGCCTTTTAAATGAGTCACTGAGCATCACTAGTGACAAGTCTCGGGTGAGTGTAAATGGGTCATGACAAGATGGGACAGAAACAAAATCATGGCTTGGGATCGACAAGAAGTTGAAACACAGCTGCATCTGTTACTTAAGTTTGTAAGACAGTGCCCTGAGACCTCTAGAGAAAAGATGTTTGTTTACATAAGAGAAAGAGGCCGGATGTGATGCCTCATGCGTTTAATCCAAGCACTTTGGGAGGCAAGGGCGGGTGGATCACCTGAGGTCAGGAGTTCAAGACTAGCCTGGCCAACATGGTGAAACCCTGTCTCTACTAAAAATACAAAAATTAGCCGGGCATGGTGGCAGGTGCCTATAATCCCAGCTACCGGGGAGGCTGAGGCAGGAGAATCACTTGAACCCGGGGGATGGAGGTTGCAGTGAGCCAAGATCACACCAACGCACTCCAGCCTGGGTGACAGAGTGAGACTCCATCTCAAAAAAAAAAAAAAAAAGAGAGAGAGAAAGAAATAGAAAAGAAGAGCCACCTTGGCAGGGTTATTTTATATCTGAGCAAGGAGTTTAAATGAGACTAGTTTAGATTGTCTGCTGATGCGGCCGTCCATAGCAGTACCCCTAAAATCCCACCAGAATACGGGTCCCTCCAACCCAGTGGCTGGAAGAACCACTGTCTAGAGCAACTTTTCTTGGAACTGTCCCAGCTACCAAGTCAGACACCAAGGTTTATGCCACCAGGTAACACGGGGATCACAGGTACATGTCGCTCCGGTCAGATTAGTTGGCTTTGGCCCCTCGACCCTGTGCAGGAGCTAGTTCTCAGCTTGCAGCTGGAAGTTCCCTCTTGGCTCCTTAGTCTAGAGGGGTCTCCTGGCTCCACTTGACCCTGGTCTTTAATAACCAGTCAGCATTTTGCTACCTTCTACCACCTTTCCAAATCTCTGGAAATCCTGCCAGGGAAAGCCTCCAGTTCCAACATTGGCTTTCCAAGCAAACAGGCTTTGCCCTCTCTCTGCCATCCTTGTCCTCCAGAGACTGCATCACCTGTAGCATAGAAAACCACCACCACGGACCTGCCAGCCATCAGTGCAGCAAGTCAGCCAGCCGTTTGCTGCCAAATTCCTTCCTCTCCCAGGTCCAGACCAAATACAAGATCAGCACCACACCGTGGTGTTGTCAGGAGCCAAAGCAACAGGAAACAATTCAATGCTGTTGGGTTCGATTCTGAGAGTAGATTTTTCCAGACATGTCTTTCAGGTGACCCTCAACTACCTCAGGTTTGAAGGCCCTAAATGAAACTGATTACCACTCATAGGGACAAACCGAGGGGGTTCGGTTACATCTTGGTGATAATGCAATTGTCTCAAACTTATAACAAACTCTTTCACATTTCAGTTTGCAGGGATGGGGTTGGGTTTGTTTTTCTTTTCTTCTGTTTTTAACCTTTCCCCCGGGTTTCCATTAGGGTAGTTCCTTGAAATGAATTTCATTTTTCACTGAGTGCCTACCTTCCCAGGGCAGGTGGCCACTGGCTTCTGTTTCCCTCCAACAATACTTTTATTATGGCATTAAGACCTTTCTTTGTATAATACATTGCATCTGTGTTTTCAATTTTTCAAATAAATATTTCCGCCTGGCAATGGAGCGTGGTGGTGACCGACCGGCCAGCGTGGCTCTGAGGTATAGGCTCCAGTGAGAAGCCTGCATTTGTATCCTGGGGTTCATGGAATCCACTTAGCCCCACACCTCTGGGAATATATCTTAGAAATATTAGTTTGAGCCGGGTGTGGTGGCTCACACCTGTAATCCCAGCTCTTAGGGAGGCAGAGGCAGGAGGATAGCTTGAGCCCAGGAATTAAGAGACCTGCCTGGACAATATAGTGAGAAGTTGTTCTCCACAAAAAAGAAGAAAAAAAAAAGAAATATTAGTTTGATACTGGGCATGGTGGCTCATGCCTGTAATCCCAGCACTTTGGGAGGCTGCGGTGGGAGGATCACTTGAGTGCAGAAGTTTGAGAGCAGCCTGGACAACATAGCAAGACCCCATCTACAACAAAATTAACTGGGAATGGTAGCATATGCCTGTAGTCCCAACTACTTGGGAGGCTGAGTCAGGAGGCTCACTTCAGCCCAGGAGGTTGAGGCTGCAGTCATCGCACCATTATACTCCACACTGGGTAACAGAGCAAGACCCCGTCTCTTGAAAAAAAAAAAAAGACATACTTGTTTGCACTTCTTAAACATGTTCCATCCTCCCTGTACACTATCCTGTCCATGGGAATGATCAAATAGAAAGTCCCGAAGTGGGCCAAGCACGGTGGCTCACAACTGTAATCCCAGCACTTTGGGAAGCCGAGGCAGGCGGACCACCTGAAGTTGGGAGTTCAAGACCAGCCTGACCAACATGGAGAAACTCCATCTCTACTAAAAATACAAAATTAGCCAGGTGTGGTGGCACATGTCTGTAGTCCCAGCTACTCGGGAGGCTGAGGCAGGAGAATCACTTGAACCCAGGAGGCAGAGGTTGTGGTGAGCCGAGATCGTGCCATTGCATTCCAGCCTGGGCAACAAGAGCAAAACTCCATCTCAAAAAAAAAAGAGAAAGTCCCAAAGTGGTTAACACTGTCATTTAGGCTGGGCATGGTGATTCATACCTGTAATCCCAGCACTTTGGGAGGCCAAGGCAGGAGGATTACTTGAGGCAAGGCATTTGAGACCAGCCTGGGCAACATGGCAAAACCCTGTCTCTATAAAAAATACAAAAAAAAAAAAAAAAGCTGGGCATGGTGGTGTGCACCTGTACCCCCAGCTTCTAGAGAGGGTGAGATGGGAGAATCACGTGAGCACCTGGAGAGGTCGAGGCTGCAGTAAGCCATGATTGCGCTACTGCACTCCAACCTGGATGACAGAGACCCTGTCTAAAAATATATAATAATTTAAAAAAAACCACCTGTCATATAGATCAGGTCTCATAAAATCTGGAGGTTCAGGCTGTGGCTCCTCCCTGTGCACCCTTGCGATGCAAATTAACCTGTTACCTTAAAATGAGATGTGACCAATTCTGCTCAGAGACAGAAGCTACTGGTCATAAAGGGATTCAGAGCAAGCCAGTCACAGCTACCAGAGGATTTACAGAGGGAGCTAACAGAGCCGGGCTGGGCTGCAGAGCAACCTTTCCACAGCACGATTGGCTGCAACCTAATACTGCCAGTGTGTTAAGCCAGGGGACCTACAGGGGAGACACAGATTGGGAAAGGCTGGGCTTGGTAAGCAGGAGAATTGGCCCAGATGACTCATCACATAAGCAGAGAATGAGGCAGGTAATCAGAAGCTAGCATCTCTAAGGAGATCAAAGAACCAGTGGGATCACCTTGCTCAGTGGGAAGGTGATCTGGGTAAATACCAAAGACGGGGACACTTGCCTGCAGCTGGGCTTTTCTGCTCCCAGTGACAGAATGCCAAGGTGAGCCTGCTCCATTTAAAGCATAGGCCGGGCGCAGTGACTCATGCCTGTAATCCCAGCACTTCAGGAGGCCCAAGCAGGTGGATCACTTGAGTCCAAGAATTCAAGACCAGCCTGGGCAACATGAAGAAACCCTATCTCTACAAAAAATACAAAAAATTAGCTGGGTGTGGTGGCACATGCCTGTAGTCCCAGCTACTTGGGAGACTGAGGCAGGAGGATTGCTTGAGCCCAGGAGGCAGAGGTTGCAGTGAGCTATGATGGCGCCACTGCACACTCCAGCCTGGGCGACAGAGCCAGATATTGTCACAAAAAAAAAAAAAAAACCATCTTGAACTGTCCTTTAAACGTTCTACTAGGCTGGGCACAGTGGCTCATGCCTGTAATCCCAGCACTTTGGGAGGCCAAGGCGGAGGATCACTTGAGGTCAGGAGTTCGAGACCAGCCTGGCCAACATGTGAAACCCCATCTCTACTAAAAACACAAAAATTAGCTGGGTGTGGCGGCATGCACCTGTAATCCCAGCTACTCGGGAGGCTGAGGCCCGAAAATCGCTTGAACCTGGGAGGCAGAGGTTGCAGCGAGCCAAGATCACGCCACTGCACTCCAACCTGGGTAACAGAGCAAGCCTCCCTCTCAAAAAAAATAAAAAATAAAAGGTCTATTCAATTGTGCAGACGATGGAAAGCGGTTGATTGGCTTTAGGCAAAGGGGTGACATGACGAGATTTGCATTCTGAAAAGACCATTCTGGTTGCAGCATGGAGGACAGAGTGGAGTGCAGCGTGGAGCCGGTGTAGATCAGGGAAACCAATAATGAAGCTATTGTCATAGTCCAGGCAAAGGATGATGGCACGTGAGACAGGGTAGTGGCAGGATAGACAGGAGAAATGGCAGGCCAGAGAGACACATGGCAGGTAAAATGGACATGGACAGACAGGCTTTGGGTTACATAGAAGGGGGCTAGGGGGCCAGGCACAGTGGCCCACACCTGTAATCCCAGCACTTTGGGAGGTCGAGGCGGGTGGATCACGAGGTCAGGAGATCAAGACCATCCTGGCTAACATGATGAAACCCCGTCTCTACTAAAAAAATACAAAAAATTAGCCCGGCATGATGGCGGGTGCCTGTAGTCCCAGCTACGCGGGAGGCTGAAGCAGGAGGATGGCATGAATCTGGGAGGTGGAGCTTGCTGTGCGCTGAGATCGCGCCACTGCACTCCAGCCTGGGCCACAGAGCGAGACTCTGTCTCAAAAAAAATTAAATAAATATATAAATAAATAAAAAAGAAGGGGGCTAGGGAAGGAGCTTTTAGGGAGGGGTCCTGGGTTTCTGGATTGTGAAATTAGTGCTGTCATCTGCCTAGAAGAAGGCCAGGCTCAGCATAGATATTATGATATTATGTTAGATATTATGTTTTGAGCTGAATTGCCTTTTTTTTTTTCTTTTTTGAGACAGAGTCTTGCTCTGTCGCCCAGGCTGGAGTACAGTGGCACAATCTCAGCTCACTGCAACCTCCGCCTCCAGGGTTCAAGCAATTCTCCTGCCTCAGCCTCCCAAGGAGCTGGGATTACAAGTGCCCGCCACCACACCCAGCTAACTTTTTGTATTTTTAGTAGAGACCAGGTTTCACCATGTTGGCCAAGCTGGTTTTGAATTCCTGACCTCAAGTGATCCTCCCACCTCGGCCTCCCAAAGTGCTGGGATTACAGGTGTGAGCCACCACATCCAGCCTGAATTGCCTTTTTTTTTTTTTTTTTTTTTTTTTTTTTTTAAAGGCTGGGACAGGAGATTTTGCGCTGTCATACAGGCCAGAGTGCAGTGGCCCAGTCATAACTCACTGCAGCCTCCAGATCCTGGCCTCAAGCAATCATCCTGTCTCCACCTCCCAAAGTGCTGGAATTCTAGGTGTGAGCCACCACACCCGGCCTCAGCTGAGTTGCCTTTGAAACATTCCCATGAAGATGCAGAGTTTAACTCAGAGAAGTCAGAGGTCATGGGAATTGAATTGTACCTAAAGCCATAAGAGAAGGAAAGAGTACAAGAAA
Source organism: Pongo abelii (assembly GCF_028885655.2). NCBI lineage: Eukaryota > Metazoa > Chordata > Mammalia > Primates > Hominidae > Pongo > Pongo abelii. The sequence continues at coordinate 13,244,565 of NC_071991.2, forward strand.
AGAAAAGGGTCCATAATGGAGCCTTGAGGATTTTCTGTATTTAAAATAACCGAGGCCAGGCACGGTGGCTCACGCCTATAACCCCAGCACTTTGGAAGGCTGAGGCAGGCAGATCACCTGAGGTCAGGAGTTCAAGACCAGCCTGACCAACATGGAGAAACACCCCCCTCCACCAAAAATACAAAATTAGCCGGGCGTGGTGGCGCATGCCTGTAATCCCAGCTACTTGGAAGGCTGAGGCAGGAGAATTGCTTGAACCCGGGAGGCAGAGGTTGCTACGAGCCGAGAACGCGCCATTGCACACCAGCCTGGGCAACAAGAATGAAACTCTGTCTCAAAATAAATAAATAAATAAATAAAATAACCAACTTTAGGATGGGTGCAGTGGCTCAAGCCTGTAATCTCAGCACTTTGGGAGGCCGAGGCGGGCGGATCACCTGAAGTCAGGAGTTCAAGACAGCCTGGCCAACAAGGCGAAACCCTGTCTGTACTAAAAATACAAAAATTAGTTGGGCATGGTGGTGGGCGCCTGTAATCCCAGCTACTCGGGAGGCTGAGGCAGAAGAAGAACTGCTTCAACCCAGGTGATGGAGGTTGCAGTGAACTGAGATCGCGCCACTGCACTCCAGCCTGGGTGACAGAGTGAGACTCCATATCAAAAAAATGATAATAATAAAAATAAATAAATAAAAAATAAAATAACCAAGTTTAATGTATTTTTACTACAGTCAGTTTCTGAGTCCATTTGTACTGCTTTAACAGTACCTGAGACCTGGTAATTTACAAAGAACGGAAGTTGGCTGGGCACAGTGGCTCATACCTATAATCTCAGCACTTTGGGAGGCTCAGGTGAGCGGATCACTTGAGTCCAGGAGTTCAAGACCAGTCTGGGCAACATAGGGAGACCCCATCTCTACAAAAAATAATAATAATAAGTAGCCAGGTGTGGTGGTGCACACCTGTAGTCCCAGCTACATGGGAGGCTGAGGTGAGTGGATCCAGGTACAGCACTTAAACACTCCTGACAATGAGTGCTGACAAAGAAAAACTGAGCAAAAGTGGAATTCGAGAGAACTCTAAATTACACATTATTTATTGAACCACAACCCAGAAACAATGAGGATGCAACGACCCGTTATAGGATGGGTCTATGAAACTATTGCCAGACTCCATTATTCATGATCTTGAAAGACTGCCCAGGGCCTGATAAGGGGGTCTGTGGCAGAAGTGAGTGCAAGTCGGGAAAAAGGGAAGGAAGAAGCAGGGAACACTCCTCACCTCTTTGCATTTCTCCAACAGGCTCTCCAGCTGCTCAGGTGCCCTCTGCCCTGGCCCCTTGTTTCTTTCAGCCTCATACTGACGCTCATTGTTATCTTGGTGCAGACTCAGCTGGAGGGCAACCCTTACCAGGGAGGTCATCAGTTTCACAGCTTTGAGTAAGGAAAAAGAGATGAAGAAATCATTATTTAGGTCAGAGGAGAGAGGATGAGTAGAAGGAAAAAAATAGAAGGAAAGAAGGGCAATGAAAATGAGAAGCCAGAGCTGGGTGACCCTAAAATCCTAAGACTCCCTCTCCTGGAGTGGACTGTTTCCCTCTAACTCTTGTGGTCTTCTTTTAACCATCAGCATACCCCTAGTGGTGAGCTCTGACAAAAATATTAAGCCTGGAAATTGTTGCTGTCATCTACCCCTTCTCAAAACTCCACTAGTGAGAAACTGGATTGAAGTTTAGGATAAAAGAGGCATGGCTTTGAAGTGAAGAGCCAAGATGCAGGTAGGAAAGAAGACCCTGAATCAGAGAACAGAGGAAAGTCCTACAAACCCCCAGGAGAATGTCCAGAGTGAAAATGAATGCTCACCAGCCAGGGTGCTAGTGTGACGGAAGGCGCGGACTTGTGAGTCTGAGAGGCCAGTGAGCAGGGAGATGAGGCTGTCCACAGGGCAGCCAGCATGGAGGAGGCTGTACTGGCACCGACAGACCAATGTCCCCACAAACTCACAGAAGCTGCCCTGGAACTTCTTCCAGGATGGACTTGGAGCTGTCAGAGGATAGTCCCCCGAGTCCTACAAAAGGATGTATGAAAAGGATGGGAAACTTATGACCAGGTCCATGAAGTCATAGGGGCTTGGATGTCAAAACCCAACAGTCTAGTAAAAATATCTCTGATATACTTCATTTCCTGGTAGTCTCCCCAGCTTGAGAGGCATGTTCAGATCTCTTTTACCCCCAAGAGACCAGCCTGGCCAACATGGTGAAACCCATCTCTACTAAAAATACAGAAAAAATTAGCTGGGCGTGGGGGTGCACTTCTGTAATCCCAGCTACTTGCAAGGCTGAGGCAGGAGAATCACTTGAACCCGGAAGGTGGAGGTTGCAGTGAGCCGAGATAGCGACACTACACTCTAGCCTGGGCGACAGAGTGAGACTCCGACTCAAAAAAAAAAAAAAAAAAAGTGCCAAACAGCCCAGGTTTGGTCTGATATGTTCAGAAAAAAAGCAAAACAGTCACCTCTCACCTTTTCTTTTCCCGCAATGATGCAGTTTAATACAACAATGGCTGTAGGTATGCTGCAGAAATATCATTCAAGTGAAACAGAAGGGCTTTCCTGGCCAGACACAGTGGTCACTCCTGTAATCCCAACACTTTGGTTGGCCAAGGTGAGAGGCTTTCTTGCGGCCAGGAATTCGAGGCTGCAGTGAGCTGTGATCCACCACTGAATTCCAGGCTGGGCATCAGAGTGAGGCCTGTCTCTAAAAAAACCCTTCACTCCCCCCAAAAAAGGGATTTGCAAATACCAGCCTTTCAGCATGAGGATCACATGGAGGAACGTTAAGATACAGATGCTGGGACCCAGCCCTATTGATTGTAATTCAAAAACTGAGGTGGGGCCTGATTTAACTCCATCATTGGAATCCATTCAGATTTGGAACTCCCTGGGCTGGACAGTGCAAGAGAGATCCTAAAGAAAGCAAAGTCACTATAGACTGAAATGAGCCGACAAGGTTTTCTGAGCGTGGTGAAATATGATCTGGGCCTCGCTTGGGAGGGCTGTGGCCAGGCATTGAGTCCTTGGCTCAGTGGGACCTTCTGAAACAGCCTCCAAGCCGCGCCCCGCTTCATTTGCTTTTGGATGACCCCCTCCAGCAGCTTTGGTGCTGATGGGAATAAGTCGACCTGCAGCGGAAGTTCAGCCCAAGTCTCAGCCCATAGCCTCCCCACACCTGGCCAGGATCTGGTCATGCTGCCGTCTCTGCAATTCTCTGCGGAGTCGTGGTTGCTGCACCTTGAAGAGAACTTCCCCTTCTGGGACCCAGAAACCCAGTAAACCCTGAGGAAAAAAGTGAATTAAATTACTGAAGACAACTCTGTGGTGAGGAGATGGAAAAGAGACTCTTTGTTTTTATTTATTTGTTTGTTTGTTTATTTATTTATTTATTTTTTGAGACAGAGTTTCACTCTTGTCGCCCAGACTGGATTGTAATGGCTCAATCTCGGCTCACTGCAACCTCTGCCTCCCATGTTCAAGCGGTTCTTATGCCTCAGCCTCCAGAGTAGCTGGGACAATAGGCACACACCACCACGCCCAGCTAATTTTTGTATTTGTAGTAGAGATGGGGTTTCGCCATGTTGCCCAGGCTGGTCTCGAACTCCTGGCCTCAAGCAATCTGCCTGCCTTGGCCTCTCAAAGTGCTGGGACTACAGATGTGAGCCACCCTGCCCAGCCCTCACCATATGGATTTTCTAAAATAAATAAATAAAACAGATTAAAATGGTCTTATTTGCCAAAAGGTAAATTAACCTTTCTCCTCTCCTTTTTAAAGAGTATTTCCTTGATAAACCTTGTAACATAAATAACTTCTTTTGTACCTTTGATATGTATCTAAATCTTTTAAAAAGGTAAATGAGGCCGGGCGCGGTGGCTCACGCCTGTAATCCCAGCACTTTGGGAGGCCGAGGCGGGCGGATCACGAGGTCAGGAGATCGAGATCATCCTGGCTAACACGGTGAAACCCCGTCTCTACTAAAAATACAAAAAATTAGCCTGGCGAGGTGGCGGGCGCCTGTAGTCCCAGCTACTCGGGAGGCTGAGGCAGGAGAATGGCGTGAACCCAGGGGGCGGAGCCTGCAGTGAGCTGAGATCGCGCCACTGCACTCCAGCCTGGGCGATAGCGAGCCTCCGTCTCAAAAAAAAAAAAAAAAAAAAAGGTAAATGAACTTCTTGCCAACATTACAACCCAGGATTTTTTTTTTTTTTTTCCGAGACAGAATCTCACTCTGTCACCAAGGCTGGAGTGCAGTGGTACGACTCAGCTCACTGCAACCTCCACTTCCCGGGTTCAAGCAGTTCTCCTGTATCAACCTCCTGAGTAGCTGAGACTACAGGCGCCTGCCACCACGCCTGGCTAATTTTTGTATTTTTAGTAGAGACAGGGTTTCACCTTGTTGGTCTGACTGGTCTTGAACTCCTGACCTCGGGTGGTCCACAGGTGGGAGCCACCATGCCTGGCCACAACCCAGGAATTTTTTTCTTAAGAGCCTGAGAGTCTTGTCTTTGAAACGTAAACCTCGAGGAAGATAGTGTCCCTATCTTCCTGTTGCCTAGGGAGTTTAGCCTAGGCACCTTGAGCTGTTACTACCTGCTTGTCAAGGAGATATGAGAAGTTTTATTTCTCATCCGATACAGGTAATTAACTAGCATGGATGGCCACCTTGATTTCCAGGTGAATTTAGGATGAGTGTTTAAGAATGCATAGCAGGCCAGGTGCGGTGGCTCACACCTGTAATCCCAGCACTCTGGGGGAGGCCGAGACAGGCAGACCACTTGAAGCCACACAGAAATCAAAAGAAGGAGTTTGAGTCCAGCCTGGCCAATATGGCGAAACTCTGTCTCTACTAAAATACAAATATTAGCTGGGCATGATGGCACACGTCTGTAATTCCAGCTATTTGGGAGGCTTAGGCATGAGAATCACTTGAACCCAAGAGGTGGAGGTTACAGTGAGCCAAGATCACACCACTATATTCCAGCCTGGATGACAGAATGAGACCCTGTCTCAAAAAAAAAAAAAAAAAAGGCATAGCAAGTCCTTTTACATGAGGATGACTTACTGTTTATCTTGAGAGCGTGTATACAATGGATTGTATCTGCCAGGCTATATAAAAAGGAGGCTTTGGCTGGGTGCCATGGCTCACGCCTATAATCCCAGCACTTTGGGAGGCCTAGGCGGATGATTTACAAGGTCAGGATTTTGAGACCATCCTAGCTAACATGACGAAACCCCGTCTCTACTAAAAATACAAAAAATTAGCCAGGCGTGGTGGCACGCACCTGTAGTCCCAGTTACTTGGGAGGCTGACGCAGGAAAATCGCTTAAACCAGGGAGGCAGAGGTTGCAGTGAGCCGAGATTGCACCACTGCACTCCAGCCTGGGCAACAGAGCGAGACTCTGTCTCAAAAAAAAAAAAAAAGGAGGCTTTATTTCTCTTTGCATCTCATTAATGGATCACCTGTGATGGGCATCACAGTCTGGTTTAATGCTTATTCAATAATAAAATTATTTTCTTTATTTTCTGAATTAGTGAAGAGACTATTCTAGGTTAACAGAAGAATTTATTTATTTATCTATTTTGAGATGGAATCTTGCTCTGTTGCCAGGATGGAGTGCAGTGGCACAATCTCGGCTCACTGCAATCCCTGCCTCCTGGGTTCAAGTGATTCCCCTGCCTCAGCCTCCCAAGTATCTGGGACTACAGGCGCACACCACCACACCCAGCTAATTTTTTGTGTTTTAGTAGAGACAGGGTTTTACCATGTTGGTCAGGATGGTCTTGATCTCCTGACCTCATGATCTGCCTACCTCGGCCTCCCAAAGTGCTAGGATTACAGGCGTGAGCCACTGCACCTGGCTTCAGAAGAGTTTATATTTAGTCTTTTCCTTACCAGTTTTTATGAAACAACTGGGCAAGAACATTGTTAGATTTCACCAAAAAATTGTGATGAATCATTGTCTTTATGATCCATTTTTGAAAATTGACGTTTTAATTGTAAGCCAAAAATAAAATTCTAAGCCCCCACAACTGAGTGAATGGACTCCTCTGTTGGCCAACAGGATCCAAAATAAACATGAAAAACTAATTCAGGTCATGATGGGAAGGAGGGGGTTGGACATGCCTTGTCATAATTCTCCTCCCATCAGAGTTTAGGCACAGCTGACCAACATTAACATTAGAATAGAGATCATAAGACTGACAAAACAGGCTCTTTGTATCAGTAAGATGCTCAACTACAACCAGACTCTGATATAGCATCACATGACAGATAGCAGTCCCTGAAGGAAATCATAGTATTTTACCCCATAATATATTTTCTTTGACACACTTTAAAATAGTCCTGCAAAGCCATCTCTTTAGGGGAAATTTGCATTCTGTAGAGAATCTCTTTCCCTTACAGAAAAGACTCCAGGTCTTTTCTGGAGAGTCTGACACCTTTTAAGATCCAATAAGAGATACTTATCATCTATTCTCTCTGAAGCCTGTTCTGAGGCTTCACCTACATAACAAGAACCTTGGTTTCCACAATCCCCCTTATCTTAACTCAAGCTTTTCTTTTCTTTCCCTCCCTCTTTCTTTTCCTTCCTGCCTTGCTTCCTTCCTTCCTTCCTCTCTCTCTTTCTCTCCTTTCTTCTCTGTTGCCCAAGCTGGAGTGAAGGGCACCATCACGGCTCATGTAGCCTCAACTTCACAGGCTCAAGCGATCCTCCCATCTCGGCCTCCTGAGTAGCTGAGACTACAGGCATGCACCACCATGCCTGGATAATTTTTTTTTTTTTTTGGTAGAGGTGGAGGTCTCGCTGTGTTGCCCAGGCTGTCGTTGAACTCCTGGCCTCAAAGGATCCTCCCACCTCACCCTCCCACAATGCTGGGATTACAGGCATGAGCCACCGCAATGGCCCATTTCTTTATGTAGTCTTCCAACTGTTCAGCCAATGCTGAACTCTGAACCAACTGCCAATCTTTCAATCTGCTAGTGACCTGAAAGCCTTTCCTGGCTGACCCAACGTATACCTTCCATGCATTGATTTATGTCTTTGCCTGTAACTGCTGTCTCCCTAAGATGCATAAAACCAAGCTGTAACCCAACCACTTTGGGCTCACGTTCTCAGGACCCCCTGAGACTGTGTCACCAGCCATGGTCACTCAAATAGGAGGCCCAGAATAAAACTCTTTACAGACTTTGACTCTTTTTGGCCAACATAACCTAACCCTAAACATAATCCTCCTCGGGAAAGTAAGATCACGTATCTCTTTTCTTCGTTCGATTTGTGTGTGTATTTCCTGATTTCTCTACAGTTTTTAGGCATTCGCTGTGTGATCTAGAAAAGCCACGGAGTCTCCCTCCGTCGCCAGACTGGAGTGCAGTGGCGCGATCTCGGCTCACTGCAACCTCCGCCTCCTGGGTTCAAGCGATTCTCCTGCCTCAGCCTCCCGAGTAGCTGGGATTACAGGCACACGCCACCATGCCAGGCTAATTTTTATATTTTTAGTAGAGACAGGGTTTCACCATGTTGGCCAGGATGGTCTCTATCTCTTGACCTCGCGATCCTCCCGCCTCGGCCTCCCAAAGTGCTGGGATTACAGGCGTGAGCCACCGCGCCCGGCTACAAATTCTTTTTTCTTTTTCTTCCTTGGAAAGCATCGCTGGGCATTTATCCTGTCCTAGTATCTGAGTGAAACTTCTCTTAGCATTTCAGCGCAGTGACCATGAGACACCCTTTCCTTTCCTTCTCCTTATGGGAAACTCGGTTCTAACACAGAGGACTGGGGCTCCAGGACCCAGTCACGCAGCCCTGGACTTGACTCTAAAAGGGAGTAAAGACAAACGTAAAGTTCAGTCCGGTGTTCAGGGCTGCCAAAGCTCATAGCCTGGAGTTTCTCAACCTCTAGGCGGGGTAGAGACATTTAAAACGGCCCCTAAACTTGGGGGGGGGCGCATAGGCTCATGGGAAATAGAGTCCAGTACTTGTCCTGGGACTGGCAGTGGGCCCTGGGAGGCGGACTTCCGGTGCACTCCTGCGCATGTGCACCTCTCCCTGCGTGCGTGTTTGCGCATGCGCGCCGCCGCCGCACTGCCCTCGCTTCATTTGCGTTCTCAGGTCGCCGCTTGCTCTGGTTCCCAGGCTTTGGCCTCCGTTGGACGAGCATCGCGGAGCCTGCGGGGCTGGACGCTGACCGCCCGGGCCAGCACCTAGGCGGACGCGGAGCTGTGCAGGCCAGGGTTTGCGCAGGCCGGGTGGAGTCTCGAGCGGGTACCCCGGAGCGTGAGCCCCGGAGTCGGCAGCGCTGGGGCCAGAGGGGCCCGGCGGGAGTTGGCTGAGGTGGCGGCGGAGGCGAAGGGGCGGCGGGACCCGGGCCTGGCCCGTATGTGTCTTTGGCGGCCTGGACCAGGCCGTCGCTGTATGGTGAGCCCCAGGGAGGCGGATCTGGGCCCCCAGAAGGACACCCGCCTGGATTTGCCCTGTAGGCCCGGCCCGGGCCCCTCGGGAGCAGAACAGCCTTGGTGAGGTGGACAGGAGGGGACCTCGCGAGCAGACGCGCGCCAGCGACAGCAGCCCGCCCCGGCCTCTCGGGAGCCGTGGGGCAGAGGCGCGGAGCCCCAGGAGGGTAGGTCTTGGATTTTCGGGCCCAGAGCGAGAAGGGCCTGGGTGAAGTCACCGTGTGTTGGGGACCTTAGAGTGTGGGGCAGGGGTAGGGTCCGGATCGCTTGCAGGAGAGACGTGTGTTTGGGTTTGAGGGCAGGGTCCGGCTGCACCGAACTGGCGCTGCATGGGAAGATCTGGGAGGACGAGGCTTACGGGGGCATGGAGGATGTCACCAGCCTCACCTGCGGACGTCGTCTCCACTCCCCCCTAACCCCTAACAGCCCTTCCTTCTCCTCTCCGTGCTCCTGATTTCGACCGCCTCTAAACGTCCGTCAGCACCTCTGTTCTCTCATTTAAGTGTCTGCTGATTCCCCCCTTAGATCTGCCCTGGAGAATCGTAGTAATGCAGGAACAGTCTGCAGGGATTCTCTCCTGCTGCCTCAGTTGCTAGGGGAAGAGACTGGGCCTTAGCAGATGGGTGACTTGACCAGGTCACCGGCTTTGTGGGTAGAATTACTCATAGTAGAACTCAGGAGTCTTATCTCCCAGGCCAGTGTTCTTTCTCCCGTATCCTAGTTTTCTTAATAGAAGATTATTAGGTGCAGCAATAACCAAGTTCAGTTAGGTAATTTAGAAACAAAACCATATTTTATACACATTCATTTCATTTCTGAGAGCTCACATACTCAATTCCTATGGCTTCTTTGATTTTAAGCAGTTTAAAGAGACAATAAGAAAATGCGGGCCGGATGCGGTGGCTCACACCTGTAATACCAGCACTTTTGCGGGCCTAGAGCAAGAGTATCCCTTGAGACCAGGAGTTAGAGACTAGCCTAGGCAACATAGGGAGACCCTGACTCTACAAAAAATACAAAAGTAGCCAGGCATGCTGGGATGCACCTGTGGTCCCAACTACTCAGGAAGCTGAGGTGAGAGGATCCATGGAGCCCAGGAGGTCGAGGCTGCAGTGAGCCGTGAATGCACCACTGCACTCCAGCCTGGGTGGCAGATTGAGACGCTGTCTCAGCAAACAAACCACAAAAAACATGGGCCGTATAATGGGAATTTTTTTTCTTTTTGCACGTTGTATTTGATGGCAGACCATGTTACCCATGAGAGTCTAACTCATCTAATTACTACCTGATTATCTTAGAGTTACGAAGTTACAAGTGCGTGCTTCCCCTATCACTTTTTTTTTTTTTTTTTTTTTTTTGAGACAGTGTCTCTCACCCAGTCTGGAGTGCAGCAGCGTGGTCTCGGCTCACTGCAACCTCCTCCTCCCAGGTTCAAATGATTCTTGTGCCTCAGCCTTCTGAGTAGCTGGGACTACAGGCATGTGACACTATGCCTGGCTAATTTTTTTGTTATTTTTAAGTAGAGACGGAGTTTCACCATGTTGGCCCAAGGCAGGTGGATCACTTGAGGCCAGAATTTGAGACCAGCCTGGCCAATGTGGTGAAACCCTGTATCACTCTTTTAGGCGCTTCTGAGTGTTTGCAGGCTGAGTGTTCACAGGGTGTTAACCTATTGAGCTTTCTTTTGTGGTTCTTAGGCAGATTTCTGCCTTTGCAGGCCAGAGCACTCATGACTTCAATGACCTGCTTCTCCCCACTCTAGGTCTACCAGCCACAGTCTCTGCATGTTTCCAAGAGCAGCAGAAAAATGAACACATTGCAGGTGAGTTTTCCTGCTTGTGTATATGTTCCTGCACTTTATTTTATGATGCATTTTAAGAGGTTTGTAAGGATTCATACTTTTTTTTTCTTTTTTGTTTTTTGAGGTGGAGTCTTGCTCTATTGCCCAGGCTGCAGTGCAGTGGCATGATCTCGCTTCACTGCAGCCTCCACCTCCTGGGTTCAAGCGATTCTCCTGTCTCAGCCTCCCGAGTAGCTGGGATTACAGGCATGCGCCACCATACCCAGCTAATTTTTTGTATTTTTAGAAGAGACAGGGTTTCACCATGTTGGCCAGGCTGGTCTCAAACTCCTGACCTCAGGTGATCCTCCTGCCTCAGCCTCCCAAAGTTCAGGGATTACAGGCATTAGCCACTGCGCCCAGCCAGGATTCATACTTTAAAATGGGAATGTGGAAATAGACATTATCCTGTAAAATATAGTTAGTGTGGCAGATCAGCACCAAAAATGATTTGTGAAGCTTGTATGTATGGGTAGTATATTTTAAGGCTGTTGAAACTGAGCTGCACCTAGGACTGATATTCTTGGCAATCATCACAAAAGGGAAAATGCCATCTGTATTAGTCCATTTTCACACTGCTATAGAGAAATAACCAAGACTAGGTAATTTATAAAGAAAAGAGGTTTAATTGGCTCACACCTGCAGGCTCTATAATGGGAAGCATGGCTGGGGAGGCCTCAGGAAACTTACAGTCAGGTGGAAGGTGAAGGGAAAGCGGGTGCATCTTCCATCACCAGAGCAGGAGGAAGAGGGAGGGAGAGGCGCTACACACTTTTAAACAACCACATCTTGTGATAACTCACTCAGTATCAGCACCAAAAGGGAAATTGCCCCCATGATCCAATCACCTCCCACCAAGCCCCACCGCCAACATTGGGGATTACAATTGAATATGAGATTTGGGCGGCGACACAAACCGAAACCATATCAGCATCCATGACATCGTTTGCATTGATTATAAGGAGAAACCAATTTTTTTACTTGTGGATTTAAAAGATTTTCTAGGACTTGGAAAAATTTCTTCATTCAAGTTGATGTAATTGTGGATAGCTTTCCTAATAACAACCATTAAATTACTGTAACTTATGGCTTATTCTTGGTGCTTATGTAAGCAGAGGGCCTGCTGCCTAAGGAGAACTTGGTGCATATGATTTTTCCAGGGACGGAAATATCGTGATCCAGTAGACAGAATTCTGTTTTTACTGTTGAGTCCTAGATCATGGGGGGAATGAATGACGTGATCATCCTTCAGATATTTGTTCATCTTTTTGTTCGGGTTGCACAGCAAACAATACAGTTACTCTCTTGTGAAGATTTCCTCATTTCTGTTTCTCATTACAGTTCTCAGTGTTGTCGTTTTGTCCTTTTCACTTTGCTGAGTCAGTCAGTAAAGATGACCAGTGATTTAATTGCAGTCAAATCCAGCAGGCATTTCCTAACCCCTTCCTCACAGGACCCTTTGTCTGCCTTTGACATCCGTTACTTCCAAACTGATATTTTCTCCATGGAGTCTCTCTTTTCTTGGCTTTTAAAAAGATTCATCTGTAAGTATTTCTGTTTGTCTTTGAATGGTGAAGTCTGTTTTGTTTTGTTTCTTTTTTTCTTTTTTTGAGATAGGGTCTTGCTCTGTCATCCAGGCTGGAGTGTAGACGTGATCAAAACTCACTGCAGCCTCAGTCTCCTGGGCTCACGCGATCCTCCTGCCTCAGCCTCCCGCGTAGCTGGGACTACAGGTGCACGCTGCCACACCTGGCTAATTTTTTTTGTATTTTAGTGGAGACTGGCTTTCACCGTGTCATGCAGGCTGGTCTCGAACTCCTGAGCTCAGTCTGCCCGCCTTGGCCTCCCAAAGTGCTAGGATTACAGGCGTGAGCCACTGCTCCCAGCCTAGAGATGTATTCTCACTGTATTGCTCAGGCTGGTCTCAAACTCCTGGCCTCAAGCGATCCTTTCACTTTGACCTCCCAAAGTGCTAGGATTACAGGTGTACGCCACCACACCTGGCCAGTAAGGAATCTTTTTAAAAGGGGCTAGGAATAACCCATAATACTCTCTTCCTTAATACATGTGGCAGTTGGGTTAAATCTTTTAATAGTTCCCGTAGTATGTCTCTTGTGTGCTCATTGTTTTGAAGAAACTGGGTTGGTTATCCTCAGTTTGGATTGTGTTACCCTTGTTTCACCTTTAGCACATTTTAAAAAAATATCTCGTATGCCTTGCAAAATTGGTAGTTTGATCTGGAAGTCTAATCAGGTTTATGTTCAGTTCTTTTCACACAACTATAGCATACGTGGCATTTGTCTGCTTCTGGAGGCACGTGTTACCTTCTTTGTTTTTGTGAAGTTAAGAACTATTGACTGTTGATTATTGCTCTGATTTACTATTGCTGTGATTTGCCTTCATTAGGGGAGGCAAAATGGTAATCTGCTAATTCTACCATTTCTTCTTTATTTACTAGCCAAAATACCTTTCTTTTCTTTTCTTTTTTTGGAGACAGAGTCTCACTCCGTCGCCCAGGCTGGCACATTTATGGCTCACTGCAGCCTCAAACTCTTGTACTCAAGTGATCCTCCCACTTCAGCCTCCCAAGTAGCTGGGAGTATAGTCATGTACCACAATGCCCAGCTGATTTTTTAATTTTTAGTAGAGACAGGTTTCGCTGTGTTGCCCAGGCTGGTCTTGAACTCCTGGGCTCAAGTGATCCTCTTCTTTGACCTCCCAGTGTTGAGATTATAGGCATGAGCCACCACGGCTGGCCTAGAATACTTTTCTAAAGATAAATTTCTGTTCTCTATTTGGTTATGTAATTCATGCAGGAAAGACAGTTTCTAAAATATTGAGTAGGCTTCTAAGCAGGAAGGTTTTTTTGTTTTGTTACCATTATGAGCTCGTGGGTTTAAACATAGTAAATATTTCAGTACATAGAAGTTGTGATTCTTTTTGAAAATTAAGTGGTTCCATCTTTGGCCAGACGGAATCCCTTTAAGTTGGTTTCTGAGTCCTTTTGAAATATATTTGATATATTTGATAGCAAATATATACATATAATATATATTTGATAGCATTATTTTCTATTCAGCATTTTATTTTGAAATCATTTCAAATTTTCAGAAAAATTGCAAGGATTTTACAAAGAAATCCCAGATACTTCCTTTTGTTCAGATACTTCATTCTTAACATTTTCCCACATTAATAATTTATATGCATATATACATATGTGTGCATTTTTTTTATATATATATGTATTTTCTGAACTATTTGAGAGTGGGCATGTCATGCCTCTTTACCCTATAAAGTTCTAGATTATATCTCATAAAATCAAGAACATTCTGTTAAATATCCATAGCACAGTAATTGAATTCAGGAAATTTATCATTTATTTAATACTTTTATCTATAGTTCATTTTCCAGTTTTGCCAATTTCCCAATAATTTCTCTTATAGCAATTTTTAATTTTTGGTAGAAGATTCAGTCTAGGACTGTTAATTGTCTTTAGTTTTCATGCTTTTTAAGTCTGTTTAATACGGATTTGTTCCTCAGTGCCATTATAATATTTGAAGAATACAGGCCAGTGATTTTATAGAAGTCTTTAAATTTAGGTTTCCCTGATCTTTCTTCATGATTAGATTTAGACTGTGAATTTTTGTCTGGAATACTACATGGAACCTCTTAAATTTATGGCTCAGAATAGGATCTGTCTTGGGAAAATTCTGCGCATGCGTGAGAAGATGGCTTGTTCTGCTCTGGTTGGGTGGAGTGTTTGACAAATGTTAATGAGATCAAGTTGGTTGGTTGTGTTGTTCAGGTGTACTACATCCTTGTTGATTGTGTGCCTACTTGTATCAATTGTGGGAAAGAGGGGATTGAAATCTCCTGCTGCAATTGTGGTTCTGTTTCTCTTTGCAATTTTACCAATTTTTGCTTTATGTGTTATATTAGATGCATAAATGTTCAAGGTTATTACATCCCCTTGATTAATTAACCACTTTGTAAAATGGCCTTCCTTATCCCTGCTAATATTCCAGGCTGTGAAATGTACTTTGTTATTTATGTAGCATTCTTTTGAGTAATGCATGCATGGTATATCTTATTCCATCCTTTTACTTTTAACCTATTTGCATCTTTATATCTAAAGTATTATTTCTTGTAGGCAGCAAGATTTGGATCTTGCTTGTTTTCATCAGTCTATTTCTGTCTCATAATTGGGGATGTATAGACCGTTTACATGTAATGTGATTATTGATAAAACTAGTTAGGTTATAGTCCGTTGTCTTTGCTTTCTTTTAGTCTCATCTTCTTTGTTTCTTTTTAAAATGTCTTTGTTTGTCTTCCTTTTGATTAGTTGAGAATTTTTTATGATTCTACTTTATATCTTTTGTTGGGTTTTTGGCTATCACACTGTTTTATTATTTTAGTGAGTTAGAATTTATAGTATGCAACCTTAATTATCATAGTTTATTCTTAAGTAATATACCATTTTTCTTAGAGTAAGAGAAGCTTACAATAGGATACTTCCATTTCTCTCTTCTTGGTCTTTACACCGTTGTTCATTTTATTTTTACAGGTGGTATCAGTGCCACACACTGTCTATTACGTTGTTGTTAATTAAAGTTATCTTTTATTTATTTATTTATTTATTTTGAGACGGAGTCTCACTCTGTCCCCCAGGCTGGAGTGCAGGGGTGCGATCTGGGCTCACTGCAACCTCTGCCTCCCTGGTTCAAGTGATTCTCCTGCCTCAGCCTCCCGGGTAGCTGGGATTACAGATACCTACCACCACGCCCGGCTAATTTTTGTATTTTTAGTAGAGACGAGGTTTCGCCATGTTGGCCAGGCTGGTCTTGAACTCCTGACCTCAGGTGACCCGTCCACCTCAGCCTCCCAAATTGCTGGGATTACAGGTGTGAGCCACCACGCCCGGCCCAGTTATCTTTTAAAGATAACTTTTAAGTAATGAGAGAAAATACACAGTTACCATTTCTGGTACTCTTCATTCCTTTATGTAAATCTAAATTTTTATTTTCTGTCATTTTACTTCTGCCTGAAGGACTTTTTTTAACATTTCTTCTAGTTGATGATGAATTCTTGTATGTCTGCAAATGTCTTCATTGTGTCTTTGCTTTTAAAGGTGTTTTTGCTGGATTTTTCTCCACAGTGCTTTAAATATGTTTCTCTATTGTCTTCCTGCTTACATTTTTTTTCTAAGAGAAATCTGATCTCATACTCATGTTTGTTCCCCTATATATATCATGTCTTTTTTTCTTTCCCCCCTTATTGTTTTAAACTTTCTGTCACTAGTTTTGGACAATTTGATTGCAATATGTCATGGTATCATTTTTTTCATGTTTCTGTTTTGGGGATCATTGAACTTCTTGGATCTTGGGTTTATGGTGTCATCACTTTGGGAACATTTTTATCATTATTTCTTCAAATACCCACCACCTCCCCTCCATTGATTCTTGTTGCCTGTATATTAGGCCACTTGAAATTTTCCCACAACACACTGTTGCTCTTTATTTGCTTTTAATTCTTTTTTCTCTGTTTCATTTTATTTAACTTCTGTTGCTGTCTTTATATTCACTAATCTCTTTTTTCCACGATGCTGTTCATCTTGTCCACTATAATTTTCATCTCAGATACTGTAGTTTCTATCTGTAGAAGGTTAGCGTGGGTCTTTTTTACATCTTGCCTGTCTCAATTTTTTTGAACATTTGGAATAGAATGATGAACTCTCTCAGTGCTCTGTGCCGGTTGTAAACTCTGTTGTCAATTCTGGGCCAGTTTTGATGGGCTGATTCTTTTCTTCCTTACGGGTTGTAGTTTCCTGCCCATTTTCCCGTCTCGCAGCCCTTTCTCCTCACATCTGCCTCTGTTCTTCTTCCCTGCTCCGTGGCCTGGAATCACTCAAGGCAGAAGTTGATTGGTTCACCTTGTTTATTTCCCATCACTCATAGGTAACTCTACTGCCTGATAATCAGTGCCTTGAAAACCATTGCTTCAGCCCGGGTGTGGTGGCTCATACCTGTAATCACAGCACTTTGGGAGGCCGAGGCGGGCGGATCACGAGGTCAGGAGTTCAAGACCAGCCTGGCCAACATGGTGAAACCCCGTCTCTACTAAAAATACAAAAATTAGCCGGGCGTGCTGGTGCATGCCTGTAATCCCAGCTACTTGGGAGGCTGAGGCAGGAGAATTGCTGGAACTCGGGAGACGGAGGTTGCAGTGAGCCAAGATTGTGCCATTGCACTCCAGCCTGGAAGACAAGAGCGAGACTTCATCTCAAAAAACAAAAACAAAAACAAACAAACCATTGCTTCATGTATGTTCTCCGTTTTATTTTTCTTTCTGTTTTTGATTTTGTTGTTCTTTGGTGTGTGCTGTTTCAGGTTGGAGGGTATATGCAGTACCTGTTAATTTATCACAACTGAGGGCAGAAGTCCTCATGTCTCTCTCTCTCTATTTTTTCTAATATATATATTTTTTTCTTTGTAGAGACAGGGTCTTGCTATGTTGCCGAGGCTGGTCTCAAGCTCCTGGCCTCAACCAATCCTTCTGCCTCAGCTTTCGAGAGTGCTGGGATTACAGGCATGAGCCACCGCACCTGGCCTGGATCCAGTTTTATCCATGTCCAAATGATTTTTTTCCCTGAGCTGTTTTTGATTTTCTTCTACCTCATATGAACTGTAGTGTCAGCTTATCTAGTTCCAGGAAAAAGCTTTTTGGTATTTTTATTGGGATTGCATATTTATAAAGTAATTTAGGGTAACTGATATCTTTGTATTATTAAGTTGACCTTAATAATACAACTAATTTTTTTTTTTTTTTTTTTTTTTTTTTTTTTTTTTTTTTTTTGGATTTTTAGTAGAGATGGGGTTTCACCATGTTGACCAGGCTGGTCTTGAACTCCTGACCTCAGGTGATCTGCCCGCGTCGGCCTCCCAAAGTGTTGGGATTACAGGCATGAGCCACCATGCCGGAGAACTTTTTTTTTTTTTTTTTTTTTTTGAGATGGAGTCTCACTCGTCGCCCAGGCTGGAGTGCAGTGGCACAATCTCAGCTCACTGCAAGCTCCGCCTCCTGGGTTCACGTCATTCTCCTGCCTCAGCCTCCCAAGTAGCTGGGACTACAGGCGCCCGCCGCCACACCTGGCTAATTTTTTGTATTTTTAGTAGAGACGGGGTTTCACCGTGTTAGCCAGGATGGTCTCGATCCCCTGACCTCGTGATCCGTCCGCCTTGGCCTCCCAAAGTGCTGGGATTACAGGCGTGAGCCACTGCGCCCAGCCGTCCAAGCACTTTTACTTTTCCTTAGTTATATTCCTCTAATTGTTTTCTCTTCTCTAATTGTAGATAATGAGCATTTTATTAATACCTTGTTCTTGATCTTAGTGGGAAGGTATGTAGTTTTTCCCTGTTAAGTAAAATCCTGACTTTTGGACTGAGAAGGCTGAGGCATAAATGTGTGTGTGTGTGTGTGTGTGTATACACACAAACTGTGTATATGTGCTTGTGTGTAATTGAAATACATATGTCACATATATATATCATGCGTACTATTGCATATTAGAGTGTAATATTTATATTTGTGTATATACGTAATATTGATGTTAATGAAGCATCCATCAGTTTCTGTTTTCTTTAGTTTGTTTTTTTAAATCAGCTTTTTCTGTCAAGCTTTTTCAAGTATCTTCATGGATACAAGATTTTTCTTCTTTGCTGTGTTACAGTGGCTTATCATATTAATAGATTTCCAAACATTAAACTAGTCTGTATTGGAATAAGTCCCATTTGGCTATTGTGTATTATGCTTTTAATCTGGTACTGGATTTTGTTTGGTTATGTTTCATTTTGGGTATTTGTATTGATATAAGTGGTATTGTATTGGCATGTAATTTTATGTTATTTATTGGTTGATCAGTCTTCTAACCCCTCCACCTCCTTGCCTTCTGGACTAACTTAACCTAGAAGGTTATTACTCTCTCTCAGCAATTTTATCAGCTCCTGTGGCCTGCCTGTGGATAAGCTTGGATGTTCTGGTTTAGGTTCTCAGCCCACCAGCCTAGCAGCTCTGCCTTGGAGCCGCTATCTCTTGGGATCCACATGGTCCTAGCTGTATCACTGGGTTTGAACCCCTTGTTGATATGTTCTTTATAAATAACAGGATAATGCAACATGCTTACTGGGCACTTCCTTTTTCTAAACTACAAGTTTGGGCGGGGCATGCTGGCTCAAGCCTGTAATCCCAACACTTTGGGAGGCCAAGGCAGGTGGATTGCTGGAGCCCAGGAGTTTTGCATTTTTCTTTCTTTCTTTTTTTTTTTTTTTGAGACAAGGTCTCGCTCTGTTGCCTAGGCTGGAGTGCAGTGTTGCATTCACAGCTCACTGTAGCCTTGACCTCCCAGGCTCAAGCCGTCCTCCTGCCTTAGCCTCCCAGGTAGCTGGAACTACAGGCATGAGCCATGATGCCCAGCCAATTTTTTAAAAAAATTTTATTTTTAGCAGAGATGAGGTCTTACTATGTTGCCCAACCTGGTCTCGAACTCCTGAGCTCAAATGATCTTCCCATCTTGGCCTCCCAAAGTGCTAGGATTATAGGCATGAGCCACCACGCCCAGCCCCAACCTCTTCAAAATTGAAGCTGCTTCATGTTTGCCATTGGTACTTTTTACACCTCATCATATTCTTCTTCCCCTTCATCCCATAGAATACACAATTCATCTTCAAGGACTTCAAGTTAACTGAGTCTGTGAAGCCTAACTGATGGCTTAAAGTTAAAATAATTTGATCCTCTTTTGTTAAATCATTCTGCACCTTGTCTGCATTACTCTAATAACAGCTTTGGGCATTCATTAATTTAACGAATATTTATTGCTGCAAGATTGAGATGTTTGAGATAAAACTCAGCCATGCAGATAGCCAGAGGCCACTGGCTATGAGAATAAAAGAGCCAAAAGAACAAGGAGCTGAAACTAAGTGAGAGCCCCAGAGCAGTGAGTTAGGAAGAAGAAGACCAGGAACTGAGTGGTAGGTGCTTCAACATGAAGAGGTCCAGGAGAAGTGGAGGGCCTGGCAGTGAAGAAGACTAAAAGAAGTGACAAGGAGTAAAATGCTTGTGTTTGTTTACGTGTTTATCTCCTTATTAGGTTGTCTGCTTTCTGAGGGCAGCCATGGTATTTCACTCATCTCATATCCCCAAAACTCAGTTCAGTTGCAAAATAGGAGCTCAGTTGTGTTTTGGGTTTTTATTTTTGTGGGGTAATATATATTTTATATATATATATCCCCAAAGGATATATGTTTCCTGTATGATTTCCAGTATGATTTCCCTTCCGTAATCTGTAACATAAAATAAGGTATGCAATGTTCATGGTTAACTTTACGAGTGAGCTTTGTAAAATGTTATCCCCCTATCCCTTTTCCGTATCTCCCAATTCTGATCATGTTGCCATTACAGGGGCCAGTGTCATTCAAAGATGTGGCTGTGGATTTCACCCAGGAGGAGTGGCAGCAACTGGACCCTGATGAGAAGATAACATACAGGGATGTGATGTTGGAGAACTACAGCCATCTAGTTTCTGTGGGTGAGGATAGCTTGCTTTCTGAATGCTCTCAGTTGAATGGGGTTTTATCCTTGAGTTTGAAGAAATAAGCGATGACACCATTTAATTCCTTGTGGGCACTAGCTGGAGTGTTTATATTATTCTTCATTGAAAGGTTCTAACTTTGATAAGGTAAAAAATGGAGCATTTCTGTTATGCAGCTTATGAGGTGGCAATGTCTTGTACTTCGGAGATTCTGAAGCCAAGCAGCTTGCCCAAGTCCTTCTTCTTTTCCCATTAACAGGATATGATATCACCAAGCCAAACATCATCATGGAGTGGAGATGAAGGAAGTGGAGCAGGGAGAGGAGCCGTGGATAATGGAAGGTGAATTTCCATGTCAACATAGTCCAGGTAAGTTAGTAGATTATCACATGTTAAAAAACACTCATCCCAGACCTTTGGGAGTGACTAAAGAGTTGTTTATATGTACTCGATACCCTCAGTAACACCTCCCAACCCCCAAATATCACTTTCCTTCCCGCACACATACGTGAACTCTTTTGTTTATTTTATATTTGATTTACATTGGTAGGGATTTTTTCATTCTAACCTATACTGGGGACCCATTCACTTCCTCTTTCTCCAGCATTATTGGTAACTTATTTACTCCCTCGCCATTACAGAATTGTTGTGGGCTCTTTGTTTGTTTGTTTGTATTTTGGAGACGGAGTCTTGTTCTGTCACCCAGGCTGGTGTGCACTGGTATGATCTCAGTTCACTCCAACCATCGCCTCCCAGGTTCAAGCGATTCTCCTTCCTCAGCCTCCCAAGTAGCTGGGATTTCAGGCACATGCCACCACGCCTGGCTAATTTTTGTATTTTTAGTAGAGACTGGGTTTCACCATGTTGGCCATGCTGGTCTTGAACTTCTGGCCTCAAGTGATCCACCCACCTCAGCCTCCCAAAGCACTGAGATTACAGTCCTGAGCCACTGCTCCCGGCCTTACAGAATTGTTTTGTTTTGGGGCATTCAGAAGTCTGACATAAAAATTAACTTCAGACTTTTATGTTCATTCTTTTTATCTTCCATTTTCTTTCCTTCCTTGCTTTAAAAATACCTTGGACTTATTTTCTGCCCTCAATTTTATTTATTTCTTTAGGCATTCAGATACCAAAACCTCATCCTCCACCTGTGCTTGTGAATTGAGTCACAGCTTGTGGTGTATGTTATTTCCCCAAGTCCATGCTCAGTTATGTGATGATATAATATAGCTCTCCCTCAGCTTTCCCCTGTTTCCCCAGTGCTCATTTATGACCCGTCTGTGTGTCATTTCCCCTTCCCCATAACTGGAATCATGCTCTGTCCATAGTAGACATTCAGGAAGTGTGAATTTCATAAGGGAATGTCGGTTCCTTTTCTTGCCTTTTCAGGAGTGTCCGCCTAGAACCTGTTTTCTACTTCTTTGGTTTTCTTTCTATCTCTTAAAAGAGTTTATCTAATCTCAACTTCTAAGACCTTTTTTCCTGTGTATTTTTGCAGCTTGCCTCCAAATTGATATGTCTGACACTTTTAACCTAGTTGAATGTTTTACTTGACAACATAGCAGTACCAGTGAGATAGTTCACTTCCTTCTTTCTCAGAATGTCTGATGATAAACTGTGCACATTCCAAAATCATGAATTCTATCTACCTTCCTCCCCTCCCAGTATTTGATTGTGCTAGTCTTTTCTCCATGGTTTGTGTTCTTTGTCTTTTGTGAAATGCCGTGCAGATGGTCAGCACATTCTGTTTCTTTTGACATTAGTGTTCAGTATTCTCCCATACCTGGATTACAGTGGATCCATCTTCCATTCAAATGATCATTGTCCTTTTCCTTCATCTGCATTTTACTTGCCCAGATAATATATATTTTCCCTCCCTTTCTTCCTCCCCTCCCCTCCCCTCCCTTGCTCCCTCCCTCCCTTCATTCCTTCCTTCCTTCCTTCCATTTTGAGATGGAGTCTCACTCTCGTCACCCAGGCTGGAGTGCAATGGCATGATCTCGGCTCACTGCAGCCTCCCCCTCTCAGGTTCAAGGGATTCTCCTGCCTCAGCCTCCCAAAGTAGCTGGGATTACAGGCGCACGCCACCATGCCTGGCTAATTTTTATATTTTTAGTAGAGACGGGGTTTCACCATATTGGTCAGGCTGGTCTCTAACTCCTAACCTTGTGATCCGCCTGCCTCGTCCTCTCAAAGTGCTGGGATTACAGGCCTGAGCCACTGTGCCCAGCCTATTTATTTATTGAGACAGAGTCTCACTCTGTCACTGAGGCTGGAGTGCAGTGGTGCAGTCTTGGCTCACGATAACCTCTGCCTCCCAGGTTCAAGTGATTCTTGTGCCTCAGCCGCCTGAGTAGCTGGGATTACAGGTGTGCACCATCACGCCCGGCCTATTTTTGTATTTTTAGTAGAGACAGGGATTCAGTCTGTTGGCCAGGAGTTCACTCTGTTGAGCTCCTGGCCTTGTGATCTGCCTGCCTCAGCTTCCCAAAGTGCTGGGATTACAGGCGTGAGCCACTACACCCGGCCCCCTTCATTTAATTTTAAATTGTGGTTAAAAAAACACCTAACATGGCTGGGTGCGGTGGCTCATGCCTTTAATCCCAGCACTTTGGGAGGCCGAGGCGGGCGGATCACGAGGTCAGGAGATCAAGACCATCCTGGCGAACACGGTGAAACCCCGTCTTTACTAAAAATACAAAAAAATTAGCCGAGCGTGGTGGTGGGCGCCTGTAGTCCTAGCTATTTGGGAGGCTGAAGCAGGAGAATGGCATGAACCCAGGGAGCGGAGCTTGCAGTGAGCAGAGATCGCACCACTGCACTCCAGCATGGGCAACAGAGTGAGACTCCGTCTCGAAAAAAAAAAAAAAACGTAACATACAATTTACCATCTTAACCATTTTTAAGTGTACAGTAATGTTAACTGTATTTGCATTGTTGAGCAATAAACTTTAGCGTTGTGCGTTGTGTGTTGGGTTTTGTCAAGCACATGACAGCGCGTGGTAGGTGTGGAGTGTGGCTTGTCAGCAAGCACTCTGGCAGGTCGTGCTTTCGCCATCTTCATCCTTGCTTCCTGTGCTCCCGCTCCCTTGGGTCCCAGGATCCCACTCCTTCGATGAAACTCAGTCTTCCGTCTCTGCTTGGTGCTCCTGCCCTGGTTTCTGCTCAACTCAGCGCCCTATCTCTGTTCCCCAAAGTTCTGTTTCTGTTCTGCGCTGCCCCCTCCCACCGCCCCCGTTTTGTCTTTTTTTTTTTTTTTTAAGAGACAAGGTCTCGGCCGGGCGTGGTGGCTCACGCCTGTAATCCCAGCACTTCGGGAGGCTGAGGCGGGCAGATCATCCGAGGTCAGGAGTTCCAGACCAGCCTGGCCAACAGAGTGAGACCCGTCTCTACTAAAAATACAAAAATTAGCTGGGCGTGGTGGCACATGCCTGTAGTCCCAGATACTTGGAGGCAGAGGCACAAGAATTGCTTGAAGCCAGGAGGCAGCAGTTGTGGTGAGCAGAGAACGCGCCACTGCACTCCAGCCTGGGCAACAGAGCGAGACTCTGTCTTAAATAAATAAATAAAGACTCTTTCTAGAGAGAGAAAGAGAGAGAGAGAGAGAGAGATCTCCATCTCTGTCGCCCAGGCTGGGAGTGCAGAGGTGCTATCATGGCTCACTGCAGCCTCCAACTCCTGGACTCAAGAGATCCTCCACACCACCTTCCAAGTAGCTGGGACTACAGGTGTGCACAGCTGACCACGCCTGGCTCATTTTTAAAGTTTTTTTGTAAAAATGGGGTGTCCCTATGTTGCCCAGGCTGGAGTGCAGTGGCGTGATCATAGCTCATGGCAGCTTCAAACTCCTGGGCTCAAGCAACCCTCCCACCTCAGCTTCCGCATAGCTGGGACTACACGCCTGCCCACTGCGCCCAGCTAATTTTTAAAAATCTTCTGTAGAAGTGGAGTCTTGCTGTGTTGCTCAGGCTGGTCTCCAACTCCAGACGTCAAGCCGTCCTCCCACCTCTACCTTCCAAAGTGTTGGGATTACAGGCATGAGCCACAGCACCCAGCCTGTCTGTTCTGGACACACTTGGAGCACATCTTGCTCTTCCACACCATCGCAATGACCAGGGTTGTCCAGATGGCTCCTAAAGGCTCCCAAAGGCTCCCAACAGGGCATATCATGTGAGGACTGCATTTCATCTGTTTGTAGGATAGTTGTATGAACCTTTTTCATACCTCAGACCCTGTCTAAATCTGAAGTGGTGGTATTTGCTTCCTCTCCCAGCCTTTCACCTCCTGTGCGTTCACTAAATTCACCAGTTACTAAGGCATGAAACTGACAGATTTTACTCTGAACGTCCTCTTTCTTCTGGGAGGTGCCAGGTCCTAGACAGCTGTGTCCATTTTTCTGTTCTTTGCATTCTCACTGCTCTCCCCCGGCCCCTCCTTCTGTACTTTAGCTTGCCTATTGCAACAGTCTTCTCTTTGGTCCTCCTGATTGCCATCTCCTTCTGTCATCATTCAGTCTACCCATTCTCTTGAGACTAACCTTCCTAAAGCATGGATCTAAATATATCATTTAGGCCAGGCGCAGTGGCTCACACCTGTAATCCCAGCACTGTGGGAGGTGGAGGCAGTCGGATCACCTGAGTTCAGGAGTTCGAGACCACCCTGGCCAACCCGTCTCTACTAAATATAGAAAAATTAGCCAGGCATGGTGGCACACGCCTGTAATCCCAGCTACTCCAGAAGCTGAGGCAGGACAATCACTTGAACCCAGGAGGCAGAGGCTGCAGTGAGCCGAGATCGTGCCACTGCACTCCAGCCTGGGCAACAGAGCAAGACTCTGTCTCAAAAAATAATAATAAACAAAATAAAATATATGTGTCAAATGGTGACAATTACTGTGAGGAGAAAAAACTTCCTTGGGAGTGGGAAGTGATTACTTTTTATAAGGTGGTTGAAAAAGGCCTCACTGAGAAGATACTTAGAGAGCTGCAGGAGGTGGAGAGAGAGCCATGCTTATCTCCAAAGGAACAGCATTCCAGAGAGGAATATGCATGGCATGTTTAGAACAGCAGAAAAAGCCAATGAGGCTGGAGCGAAGTTCAGCAAAGGCAAAGGCGGAGAGAGTTGAGATCCAAGAGGGAGCAGGGAGTCATGTCACGCTTTGATGGGGATCGTAAGGACTGTCTTTTACTCTGAATAAAATGGGAATCTTTGCAGGTTGAACAGAGGACTAATGAGATTCAACTTAGTGTTTTTAAAAAGATCTCTCTGGCCTCTCTGTTGAGAATGGTTCATAGGAGAACTCTGGTCAGAACAGGGGTCCTGGTTATAAGACAGCACTCCAGGCAAGACCAGCCAGAGGTGTGGATGAGAGAGGCGGCCGTAGATACAAGTGGTCACATGCAGGATGTATTTTGAAAGTAGACCTGGCCAGGTGTGGTGGCTCAGGCCTGTAATCCCAGCACTTTGGGAGGCCAAGGCAGGAGGATCACTTGAGCCCAGGAGTTCAAGACTAGCCTGGGCAACATAGCAAGACCCTGTCTCTAAAAAAATAAAAAATTAGCTGGGTTTGGTGGTTCGTGCCTGTAGTCCCAGGGACTTGGGAGGCTGAGGTGAGAGAATCGCTTTAGCCTGGGAAGTCATGGCTGCAGTGAGCTGTGATCACGCCACTGCACTCCAGCCTGGGCAACAGAGCAAGACCCTGTCTAGGAAAAAAAAAAAAAGAAAGTAGACCCAAAAGATTTGCAGAAGCTTTGCATGCAGTGTGTAAGAGAAAGAGAGGAGTCAAGGATGACTCCAGGATTTTTGTTACATGAACTTTAATGGAGTTGTATTTATTGAGTTGGCAAAGACTGCAGGAGAAACCAGTTTGGTGGGAGAGTGCAAAATTGGGAATTTGGTCTTGCACATGTTAAGTTTATTTTTTGCTTTAAAAAAAATTTTAATGCTTTAAAAATAAATAGACAGATGGGGTCTCACTCAGTTGCCCAGGCTGGTCTCAAACTCCTGGGCTCAAGCAATCCTCCCGTCTTGACCTCCCAAAGTGTTGGGATTATAGGCATGACCCACTGCACCTGGCTTTGCACATGTTAAGTTTGAGGTGTTAAGTTTGAGATGTTAAGTTTGGGAGGCTGAGGTGGGGAGATCACCTGAGGTCAGGAGTTTGAGACCAGCCTGGCCAACATGGCAAAACCCTGTCTCTACTAAAAATACAAAAAATTAGCCAGGTGTAGTGGCAGGCGCCTGTAATCCCAGGTACTTGGGAGGGTGAGGCAGGAGAATCGCTTGAACCCGGGAGGTAGAGGTTGCAGTGAGCCAAGATTGCGCCACTGCACTCCAGCCTGGGCGACAGAGTGAGACTGTCTCAAAAAAAAAAAAAAAAAAAAAAAAAAAAGCTGGAGTCTTCAATGTGGAAACAGAATTTGGACTTAAGAAACGGGATGAGATACCTGGGAAGGCATTGTATAGTTTGTTTCTGACTGGCGAGGGTGAGTTCTTTGAGAGGAGAGGCTCTGTTTTATTTTGTGTGTTTCTGTGTTTCTTTTCTTTTGTTTTTTTTTTAGAGAGAGTCTCTGTTGCCCATGTTGGGGTGCAGTTGCACCATCTCAGCTCACTGCAACCTCCGCCTCCTCGGTTGAGGCAATTCTTCTGCCTCAGCCCCCAAGTAGCTGGGGATTATAGGCGCCCACCACCATACCTGGCTAATTTTTTTGTATTTTTAGTACAGATGGGGTTTCATCATGTTGGTCAGGCTGCTCTCGAACTCCTGACCCCAGGTGATCTGCCCACCTTGGCCTCCCAAAGTGCTGGATTACAGGCGTGAGCCACCGTGCCTGGCCTATTTTGTGTGTTTCTGATACCCCCTAGCACAGTTCCTCACACATAGGTAGGTGCTCAATGAGTGCTTATTATACTGAGCAGGGACTTTGTGATGCAAATGACTGTATCCCCAATACATAGCACAGAGTGGTACCCAGCAAATATTTGACGAATAAATGTATTTGAATAAAGTGGAGAAATGTTAACTGCCATGGGAAATGTTGGAGACGGGTATTCCAGATCATGATTTCTCTCAAGATCACTCACCTGGTCACCATCACAGGATTTATTCTGCCTGCTTTATATTACTTTTTTTTTTTTTTTTTTTTTTTTTGAGACAGAATCTCACTCTGTTGCCCAGGCTGGAGTGCAGTGGCGCGGTCTCGATTCACTACAAGCTCCGCCTCCAGGGTTCACACCATTCTCCTACCTCAGCCTCCCGAGTAGCTGGGACTACCGGCACGTGCCACCACACCCGGCTGGTTTTTTTGTATTTTTCGTAGAGACGGGGTTTCACTGTGTTAGCCAGGATGGTGTCGATCTCCTGACCTCGTGATCCACCCGCCTTGGCCTCCCAAAGTGCTGGGGTTACAGGCGTGAGCCACTGCACCCGGTGCTTTATATTAAATTTAAACATACTTGAGCACCAGATTTTTATGCTTTTCTCTACAGTCGTCATATGAGTGAAGGTGGTAATGTGGGACGCAGTGTTTTCTAAACCTGGCCAAACTTTGACCATCTGGTGAGCTTTTGGCATTTTCAGAATATTAGGCATCACTCCAAAACCTACTGAATCAGAATCTTAGGGGTTGTGCCCTGGAGAATTATTTTTTAAAAGCTTGCTAGGTGCTTCTGATTTAGTTCGTTCTCTGATGGCATTTGGATAATCAGTAGTCCTAAGGGCCCAGGCCCTGCTCTGTCATTGACTATCATTTTGAGTGAGTCATTTGATCTCTGGGTCTTTTTCCCACTTATAAAAAATGAGGGTGAGAGCTGGGTGCCTGGATTTGTTTGTAATATTTAATCTCATTTTGTTGCATATGGGGTCTGTGCTAATAGCCTCCCTTTTATTCCTAATGCTGGCCATTTGCATCCTCTCTCTTTGATTTTTTTTTTTTTTTTTTGATTAGTCTGGCTAGGGATTTCTTATTTTTAATTGATCTTTTCAAAGAGCCAACATTTGGTTTAATTGATTTTTTAAATGTTTCTATTTTAACTTCACTGATTTCTACTCTTACATTAATTTTTTTTTTTAATTTTTATTTTTTGAGATAGAGTCTTGCTCTGTCACCCAGGCTGGAGTGCAGTGGCACGATCTTGGCTCACTGCAACCTCCGCCTCCTGGGTTCAAGTGATTCTCCTGCCTCAGCTCAGGAGTAGCTAGGATTACAGGCACATGCCACCACACCTAGCTAATTTTTGTATTTTTAGTAGAGACGGAGTTTTACCATGTTGGCCAGGCTGGTGTTGAACTCCTGGCCTTAAGTGATATGCCCACCTCAGCCTCCCAAAGTGCTGGGATTGTAGGCGTGAGCCACCACTCCCAGCCTGCTCTTTTTTTTTTTTTTTTGGTGAGATGGAGATTTACTCCTGTTGCCCAGGCTGAAGTGCAACAGCATGATCTCGGCTCACCGCATCCTCCGCCTCCCCGGTTTAAGCGATTCTCCTGCCTCAGCCTCCCAGGTTTAAGCAATTCTCCTGCCTCAGCCTCCCAAGTAGCTGGGATTACAGGCATGTGTCACCACGCCTGGCTAATTTTGTATTTTTTTAGTAGAGATGGGGTTTCACTGTGTTGCCCAGGCTAATCTCGAACTCCTGACCTCAGGTAATCTGCCCACCTCGGCCTCCCAAAGTGCTAGGATTACAGGCATGAGCCACTGTGCCTGACCTCAGCCTGCTCTTATATTAATTCTGTTTCCTTCTTTCTGCTTGTTTTGTGGTTATTTTGCTCTTCTTTTTCTAGTTTCTTAAAGTAGAAGCTCAGATTCTTAAAAAAATTTTTTTTTTCATTGCTTCTCTAAGCATTTAGGGCTACGAATTTACCTAAAGTTTACTTTGGCTGCATCTCACATGATTTGGCGTTTTTTTTTAAGAGATGGCATCTCCCTTTGTTGCCCAGGTCAGACTGCAGTGGTGCAATCATAGCTCATTGAAGCCTCAAACTCCTGGGCTCCAGGAATCCTCCCACCACAGTCTCTCAAATACTTGGGACTACAGGTATGCACCACCATGCCCAGCTGACAGGTTTTTATATGTTTTTTTTTTTTTAATTGAGGTGAAAGTCACACACCTTTTTTTTTTTTTTTTTTTTTTTTGAGACGGTCTCACTCTGTTGCCTGTGCTGGAGTGCAGTGGTGTGATTATAGCTCTCTGCAGCCTTTAATTCCTGGGCTCAAGCAATCCTCCCACCTCATCCTGAGTAGCTAGGACTCAGGCTAATTTTTTTTTTTTTTTGAGACGGAGTCTTGCTCTGTGGCCCAGGCTGGAGTGCAGTGGTGTGATCTCGGCTCACTGCAACCTCCACCTCCCGGGTTCAAGCGATTCTCCTGCCTCAGCCTCCGGAGTAGCTGGGATTACAGGTGCCCGCCACCGTGCCTGGCTCATTTTTGTCTTTTCAGTAGAGACGGGGTTTCACCATCTTGGCCAGGCTGGTCTCGAACTCCTGGCTTCAAGTGATCCGCCCGCCTCAGCCTCCCAAAGTGCTGGGATTATAGGCGTGAGCCACCGCACCCGGCCCAGTCTGTACAGCTTTGCCCTAGGCTTTACTCCCTGCCTGCAGGGAGGATGGAGAGAAGCCACAGATGAAAGCTCAGCATCCTTTCTCAGGTCTATTCTGAGAATGTGCTCTGCACTCAGCATGTGCATGGCTACTGAAATTCCATAGTACACATGGGCAGGTCCGAATTTCAGTACCCAAATTTTCCATGAAAACTCTCCACAGCTTCTTCTCCCATGCTGTCAGCACACCTCTAGTTTGCCTCAACTGTAATCTTTTGCCTAGGCATCAGCAGGGTATGCATTTGATTTACAGTGTTTTCAAGGAATACCCTCTGTGTAGCCACGTTTCTGCCCTGCATGAGTTCTGGGTTAGGTGAAACAAAAGCAGCTGCCCTGTATCAGTTCTTTTGGCAGCCCTCGGGCAGCTGAGAACAGGAAAACACAATGCTTTGAGAATAAGGTCTGCTCTGCTGCCTTCAATACCAGAAACCACACTGGGAATGTGGGCTGCCATCTTCAAGGCTCCCACTGAACTATGGAAGGCTGTGGGGCAAGGGCAAGTAAAAAAACCCAGTTTTCCTACCATTTTGAAGTTGCTTTTTTCTTGATTTAGTGTTCATTTGGAGTATTAGTCAGTTTTCACACTGCTGGAAAGAACTGCCTGAGCCTGGGTAATTTATAAAGAAAGGAGGTTTAATTGATTCACAGTTCCACTTGGCTGGGGAGGTCTCAGGAGACTTACAATCATGGTGGAAAACGAAGGAGAAGCAAGTACCCTCTTCACTGGGTGGCAGGAGAGAGGAGAGAGTGCGGGGGAAACTGCCACTTAAAAACCATCAGATCTCGTGAGAACTCCCTCACTATCACGAGAACAGCATGGGGTGAACCGCGCCCGTGATCCAATCACCTTCCACCAGGTCCCTCCTTGACCCCTGAGGATTACAATTCAGGATGAGATGTGTGTGGGGACAAAGAGCCACATCAGATGATTTGGTGATTGTAAACCTTTGATTATTTTTCTACAGTTCTCATGAAGTTCATTCAGACAGTTTTGCTTGGTTTATCAATGTTTCTGTGGGGGGATGGGGACTTGGAGCTACCTACTCTGCCATTTTTGCTGATATCAGTCAACATGTTATATTTTCACTTTTAAATAATTCAATATGTTTTCCAGTTTCCCTTGCGACTTACTCTTTGACCCATGAATT
The DNA here is from genome assembly GCF_028885655.2 of Pongo abelii. Lineage (NCBI taxonomy): Eukaryota > Metazoa > Chordata > Mammalia > Primates > Hominidae > Pongo > Pongo abelii. The sequence continues at coordinate 13,275,226 of NC_071991.2, forward strand.
ATTTAGAAGTGTATTTAATTTCCATGTGTTTAGAGATTTTCTGGTTTCTTTTTTAAATTGATTTAGTTTAATTATTTTACGGTCACAGAATGTATTTTGTATGATTTCAATTATTTTACATTTCTTCAGATTTGTTTTGGCCGGGCATGGTGGCTCACACCTGTAATCCCATCACTTTGGGAGGCTGAGGCAGGTGGATCACCTGAGGTCAGGAGTTTGAGACCAGCCTGGCCAACATGGCAAAACCCCGTCTCAAAAACACAAAAATTAGCCAGGCGTGGTGGTGCATGCCTGTAATCCCAGCTACTCGGAAGCTGAGGCAGGAAAATTGCTTGAACCCAGAGGCGGAGGTTGCAGTAAGCCGACTGCACCTCTGCACTCCAGCCTGGGGGACAGAGACTCCATCTCAAAAAAAGATTTGTTTTATGACCCAGGTTCTGGTAAATCTTGCTGAATCTTCCATGAGCAAAGAATGTGTACCCTGCTGTTGGTGTGTGAAGTCTCCTGTAAATGTCAGGTTCCATTGATTGATAATGATGTTCAGTTATTGTATTGTTTGCTGATTTTCTTTGCTGTTTTTTTCCTGTGAATGGTCTAAGCTTCCTATTTCCTGTTTCTTTATATATTTTATAGTTTTTTGTTGAGAACGTTGCATTTTAAGTGTTACAATGTAATGACCCTCAAAATGTGATTCTCTCAGTCACCTGGGATTGCTGGGTTTTGCTTGTTGAGGTCTGGAGCTCTCCTTTTGTTACTTTTCCAAACTATTTTTGCAAAGTGTTTCTTCCTTGTGCTTGTGTGGTCACTGAAATTTGTTTCATTATCTCTGCAGTCAGCCAGCCACCTAACATAGATTTCCTTAAATAGGTGGCTTTAAATGGGGTGGGGCAGAGGAGGATTTTGTCTCTTTAATAAAATCTTCTGAAGGATGTCCCTGGGGAAGCCACTGTTGCTGAGAGGGCCAAATAAACCAAGGCAAGCATCTGTGCTGGTCCTCAGAGACCCATCGGACCCACCAAAGTGCAGAACCCACGGTTTTGGAGGACAGAGTTCCGCTGCTCGCCCTGGCATCAGCCAGCTGCTTCGGGAACTCAGGCTCAGGAATGGGGGAGTGTTGGCTGGTTGGCACATGCCACTCACTCGTGAAGATCAGCAAGCTCTCCCTTCATTGTTTAAGTATGTCTCTGGTTGTTAGGAGTTTCTGGTCATGTTTCAGAGTTCCAAAAGAGCTGATTCCAATCACTCTTTCTAGCTCAGTGGTTGCTTCAGTGAAGGGACTGATCTCTACACTACAGCTTCCTACTCTGCCATCTTATGTGACTATTGATATTTATTTATTTATTCATTTATTGAGACAGAGTCTTACTCTGTTGGCTGGAATGCAGTGGTGCAGTCACGGCTCACTGCAGCCTTGACCTCCTGGGCTTGAGTGATTCTCTCACCTCAGCCTCCTGAGTAGCTGGGACTATAGGTATGTGCCACCATGCATGGCTAATCTTTTTTTTTTTATTATTCTTTTTGTAGAGATGGGGTCTCGCTATCATGCCCAGGCTGGTCTCAAACTCCTGAGCTCCAGTGATTCTCCCCGCCTCAGCCGCCTAACATGCTGGGATTACAGGCATAAGCTACCACACTTGGCCATGAGTCATTTTTAAAAAAACAGATTCCAACAACCTTTTTGATTGCTGTGTTTAGAAGATTTATATTTAATTTTGGACGGGTTTTTATTATCTATTTTCTACTTGTTCCCTCTGGGTTTTTTTATACCTGTTTCCCTTTTGTTGCCTTTTTATGGGGTACTTGGACATTTCTTAGTATGCCATTTAACTTCATATGCCATGCTAAATCTTAATTCAGTATGCCATTTAGTATATATTTTTGTATAGGATTTTATAGGTGGCTGTAGAGATTATATTATACATACTTATGATCATTGGCTAGTATCAACCTTTTACCAGTTCAAGTGGAATGTAGAAACTCTACCGCTTTCTAGGCCCCTCTGCCCTTCTTTATGGTATTGTTGTCTTGAGTATCACCTCTACATACATTGAGAACCACGTGAGATAATGTTATGATTTTGCTTTCACCCATCAAATATAATTTTTAAATTCGAGATTATATTCACCCAGATATTTACCCTCTTATTGCTTTTTTAAATTTCTTTTTTTTTTAATTTAATTTTTATACTTTTTCTTCTGAAAAAAGTCTCTCTGGATTTTTCTTCATTTCTTTTTTTTTGAGACAGTCTCACTCCGTCGCCCAGGCTGGAGTGCACTGGTGTGATCTCAGCTCACTGCAACCTCCACCTCCCTAGTTCAAGTGATTCTCCTGCCTCAGCCTCCCGAGTAGCTGAGATTGCAGGCATGCACCACCATGCCTGGCTAATTTTTATATTTTTATAAAATATAAATGGGGTTTATATTTATATTTAGATGGGGTTTCTAAATATAAATATAATAGAGATGGGGTTTCACCATGTTGGCCAAATTGGTCTTGAGCTCCTGACCTCAAGTGATCCTCCTGCCTTAGCCTCCCAAAGTACTGGTATTACAGGCGTGAGCCACCACGCCCAGCCTCTTCAGATGTTTTTTGGGCACTGCACTCTTTTTCCTCTCCTTCTGGGAATTCAGTGACATGAATGTTAGAGCTTTTGCTGTTGTCTCATTGTTCATTTTTTTTTTTTCTATTTGTTTTCTCTCTGTTGGTCAAACAGGATTATTTCTATGTAATTTTTTTTTCTTATGGCAAGATTGTTATGATACAGATTGGATCATTTCTGCTGCTCTATCATCAAGGTCACCAATTTTTTTCTCTGTTGTATCTCCATTTTGCTATTGAGTTCACCCATTGAGTTTTTTACTTAGTTATTGTAATTTCTAGTTCTGAAATTACAATGTAGTTCTTCTGTATATCTTCAATGAGACTTTATATTTTTCAGTGTGTTTCGAAAGTGTTCATAATTACTTCTTGCGCCATTTATAAGATAGCTCATCTAAAATCCTTATGCAATAATTCCAACATCTTTGTCATCTTAGTATTACCGTCTGTTGATTGTCTTTCCTCATTCAGATTTTTTCTGGTTTTTAGTATGAGGAGTAATTTTTCTGGGTTCAGATTTTTCTGGTTCTTAGTATGAGGAATAAGTTTTAATTTTATCCTGGACACTTTGAGTGTTATGTTATGAGGCTGTAGTTTCTGTTTAAATATTCTGTATTAGCAGGCACTCAACTTGTTTAGATTCCGGATGCACTTTCTGTGGCCAGCAGGGCTCTGGTTCTAAGATCAGTTTAGTTTTCAAACTTTTTGCAGAGCTCTTCTGGCCTCCCACACCTGTGTGCAACCCAGAGGCCAGTTTGTTTTTGATTTTGTTGTTGTTCGGAGACAGGGTCTTGCTCTGTTGCCCTGGCTGGAGTGCAATGGCCCAGTCATAGCTCACTGCAGCTGTAACTTCCCAGACTCAGTCACTCCTTCTTCTCAGCCTCCTGAGTAGCTGGGACCAGAGGTACACACTACCACGCCCAGCTAATTTTTTATATTTAGTAGAGACAAGGTCTCACTCTGTTGCCCAGGCTGATCTTGAACTCCTGGGCTCAAGTGTTCCTCCCATCTCGGCCTCCCACAGTGTTGGGATTACAGGCATGAGCCACCGCACCCAGCCCTGGAGGCCAATTTGAAACCTCAGAGTATTCCACATTGCCGTTGAGCTCTCAAAGCTTTTGCTGTGTTGATCCTGGTTGTTTTCACACATGGGCACTTGGAGGGCATGGCCAGGACTTCCTACACATATTTAACCCGTTTCCCATTTAGGAAAAAAAAAGTGCAGCTTGCTGCTAGCGCTCATTTAATTTTACATAAACACACTTTTGAGGCTGAAGTAAATCTGACTGATTTTCAATATGAAAATAAAATATGAAAACTGGGTTTGGCCTTCTTCCAAGTGTACTTTCCTTCCCTTCCTTCCCTTCTTTACTGCTTTAAAGCTTTTTAATAAACTTTCACTCCTGTTCTAAAAGAAAATATATATATATAAACTGTTCTTGGAGTTATTATTAAACAGAACTTGTCTTTAATCCTAATGTAACAGAAATGTACACGACGTTATATTAGGATTAGAGAGGAATATTCTGCGGCGGGTGGGACGGGGAACGGGAAATGGGTTGGAGAATCCTTTCTTCCAGCTCCTCACTGTCTTTGAGAGAGGATGGGGTGCCACCTTCTTACTGTGATTCAATCTTGTGCAGGTTGTGGATAGTCAACAGGGCCCTTCCACAGTCTTTCCAGTGCTTGGTGGAGAGGGGAGAGATGCCACCTCTGCTTGTGTTGGCCCAAGGTGGGGAGGGTCAACAGGTCTTTGTTCCACAGTCTCTATAGTATCTGGGGCAAGGGAAGGTGCAGCTTTTTTCAGGCTGTTTTCCTAGAGTAGTGTGTGTGTAGTCAAAAGGGCACTGTCCGGCAGGGCCGCCCTTTTCCCTCTCATTTGGTTTGAAAGATGAGGCTCCTTTTGTGGGGGGCGGGGGCTGGAGGGGGCACTGGGATTTCCTGGTTGTAGACTCTGCTCTAACTGATCAGACAGAGTATATAGGAGGCCAAAGAACAAACCATCAAACCACCCTGGGAACTCACCACTGGGTCAGCCCTTCTCTTCTCTACCTTTCCAAAATTTGTTTGTTTGATTGATTGGAACGTTGCTTCATGTATGTATTTATTTATTTATTTATTTTTAATTTTTAATTGAGATGGTCTGGCTCTGTTGCCCAGGCTGGAGTGCAATGGTGCGATCTTAGCTCACTGCAGTCTCCAACTCCTGGGTTCAAGCAGTTCTCCTGCCTCAGCTTCCCGAGTAGCTGGGATTACAGGCACCCACCACCATGCCCAGCTCATGTTTGTATTATCAGTAAAGATTAGGTTTCACCATGTTGGCCAGGCTGTCTTAAACTCCTGACCTCAGGTGATCCACCTGCCTCAGCCTCCCAGAGTGCTGGGATTACGGGCATGAGCCACCGCACTCAGCTGCTTCATGTATTTTGAATAGGGGTTTTAGTTGTAATTAGAAGAGAAATATAATGGGTGTGTTTACTCCATCTCCTATGGAACTGGAAACAACATTTGGCATTGAAAATTGTTGTCTTGATAACCTTCAGGGTGTTACTTCTGATTTTAGCAGCAATACATTTTGCTTCCGTGTGATGAAACATCCTACCCATTTGCATGTTGATTGTGTCTCATGTCCCGTCTCGCAACAGGCAGTAAAACCGCATCTCCAGCCCAAAGCACCTTGCTAAAGAGCCTGCACCGCAGCCACTGTGCCTTTGCACTCCGGCTCATGCGACCTCTCCAGATCTTCTTCCTCATTTCGTCTGTTCACTGGGGCCCTCTTCTCCATGTGACTCGCCTCAGCCTTTTCCCTCCTTGCTGGACATGGAGTAGGATTATTGGGAGGATGAAATAGACGAATGCGTGTCAAGCATGTAGGAGAGCCTGTGGCACAGAAGCAGCACTCAGTACATGGTGCTGGTTGTTATAGCCCTCAGTTTTGGCATAGCCTCAGCCTCAGGTAAAAGATAACCCAAACTCCCACCAAAGTACAAGAGTCAGATTCCTGTTCACTTCTGTTTATAAATGAACTTTCTTTTTTTTTTAAGAGGCAGGGTTGCACTCTCACCCAGGCTGGAGTGCAGTGGAGCGATCATAGCTCACTGCAGCGTTGACTTCCTGGGTTCCAGGGATCCTCCTGCCTCAGCCTCCTGAGTAGCTGGGAATACAGGTTCACGCCACCATGCCCAGCTAGTTGTTGTTGTTGTTTTAGTACAGACGATCTCTGCTATGTTGCCCAGGCTAGTCTTGAACTCTTGGGCTCAAGCAGTCCTCCCTCTTTGGCCTCCCAAAGTGCTGGGAGTACAGGCGTGAGCCACTGTGCCTGGCCTGGATGAAGTTTTTCTTCACGCAGTACTCTGCACACCTTTAGTGAGTGCTCACCATGCACCATATCCTATGTGAGGGATCAAAAGATAGGCGAGATACAGCCCATGTCTTCAAAGAGAAATAGACACGCAGCACAGTGCAGTAAACTGATAGGAATGCAATGAAAATAGACACGGGAGAGCAGGGACCCCACAGGGAGAGTGGCTATATGTTTGGGGCTGAGGACAGGTTCCCAGAGGTGGTGACAGTTGGGCTGAATCTTAAAAGACAAGTGGGTTTTCTGGCCGGGCGTGGTGGCTCACACCTGTAATCCTAGCACTTTGGGAGGCCAAAGCGAGTGGATCATGAAGTCAGGAGATCGAGACCATCCTGGCCAACATGGTGAAACCCCATCTCCACTAAAACACACACACAAAATTAGCCGGGCATGGTGGTGCTTGCCTGTAGTCCCAGCTGCTTGGGAGACTGAGGCAGGGGAATCGCTTGAACCCAGGAGGCAGAGGTTTCAGTGAGCTGAGATCACGCCACTGTACTCCAGCCTGGCAACAGAGTGAGACTCCATTTCAAAAAAAGATCTAAGTGGGTTTTCCCAAGGTGAGTCCAGGCATTTCCCGCAGAAGCAGAATGAGCAAAACTTGAGAGCCACAGACCAGCAGCGGGTAATTCAGTGTCCGCGTCATCAGTGGTACATGCCTACAGCCGTGTTGAAATTGTGTCTGGAGAAGCACATGAGCCAGACTCTCCCTGATTTACAAGGCTCTTCATCATCGGGTCCCTACTTAACTCTAATTTCATCTCTTGTCTTATCTATAATTTAGTCTGATATCATGCATTAATTATTATATACACTGCACACTGATACACAACATTTATTTGAAAGACAAACCTCTTGGATGTGACTCTGGAGACAAGACCAGCAGCTCGAGACACATTCAATCCAAGGTATAAAATGGGGGAAAATCAGCTCCATCATGGTCTGAATTGAGGATAAGGCAGAAGAGCAGAGAATAGCAGATGCCCAGGTGGCAGCAACTTCACTCTTTTCCTGTGGAGTTGTGGCGTCTCCCCACCTCCACTGCATCGGGACATGCCGTGTGCTGTCTCTTTATCCATAGCTGCCTCCGGCATCAGCAGAGAAAGTCATGGGCAGATGGAGCCATGGATTAGTTCTTTTTTCCAGTCTTCCTTTACTTTATCTGGATAAGATTGGGCAGATTGAATTTGATCTTCTATATTGGGGCCAGGGAGCAGGGTGGATCTAGACCATGCAGCTTTTCCCCACTGTCACCAGTTTGGGAGCAGGGATTGGCTGCCATTGTCCTGTCCAGCCTCTGTGTTCCTGGGACACCGCTGACTGGAGGCTGCTCCTCTTCTAAGGGGGTCCGGCAGAGAAGGCACGACCCAGAGCACATGGCACCTTCTCTCTCCTCCTGCACCAGTCTCCTTGTCCTCTGTATTGTCATCACACTGAAGCAAACCATCCAACTCACCAGCCTCTCTCTGGAATCCAGTCTCATTGATTCCTTTCCCTGAAACTCTTCCTCAGTCTCCTTTTAGCCCCTTACATCCTCAGCCAAAGATCTCACTTCCTCCCAGAGGCCTTTGCTGACTGGCCCCTCAGCTAGGCTAAATCCCCATCCTGCGCTACCATGACAGCCTGTGGCAGATGCTGTTTTCTGCAGGTGGCCACAGCCCTATCTCCCATCCCACACGCTCCTCTCGTAACATGACCTTGTCACTTCTTCCATCGCGTGGTCGGGGATATGTCTCTTTTCCTTGAGCCTATGCACATCTTTGTGATTGCCCTGACCAATAAATAAAGTAGGACAGAAGCGACGCTATGAGATAGCCAGGCTGCACTGTAAAAATGTCATGCCCTTCTGCTGTGTTGTTGTGGAATGCTTGCCCTTAGAAGTAAGCTGCCGGACTGTGATGAAGCCCAAACCAGCCCAAATGGGGAGACTGCAAGGAGGGGCCACATGGACAGGTTCCAGCCCACAGGTCAGTTGAAGTCCTGGCTGACAGCCAGTATCAGCTCCTGGTTTTGTGAATGAAGATGCCTCTAAATGATTCCAGCCCCCTCCCATTGATCACACTTAGCTTCCACGTCTTCCCAGCTGAGGCCCCACATGTCGCGGACCAGAGACAAGCCAGGGCTGTTGGAATCACAGAATCCCTGATGATAATGATTGTTTTTTGCCACTATGTTTTGGATTGGTTTCTTGTGCAATTAGTAACTGAAACAGACTTTACTTCTTTATACTCATTAAGGAATGAGACTGTGTCTTTTTTTTTTTTTTTTTTTTGAGTCTGAGTTTTGCTCTTGTTGCCCAGGCTGGAGTGCAGTGGTGTGATCTCGGCTCACCACAACCTCTGCCTCCTGGGTTCAAGCGATTCTCCTGCCTCAGCCTCCCGAGTAGCTGAGATTACAGGCATGCGCCACTATATCCAGCTAATTTTGTATTTTTAGTAGAGATGGGGTTTCTCCATGTTGGTCAGGCTGGTCTCGAACTCCAGACCTCAGGTGATCTGCTTGCCTCAGCCTCCCAAAGTGCTGAGATTATAGGCGTGAGCCACCACACCTGGCCTGTATCTTTTTTTTTTTTTTTTAACTTTTTGTAGAGATAGGGTCTCGCTGTAGAGATAGGGTCTCGCTGTATTGCTGAGGATGGTCTTGAACTTCTGGCCTCAAGCGATCCTCCCACCTCAGCCTCCCAAAGTGCTGGGAGCACAAGCGTGAGCCACCATGCCTGGCCTGACACTGTCTTCAGTGTTTGTTGGTGTTTCCTGTGTTGCACAAAGCAGGTGGTGGTAGTAGGTGCACCGTCAATAATGAGTTTGTGAGTAGAAGGTGTGTGTTTCTCCTTTTCGTGTGGGTGTCACAGTTGGTGTCTGTGCGCCTGGAAGCACACACCTGTTTCTGCTTCCAGAGTTGTCTCTGGCCTGCAGTTCTGTGCTTCCCAGCTTGATCCATTCCTCTCCAGGAATCTCCTCTCCCTCCCCACCCTGACCCACCTATTGGTGAGAGATGCAACTGACTGTTTCTGCCACATTTTTTACTTACAGGTGGTACCTGTGTTATTCCCTCCACCTCTGCAGGGAAGAGGGTGAAGAAATGAGAGGCTAGGGGTTCCAAACACAAACTTGACCCATTTTGCCATTTTGTTAGCAACAATCTTGAGAGAATCAATACAAACTTTAGGTAGCTTGATACTTTGCCCTTCAGGACAGTTCTTCCCTGGTAATGTTAGATTGTCGGGGTTAACCATTACTGCGCCATTACGGATGAGCTTCGGCTGCCCTCTAGTGGCAGCAGCAACCTGGATCTCAGGAACAAAGATCATTCTAGCATTGGGACCAGCTTTGTGTCGTGAGTATGTCATCACTGCCTGCCATATTACCTGGCATCTATTTGGAGCTAATAACTAACTAATATTGATGAACAAAGTAGCCAACATGCACTGTTTTTTGTTTTTGAGACGAGTCTCACTTGCCTAGGCAAGTGGCACGATCTCGGCTCCTCCTCTGCCTCCCACCTCCCAGGTTCAAGCGATTCTTCTGCCTCATCTTCCCTAGTAGCTGGGATTACAGGTGTGCACCACTACACCCGGCTAAATTTTTTGTATTTTTAGTAGAGACAGGGTTTCCCCATGTTGGCCAGGCTGGTCTTGAACTCCTGACCTCAGGTGATCTGCCTGCCTTGGCCTCCTCCCAAAGCACTGGGATTACAGGCGTGAGCCACTGCGCCCAGCCTTTTTGTTTGTTTGTTTGTTTGTTTGTTTTTGAGACAGTCTCCCTCTGTCGCCCAGGCCGGAGTGCAGTGGCGCGATCTCGGCTCACTGTAAGCTCTGCTTCCCGGGTTCACACCATTCTCTTGCCTCAGCCTCCCGAGTAGCTGGGACTACAGGCACCCGCCACCACGCCCGGCTAAATTTTTGTATTTCTAGTAGAGATGGGGTTTTACCGTGTTAGCCAGGATGGTCTCCATCTCCTGACCTCGTGATCCACCCGCCTCAGCCTCCCAAAGTGCTGGGATTACAGGCTTGAGCCACCGTGCCTGGCCGCAGGCTTTTTGTTTTTTTGAGACGGAGTCTCACTCCGTCACCCAGGCTGGAGTGCAGCAGCGCGATCTCGGCTCATTACAACCTCCGCCTCCTGGGTTCAAGAGATTCTCCTGCCTCAGCCTCCCAAGTAGCTGGGATTATAGGTGCCCACCACCATGCCAGGCTAATTTTTGTATTTTTAGTAGAGTAATTTAGTAATTTTTATATTTTTAGTCTTGAACTTCTGAGCTCAGGTGATCCACCCGCCTTGGCCTCCCAAAGTGCTGGGATTACAGACGTGAGCCACCATGCCTGGCCCTTTGCCCACTTTTTGATGGGATTATTTGTTTTTTTCTGGTAAATTTGTTTAAGTTCCTTGTAGTTTCTGGATCTACAAGAATATACAAGATTCTGTATCTGACCTTTGTCAAATGGGTAGATTGCAAAAATTTTCTCTTGTTCTGTAGGCTGCCTGTTCACTCTGATGCTAGTTTCTTTTGCTATGCAGAAGCTCTTTAGTTTAATTAGATCCCATTTGTCAATTTTGGCTTTTGTTGCAATTGCTTTTGGTGTTTTAGTCATGAAGTCTTTGCTCATGCCTGTGTCCTGAATGGTATTGCCTAGATTTTCTTCTAGGATTTTTATGGTTTTGGATTTTATATTTAAGTCTTTAATCCATCTTGAGTTAATTTTTTATAAGGTGTAAGGAAGGGGTCCAGTTTCAGTTTTCTGTATATGGCTAGCCAGTCTTCCCAGCACCATTAAATAGAGAATCCTTTCCCCATTGCTTGTTTTTGTCAGGTTTGTCGAAGATCAGATGGTTGTAGATGTGTGGTGTTATTTCTGAGGTCTCTGTTCTGTTCCATTGCTATATATCTGTTTTGGTACCAGTACCATGCTGTTTTGGTTACAGTAGCCTTGTAGTGTAGTTTGAAGTCAGGTAGCGTGATGCCTCCACCTTTGTTCTTTTTGCTTAGTATTGTCTTGGCTATATGGGCTCGTTTTTGGTTCCATATGAAATTTAAAATAGTTTTTCTAATTCTGTGAAGACAGTTGGTAGCTTGTTGGGAATAGCATTGAATCTGTAAATTACTTTGGGTAGTGTAGCCATTTTCACAATATTGATTCTTCCTATCCATGAGCATGGAATGTGTTTCCATTTGTTTGTGTACTCTCTTATTTCCTTGAGCAGTGGTTTTAGTTCTTGAAGAGGTCCTTCACGATTTATAGAGTTTTTAAAAAGTCTTTGTCTGCTAAGTCCAATATCTGGGCTTCCTAAGGGCTGATTTCCATCAATTTGTTTTGTTACTTTGAATACGTTCCCTTGTCTTTGCATGATTTGTGATTGTCATTGAAACATGGACATTTGAATATTGCAAGGTAGTCACTCTGGCATTTAGATGATTCTTCTCATTGTGTTTTCTATGTGTTTGTCAGTGTGTCTGTTTTTAATCATTGAAGGCTATAGTAGTACATACGTTTAGTGACTTCCAAACTATTTTTGCAAAGATTTATCATTTTCATGTGTGGTCACTGAAGTCTCTGATTCTTTTAGCTTGTGTTCAACTCAAGCTAACATTTTGATAGAGATTTCCTTGAATACTAGGAGCTAAAAATGGAAGAAAACATGTCTCCCAGTCTTTGAAGTTTGCCTTCGCACCACAGCTTTTCTTCAGCACTTAGCTAGGCCTGCACTGACCCTTGTGATCAGGCCAAGGTGAAAACGTAGGTCTTTGTCAGGTGTTTCTGAGCAAACATCCTGCCCTGGGAAAAGCCCGTGTAACACCTGAGTGCTTGTGACTGCCCTGCTTTCCCGGAGGAATTCTCCCCAGCTTTCCTGCTTTCCCAGAGGAATTCTCCCCAGCTTTCCTGCTTTCCCAGAGGAATTCTCCCCAGCTTTCCTTCTCAGATTTAGGAAGTCTTTATTAGTTTGCTTGGGCTACCATAGCAAAATGCCACAGACTATGTGGCTTCAACAGCTGAAAGTTATTTTCTCACAGTTCTAGAGGCCAGAAGTCAAAGATCAAGGTGCCAACAGGGCTGACTTTTTCAGTCTTCTCTCGTTGGCTTGCAGATAGCTGCCTTCTTGCTGTGTCCTTATGTGACCTTTTCTCTGCACGTCTCTGGCATTTCTGCTTGTTTCTTTTGTGTTTTTTTGAGATGGAGTCACGCTCTGTCTCCAGTCTAGAGTGCAGTGGCACGATCTCGGCTCACTGCAACCTCCACCTCCTGGGTTCAAGCGATTCTCCTGCCTCAGCCTCCCTAGTAGCTGGGATTACAGGCACCTGCCACCACGCCTGGCTAATTTTTGTATTTTTAGTAGAGACGGGGTTTGCCATGTTGGCCAGGCTGGTCTCGAACTCCTCACTTCAGGTGATCCACCCGCCTCAGCCTCCCAAAGTGCTGGGATTACAGGTATGAGCCACCGTGCCTGGCCATCCCTGGCATTTCTTCCTGTTCTTTAAGGACACCAGAGAATGGAACTTAGCTCTTTCCCCTACTGTTGCCGGGCGTGGTGGCTCACACCTGTAATCCCAGCACTTTGGGAGGCCGCGAGTGGGCGGATCACGAGGTCAGGAGATCGAGACCATCCTGGCTAACACGGTGAAACCCTGTCTCTATTAAAAAATACAAAAAAATTAGCCGGGCGTGGCAGCGGGTGCCTGTAGTCTCAGCTACTCGGAAGGCTGAGGCAGGAGAATGGCATGAACCCGGGAAGCGGAGCCTGCAGTGAGCCGAGATTGTGCCACTGCACTCCAGCCTGGGCGACAGAGCAAGACTCCATCCCAAAAAAAAGCAAAGAACACCAGTCATACTGGCTTAGGGTCCCACCCTTCTGATCTCATTTAACCTTAATTACCTCTTTAAAGACCCTATCTCCAGGTAGGTCATGTGGGTTAAGAGTTCAACATACGCATTTGGGGAGCACAATCAAGTGCATAACAGTAGAGTGTTGTAGCAGTGCAAGAATGGCCACATTAAAAAAACAAAAAAAAGAACAGTGGAGGCCAGGCACGGTGGCTCACGCCTGTAATCCCAGCACTTTGGGAGGCCGAGGTGGGCGGATCACCTGAGGTCAAGAGTTTGAGACCGTCCTGGCCAACATGGTGAAAACCCATCGCTACTAAAAATACAAAAATTAGCCAATCGTGATGGCAGGCCCCTGTAGTCCCAGCTACTTGGGGGACTGAGGCAGGAGAATCCCTTGAACCCAGGAGGCGGAGGTTGCAGTGAGCTGAGATCTCACCACTGCCCTCCAGCCTGGGCGACAGAGTGAGACTCAGTCTCAAAAAAAAAAAAGAGAGAGAGAGAGAACAGTGGAGTGTTGTGAGTCTCGTCAGGTTTTGCCCCAGTACTGTATAGATTGTTTGCCTTGCAATGTTTTTGAGCAATGCTCACCACTTTTCCAGCCTCAGTGAATTCTAACTTCAGCAAATAGACAGGCGTCTACATCATTCCCTCAGTAGCCCTCAGACGTGCGATAGCACATTTACCAGTAATTTGAAGGTAAGGTCTGCCCCATCCCTGTGGAATGCCAAGAGGCCCCACACTGGGAATGCAGCCTTCTGTCTTCAAGACTCCCATAGAAGCCAGGTGCGGTGGCTCACGCCTGCAGTCCCAGCTGCTTGGAAGGCTGAGGTGAGAGAATCACTTGAGCCCAGGAGTTCAAGGGTAGAGTGAGCCACGATCACGCCACTGCACTCCAGCCTGGGCAACAGAGCAAGATCCTGTCTCTTAAAAAACATTGCCACAAAGGTTTTCTACCTTTCCTTTTTAAGTTGCCTTTTTCTTGATTCAGCATTCATTTGGTTGTTGTAAGGCTTTGGCTGTTTTTCAGAGTTGTATCTAATAATTATTTGTGTTTTTGTTTTTTGAGACAGAGTTTTGCTCTTGTTGCCCAGGCTGGAGTGCAATGGCGCCATCTCGGCTCACTGCAACCTCCGCCTCCCCATTCAAGCGATTCTCCTGCCTCAACCTCCCGGGTAGCTGGGATTACAGGCATGTGCCACCACACTTGGCTAATTTTGTATTTTTAGTAGAGATGGGGTTTCACCATGTTGGTCAGTCTGGTCTCAAACTCCTGACCTCAGGTGATCCACCCGCCTCGGCCTCCCGAAGTGCTGGGATTATAGGCGTGAACCACTGTGCCTGGCCTTTTTTTTTTTTTTTCCTGTTTCTGTTGGATGATGGGAGCTTGGAGCTGTCTACTCTGCCCTTTTGCTGATATCAGTCCTCAATTATATTTTAAAGAGATTTAAATAATAAGGAAAAACAGGCACATATAAATATATGTAATTACCATTTTCAATGCCTTTCATTCCTTTGTGTAGATCCAGATTTCCATTTGGTATTTTTCTTCTGCCTGAAGGACATCCCTTAACATTTCTTATAGTGTTTGTTGGTGATGAATTCTTTCTGCTTTTTATTTATTTGTTTGAGACAGAGTCTCGCTCTGTTACCCAGGCTGGAATGCAGTGGCACAATTATGGCTCACTGGAGCCTCGACCTCCCAGGCTCGAGGAAATCCCCCAGGCTCAAGTGAACCTCTCAGCTCAGCCTCCCGAGTAACTGAGACTCCAGGCGTGTGCCACTACGCTTAGCTAATTTTGTTTTGTTTTGTTTTGTTTTGTTTTTTTGAGACGGAGTCTTGCTCTGTCGCCCAGGCTGGAGTGCAGTGGCGCGATCTCGGCTCACTGCAAGCTCCACCTCCTGGGTTCCCGCCATTCTCCTGCCTCAGCCTCCTGAGCAGCTGGGACTACAGGCACCCGCCACCACGCCCGGCTAATTTTTTTGTATTTTTAGTAGAGACGGGGTTTCACCGTGTTAGCCAGGATGGTCTCGATCTCCTGACCTCATGATCCGCCCACCTCGGCCTCCCAAAGTGTTGAGATTACAGGCGTGAGCCACCGCTCCCGGCCTAATTTTTGTATTTTTTTTTTTAGAGACAGGGTCTCACTATGTTGCCCAGGCTGGTCTCGAACTCTGGGGCTCAAGCGATCCGCCCACCTCAGCCTCTCAAAGTGTCTCCCAGCTTTTATGTGTCTGAAAATATGTTTATTTAACTTTCTTAAAATATATTTTCATCAGGCATAAAATTCTAGGTTTGCAGTTTTTGCCTTCAGCACTTTAAAGATCAAGTTGCCCTGCTGTCTTCTCACTTGCACTATTTCTGGCAAGAAATTTGGTATCATTCTTATCTTTGTTCCTGTGTAAATAACATGTACTGTTTTCCCAGCTGCCTTCAGGGTTTGATCTATATCATTGGTTTTGAGCAATTTGATTATGTGACTTGTTACAGTTTTCTTTGTATTCCTTGTACTTGACATTGAGCTTCAGGTCTGTGGGTTTATATTTTTTATTATGTCTGGAAGATTTTTGGCCATTATTTCTTCTAATATTTTTCCATGTCTCAACTTTGTAAACATATGGGATATAGTTAAAATTAATGTTAATGTCTTTCTCTGTTCATTTTAATATGTGTCAGTTTGGGGTTAGTTTGGATCAAAATAAGGATTGATTGGTTATTATGGGCTGTGTTTTCTTGCTTATTTATATGCCTAGTAATAGGATGCCAGGATGCCAGACATTGGAAATTTTACCTTGTTGAGTAATGATCTTTTTTTTTTTTTTTTTTTGAGACGGAGTCTCGCTCTGTTGCCCGGGCTGAAGTGCAGTGGCGCCATCTCGGCTCACTGCAAGCTCCGCCTCCTGGGTTCACACCATTCTCCTGCCTCAGCCTCCCGAGTAGCTGGGACTACAGGTGCCCGCCACCATGCCCGGCTAATTTTTTGTATTTTAATAGAGATGGGGTTTCACCGTGCTAGCCAGGATGGTCTCGATCTCCTGACCTCATGATCCGCCCGCCTCAGCCTCCCAAAGTGCTGTGATTACAGGCGTGAGCCACTGCGCCTAGCCAATTTTTTATTCCTATATACATTTTCTTGAACTTTGTTTTGGGATGTATTTAAGATCATTGGAAAGTTGGATCCTTTCAGGTCTTGTTTTGATGATTCATTAGGTGGGTCCAGAGCGATGCTCAATCTAAGACTGATTCTTTCCCATTCCTGGGGTGCTTGAGTACTCCACGCAGAGCCCTATAAATTGTGAGTTTTTCCAGTCTGACTTGTGGTGACCCCCATCTCTACAAAAAAATAAAGAGGCTGGGCATGGTGGCTCATGCCTGTAATCCCAGTACTTTGAGAGGCTGAGGCAGGCAGATCACCTGAGGTCAGCAGTTTGAGACCAGCCTGGCCAACATGGTGAAACCCAGTCTCTACTAAAAATACAAAAATGTAGCCAGGTGTGGTGGCGTGTGCCTATAATCCCAGCTACTCCACTGAGGCTGAGGCAGGAGAATCGCTTGAACCTGGGAGGCAGAGGTTGCAGTGAGCTGAGATCACGCCACTACACTCCAACCTGGGCGACAAGAGCAACACGCCATCTCAAAAAATAAAAATAAGTAAATAAATAAATAAAAGATTATCTCATCCAGAAATGCCTTTTTAGATACACCCGTAAATAAATGTTTAACCAAGTATCTGTGCACCCCATGGTCCCTTCAAGTTGACACATGAAATTACCCATCACTCCAGCCTTCAGCCGTGGGTTTGTGTCATGCATAGATTTCTAGAACTCCCTCTTTGCATAGTGCCCTCCTTTCTTTTTTCTGCCCCGTTTCTCTGCCATTTCAGCTGTCTCAGCCTGATCTCTGCCTCCTCATCTCTGCCTCTTCAGCCCAGTGGGATCTCCCTACTGTGCTCAGACTCCAGCTCTCTGCACTGCAGTTGGGAAATGATCCCCAGGTGGAGGAACTAGGTGACTTTGGGGCTCATCTCCCAAGTTTCCTTACACTTAGGGATCAGTCTTTTGCTTCCTGCTGTCCTCTGCCTGAAAGTAGTTGCCAAGTTGTACTGTTTTATATATCCACAACAGCATGAGTTAAACCGAAGTCTGGATCAGCAGACTGCCAGATTTTTTTTTAACAAATTTATTAATCAATACCTTTTGTCCATGTCTACAGTTGTTTATGGTGGAAGGACTAACCTACAGCTGGAAGGATTAATTTTCAGCTGCTTTATAGTATTTTATTATATGAATTATCCCAGTTTCCCCATCCTTGTGTTGATAGACATTACCCATGAAGTGTGTTCAAATTGTCTGTGATACAAATAATGCTTCAGTGACTATCTACCCAGAATGGGATTGCGGGTTTATAGGATACATACTTCTTCACCCTTATTTTTTACTAGATATTGCCAAATTGCTTTCCAAATTGTACTGTTTCATATGTCCACAACGGCATGAGTTCTATTTGTTTCACATCCATACCAAGACTTGATCTTGTTAAATTAATTTTTCTAGTGTGTAAATGAGTGCAAAATATTGTTAGTCTTTCCTAGATTACTAGTGAGATTAAATGTATATGTGTATGTACGTATATGCACATATGTATATATTATTAGGTATTTGTGTTTCCCATTCAATAGCGTTTTTATATCAATTGTCCTTTTTAAAAATTGGGTCATCTTTTTGTTATTGATTCTTTAGAGTTCTTTATAAATTCTACTTATGAATCCTCTTTTGGTTATATATGTTACGTTGTTTTTCCCAGTCTTGGCTTGTCTTTTAGATGCATATCTTGTCTTTTCCCATACAGAAGTGTTAACTTTGTGTGTGTGTGTGATGGAGTCTCACTCTGTTGCCCAGGCTGGAGTGCAGTGGTGCAATCTCAGCTCACTGCAACCTCTGCCTTCTGGGTTCAAGCGATTCTCCAGCCTCAGCCTCCTGAGTAGTTAGTACTACAGGCACGTGCCACCAGACCAGGCAAATTTTTGTGTTTTTTTTAAGTAGAAACTGGGTTTTACCATGTTGCCTAGGCTGGTCTCGAACTCCTGAGCTCAAAGCAATCCGCCAGCCTCGCCTCCAAATGTGCTAGATTATGTGTAAACCATCACGCCTGGCCCAGAAGTACTAACTTTTAATGTAGTCATATTTATCTATATTTCCTAAATGATTTGTGCCCTTTATGTATTCATCTCTTAACCTCTAAACACAGGAGTGCCCAGAGGGCTCAGGCTATGGACCTCTCTATTGACATTAATTCTCAATCATCTTGCTTGGTTTCAGGACATCTGTACCCTGATGGCTTTTATGTGTAGCTCCTCCACTTAACTCCAGCCATATACAATAATTTAAAGATCCCCTACTGACCTCGGTACTATGTTTCTTCTTCCCCTATTACCCAGGTTTCTTGAGTAGGGAGTCTGCAGTCACTGCCTCCATTTCTTCACCTTCCAGTTTGTCCCACTATTCTACTGATGAGATTTTTTTCTTAAGCAACACAGTCCCCCCTCCGCCCCCCCCCTTTTTTTTCAAATTAAGTCTTATGTGAAATCACAGTATATTAAATAGAAAAATTACTTTGGCACTGGGTTGGGGAGGATCTGGAACCCAAACTGCACCTTCTTCTCATCCCTGAGTTGCCCCAGAGGCATCTATACCTTTCCAACTTTTCTATCCCCCAAACACCCTAATCTCCAGCAATACTGAACAATTCCATCTCTGGACTTCTGCACAGTGCTCCTTCATCTGCCTTGAACCTGCCAGCCCTCTCAGCTCCAGGAGCACTTCCCTGCCTTCCTTCCCCTTTATCAGAACTTTTTTTTTTTTTTTTTTTTTTTTGAGATGGACTTGCTCTGTCGCCCAGGCTGGAGTGTGCAGTGGCATGATCTCGGCTCACTGCAACCTCCACCTCCCGGACTCAAGCAATTCTTCTGTCTCAGCCTCCCGAGTAGCTGGGACTACAGGCACGCGCCACCATGCCCAGCTAATTTTTGTATTTTTAGTTGAGACGGGGTTTCACCATATGGGTCAGGCCGGTCTTGAACTCCTGACTTCAGGTGATCCGCCCACCTTGGCCTTCGAAGTGCTGGGATTACAGGCATGAGCCACTGCGTCTGGCCTCTTTCTTTGTTCCCGTTATCACACTGATAACATTGAATTGCAATCTTTTACTTACACATCTTCCTTACTAAACAGAGCTTATAAAGATCAGAGATCCTCTATTTTCCCCCTTAATCTCTTTAATGTACATAAACAATGGAATGAATAAATCAGTGAATGAATGTCTGAGGAAACTTAACTACACCAAATGTATTGGCAGACTACGAGACTTTTTAAACAGCTTTATTAAGATATAATTCACATACCATACAGTTCATAGGGTGGTGCAACCGCCAACACAATCTAATTTTAAACTGTGTTTATGCTGCTACGAGAAAGCCTTAACCATAAGCAGTCACTTCCTATTCCCCACCCCCAAACCCACTCCTTAGCCCTAGGCAACCACTAATCTACTTTCTCAGACCGATAACTTTAGCATAGATATAAATCGATCCCAGAGCCTCAAAATCCACCCGATATCTGGGCCATGATGTGAAATTTGGTTGGTAATCGTCCCACGTTATCAACTTGTAACGTAGAAATGGAGGTTGGGTGCTGGAAACTCAGCCGCCAGTGGCGTTTGTGAAAAGCACCTGGTAACAGGCTGTGCTGGAGGGGAGTTCAGCCCCTAGAAAAGATCACGGATTAGGAATTAGGTAAGCATAGGTCTCGGGCCCTTTTATTTTGGACGCGGTCCTTTCACGGGATCGCCTCCGGATGGGTGTCGCGCTGGGAGCCATGCAGGAAACCGCAAGAGTCAAAAACAGGCGTTGAAGGCAGGCGGCCTTTTCTAAACCAGCTGGGTCTCAGGAGCTGCCGGGCTGTAGCGTCTCCCCGAGTCGCGCGCGCATGACGTAGCGGGCGCGCGATGACGCTACGCGTGGCGCGGTGCACGCTGGGATATTTAAGTCTCCTCCGCGGCGCGGAGCCGCGATGTCTCCGGCGGCTGCGGCGGCTGGAGCAGGCGAGCGGCGGCGGCCGATAGCGACTGTCAGGGACGGCCGAGGCCGGGGCTGCGGCGGGCCGGCCGGGGCGGCGCTTCTCGGCCTGTCGCTGGTCGGCCTCCTACTGTACCTCGTGCCTGCTGCGGCTGCGCTGGCCTGGCTGGCCGTGGGGACTACCGCGGCCTGGTGGGGACTGAGCCGCGAGCCCCGAGGTTCGCGCCCCTTGTCCTCCTTCGTTCGGAAGGCGCGACATCGTAGAACACTGTTCGCTTCGCCTCCGGCCAAGTCTACAGCCAACGGAAACCTCCTAGAGCCGCGGACCCTACTCGAAGGACCTGACCCTGCCGAACTGCTACTCATGGGCAGTTACCTGGGCAAGCCCGGGCCGCCGCAGCCCGCCCCCGCTCCGGAGGGCCAGGACCTGCGGGATAGGCCTGGCCGCCGCCCACCCGCCCGCCTGGCGTCGCGCTCCCCACCGTCCTCCCCGCCGACCCATTTTGTTCACCACGTTTACCCCTCTCTCTCCACTCCTCTTCTCCGACCCTCCGGGAGGCCTTCCCCACGGTGAGATGCGCTGATTTTCCCAGATCATCCTCTGGCTTGGCTGGCTTGAAATCGAGGACTTGACTTTTAAATCCGATTTGCTTTTTCATCAAATCCGAAGGGGATGGTGTGTGCTTTTGCCCTCCTTAACTTGGTGTGTGCCAGCCGTCTCCTGGCCTCTGACTCTTGGAATGAGATGTGTTGCCAAAACGATTCCCTTCTTTCCAGTTCTGAAAACTCCCCGAATTTTAGTGCAGTCTAGATTTAGTCTAGATTTAGATTTTCCCTCTCAAATTGTTGCAATCCATTGTTGAGACAGCTGTTAAGCGGCTGTCACTCTTTGCCCTTAGATGGAATAGGGGAAAGTTGCCATAAAAACAACGTGTTCTGTGTTGTTTAGAAAGAGACTTAAGTTCTTTGGAAAATGTCTGAACTGGTGGGTTTTTAACCGTCTAAAATTTTGACATTCTTTTATGCTTTGGTTCCATGATTTGTCTCGCATTCTCTGCAGGGATTGTGGGACTTTACCAAATCGGTTTGTAATAACACCTCGAAGACGCTATCCGATCCATCAGGCCCAATATTCCTGTCTGGGGGTACTTCCCACAGTGTGCTGGAATGGTTATCACAAGAAGGCTGTGCTATCCCCTCGCAACTCCAGGATGGTGTGTAGCCCAGTGACTGTGAGGATCGCCCCTCCTGACAGAAGATTTTCGCGTTCTGCGATGTGAGTATTATCGTTGGAAGAATACTCTCCCTTTTCCTGTCCACTTTATTCTTCTCCAGTTGTTCCTATGACAACATGACTACAACGCAAAAAAGAAAGGACGAATCTGCTTATTTGAATGAGAAATACCAAATTCTAGTAAAACCATTTGTTTTTCACTTTTTGCCCTTGCTAAGGGGAACTGTTGTGAGTGTATAAATTATACTTTGGCCTGTTGGTTAGCTTCTGATTTCCGTTTCTGATATGGCATGGGAATTAAAATATCTTACGGCTAGAATCTTGTCTTTCATTATAGACCAGAGCAGATAATCAGCTCAACACTGTCCTCACCATCAAGTAATGCCCCAGACCCATGTGCAAAGGAGACTGTACTGAGTGCCCTCGAAGAGAAGAAGAAGAAAAGAACAGTGGAGGAAGAAGACCAAATATTCGTTGATGGCCAGGAAAATAAAAGAAGGTAACAGGCTCAGGAGAGTACTAAGCCAGTTTCCCGCTTGGACTCCTATGGGATGAGATGTAGACATTCCCGTAAAGATACAGAGGCCACCTCCAGTTTGTGAGCCTTCGTAGGCCCCCTTTCTTTGGCTTTCATGAAAGAACCTAATAACAAGGGTTTTAATGCTGTTCATTTCAAGGCACAGGTTAGATCGATGTTATAATTTACCTTTTCTGTGAGTAGTAGAGATAAGCTGACAGGTATTAGCCATGTTAGCCTCATGCTTCTGTATTAATGTGTTAAAGTTTATTTTCAAGAAAGAAGGCTCTAAGTCTTCCCGTCGGAATTTTGTGGTGTTCAGTTATTTGGGTAACCACCAGTTATAGTGTCTCTCTGTCTCTTTTTTTTTTTTGAGTCGGAGTCTGTCTCTGTCCCCCAGGCTGGAGTGCAGTGGCCCGATCTCAGTTCACTGCAAGCTCCGCCTCCCAGGTTCAAGCCATTCTCCTGCCTCAGCCTCCCGAGTAGCTGGGACTACAGGCGCATGCCACCATGCCCGAGTAATTTTTTTGTATTTTTAGTAGAGACAGGGTTTCACCATGTTGGCCAGGATGGTCTTGAACTCCTGACCTTGTGATCTTCCCGCCTTGGCCTCCCAAAGTGCTGAGATTACAGGCTTGAGCCACGGTGCCCGGCCCACCAGTTCTAGTGTCTTAATCGTGCTGAAGGAAATGCTTGTGAAAGAAAAATGAAAACTAGAGTTTGGTAGTTTTATCAATAATGAGATTAAAACCAATTTCCTGGCGGGGCAAGGTGGCTCAGGCCTATAATCCCAGCACTTTGAGAGGCTGAGGCGGATGGATCACCTGAGGTCAGGAGTTCGAGATCAGCCTGGCCAACATGGTGAAACCCCGTCTCTATTAAAAATACAAAAATTAGCTGGATGTGGTGGCGGGCGCCTGTAGTCCCAGCTACTCCAGAGGCTGAGACAGGAGAATTGCTTGAACCCAGGAGGCGGAGGTTGCAGCGAGCCAAGACTGCCAGTGCACTCTAGCCTGGGTGACAGAGCGAGACTGTCTCAAAAAAAAAAAAAAAATTCCTTATGTGGTTTGTAAAATAACCTAATGAAAATGGAATAGTTTTCTAATTATAGAAAGAAAAGAAGTTGAAGTGGCTGAGCATTTATTGAGCACCCACTGTGTATGAGACCCTACTGCAAGTACTGTGGATAGAGCAGTGGACAAGACAAAATCTCTGCTCTCATGGGACTCTTGAGGGAAACACCGTTTTATAAGGCTGGGTGTGGTGCTGCACGCTTGTACTCCTAACACTTTGACAGGCCGAGATGGGAGGATCACTGGAGCCCAGGAGCTCAAGACCACCCTGGGCAACATAGTGAGACCTCGCCTCTACAAAAAATTAAGAGATCAGCCAGGTGTGGCGGTGCATGCTTGTAGTCCCAGCTGCTCTGGAGGCTGAGGCAGGAGAATCGGTTGAACCCGGGAGGCAGAGGTTTGTTGCAGTGAGCCAAGATCATGCTATTGCACTCCAGCCTAGGCAACAAGAGCGAAACTCCGTCTGGAAAAAAAAAATTTACCTTTCAGAAGCTTAGGGATTCTAAACAACCATTTTCTGGTCTAGCATGGAATCTGTGCTCCATAGAGATAGTATAAGGTCCCAGAAATGTGAGAATACACTTTAAAGGGACAAAAAAAAGTCATGTCATTTCACTGAGACTTTTTTGATTTGTCACAGGCGCCATGATAGCAGTGGCAGTGGACATTCAGCATTTGAGCCCCTGGTGGCCAATGGAGTCCCCGCTTCTTTTGTGCCTAAGTAAGTGCGAGTCCATCCGGATGAAATACCAACTGTTTGGAAAAAGGCCTGATGAGAGCTGTTGCCCTATAGATTTTCCTCTTTGTTTTTTGCATTGCTTAATTAGTTCAGGTTCACGTCTTTGAAATTAGGAACATTTTGAGTAACTTGCCACAATTAACTGCCTTCTGTCTAATTCCTTTTAATGTTCTTGCATTAATATGGATGAAATATGCTGAGACTAGAGGTTTTATAAATATATTCAATAACCAAGCACGTACACACAAGGATTGCAAAGTTTGTGCAGTGGATAAAACAGTATGAAACTTAAATGTTAAATTTCTACATGTCAGTTTACAAACAAATTGGAGGAAGAATTGGGTGGAAAGGCAAGTGGCTCAAAAGTATGTGTGGAAAGACTTAGGATACCTTAGGTACCTCATCTGAGTCAGCAGTGTGATGTGGCCGCCAGGAAAGCTAAAGTGCTCCTGGTCTGTGCTGTTAGAAGAAAGACTAGAATGAGGCAGGTGGATGGTATTCCTGCCTCCGTAGTTGTGCTCACTGTCCGTGGAGCACTGTGGGCAGATCAGTGTACTGCACTGCAAGGGAGGGTGTACACAAACGGAAATTCATTCCCAGTGAAGCAGTGAAGATGTTAAGGAGATTTGCAGCAGCCCAAAGGGGTGGTGGTGGATGATGGGGTTTTGGAGGTATGGAAGTATTAGCCCAGAGGAGAAAAGTCTCAGGGGGAATAAAGAAATAAGTGAGGGAAGGACAATGGTCTCCAAAAAACCAAAGGACTGTCCCTTGAAAGAAGCGAAATAACTTGCTCTGTTTGACTTCAAATAGGATCCGTGGGTGAAAGTTACAGGAAATAGACTGTAATCCACTGTGAGAATAAACTGGTTCATGGTTGACGTGGGTCACTCTAGGAGAGAGTTGTCTATATTTTAACAGGTTGGATGACTGTCCTACAGAAAAGATGCGTAGGAGATTTCTGTTTCCATTGGAGGTTTAGAAAAATGATGAGTTCCTCTTTAACTGTGATTTTTTTTAACAGCTTTGGAGGTATAATTGACATACAATAAATTGTTTAAAGCATGTGACATTTTGACACGCATACACCTGTGGAACCATCCCACCACTAAGATAATAAACATCCATCACCTCCAAAAGTTCCCACATGCCTGTAATCCCTCTCTTTAGTTCCACCCCTGTCCCCAGGCATCCACTGATCTGTCTTCTGTCACTGTAGATAGGTATGCATTTTCCAGAATATTCTATAAATCATACATTTAAGTTTTAAATATTTGGCTTTTCTTACTGACTTTGTCAGATAGATTTGGCCAGATTGTTAGCAGTAAAAATTAAAAGCATTATTCTCTTCCCTTCATGTTATTAAGAAAGATGTCATGACCGTGGATGAAACCGTAAAAGAATGTTGCCTTCAATAAAGCATCTAACTGTCTTCTTCTCTTTTATTAGGCCTGGGTCTCTGAAGAGAGGCCTCAATTCTCAGAGCTCAGATGACCACTTGAATAAGAGATCCCGAAGCTCTTCCATGAGCTCCTTGACAGGCGCTTACACAAGTGGCATCCCTAGCTCCAGCCGCAATGCCATTACCAGTTCCTACAGCTCCACCCGAGGCATCTCACAGGTACAAGTACAGCTCTTGTAATGTGGGGGACATGAATTCCCAGCATTCATTCATTGATTAGGGCTAGACGTGGTAGCTTAGCCCTGTAATCCCAGCACTTTGGAAGGCCAAACCAGCCTGGGCAATATAGTGAGACCTTGTCTGTACAAAAGAATCTTTAAAGAAATTTTTTTAAATAAAGTAATTGGTTAGCAAAAGTTTACTAATCACCTTCTATCTGTTGGACATTAGGATTGTCTCTTAACTAATAGAAAATACAGATCATTGAGTGATGAATATAGGCCAGCAGAACGGAGTAGAAAGCCCAGAATGTAAAGCAGTGCATGTGTGCGAGCTGATTCGAGCCAGAGCTGTGATGTAGATAAACGGACAGAGGGTGATTCGAAAGGTAGACTGAGTTGGGTCATAAAAGAGATTTATAGGCATTTAGAATTGAGTGCAGGGTTTTTAAACAAGCGGTCATGATTTTTTGGAAAGGGGATTATCGCATAGTATAAGGAACAGAGCAGGCTTTGCTGCTGGACAGACTTAGATTCAAATCTTGGCTCTGAGGCTGGGCGGGATGGCTCATGCCTGTAATCCCATCACTTTGGGAGGTCAAGGTGGGAGAACCTCTTGAGCCCAGGAGTTCAAGACTAGCCTGTGCAACAGAGCGAGACTGTGTCTCAAAGAAAAGGAAAACATCTAGTAGCTATAAGGTCTTGGGCAGACAATCACATAACATCTCTTTTTCTTATCTCTGAAGTGCTGTTGCAATGATTGAGGGTAATATTTAAAAAGCACCTATTACAGTGGCTGTCAGTAAGTGGGTACCCAGTATACAGCAGCCAGACAAAAAGATGTAAAGCATGTAAGGAGAAATGTTTTTGAGAGGAGGAAAATTTTGAGATGAGTTTATCAGCCCAGAAGGCTCTGACAGTCATATAAATGAACATTAATAACCATAATACCATTATCCCTCTTAAATTATTAACCTTAATATTATTTAATATCTAATTATTATTTTTGATATGCAAACTTTTCCAGCTTTGGCCTATGGGAGCCAAACTGGCTCCTGTATCCTTTATTTTGATCACAGCAGTCTTCGACAGATAGCTTCATTGCTTTTTGCCCACCTTCCCAAAGTCCATTTTTAGCCTATACTGAAGTTGGCTGTTTCTTCTAAAAGCTTTGGTTTCTTCCAGTTAGAACTGTAGAGACTACAGTCTTAAGTTTTAGGAGAGATAAGATAGACAGATCCTCTAGAAAGAGGAATGTAAATAATTAATTCATAATATTCCAAATTCAAATTTATGGTGGCAGGATTTTTTATGTAATCTATTTGATTTTATATTTTTATGTATTACACCAAAAATGTTGGTTTATAATTACTTTGATCCTAGTTCATGCAATTTTTTTTTTTTTTTTTTTTTGAGACAGAGTCTTACTCTGTTGTCCATGCTGGAGTGCAGTGGTGCGACCTTGGCTCGCTGCAATCTCTGCTTCCTGAATTCAAGCGATTCTCCTGCCTCGGCCTCCCAAGTAGCTGGGACTACAGGCGCCTGCCACCACGCCCAGCTAATTTTTGTATTTTTAGTTAGAGACGAGGTTTCAACATGTTGGCCAGGCTGGCCTCGAACTCGTGACCTCAGGTGATCCACCCACCTTGGCCTCCCAAAGTGCTGGGATTACAGGTGTGAGCCACCATGCCTGGCCATGCAATTTCAAAATAGCGATATCAGTGTCATTATTAACACTGTCATTATTAAGACTGCTGAAGTCAGTTTAAGAATTGTGATTCATTTTGTCTTTATATCCCTCTGTGAATCCTAGGGACATGTAATCGATATATTGTGTTTTAAAGTAATGTTAACTGTCCTTTGGGTATACCAACTTTATATACAGTGAGGTTCGTTTGTTCAGTATGTTTGAAAGTTACAGGGATTTCTATGTTTTCCTTTTTGAAATAGGTCTATTTTAAATTATGTAAAATACTTAAGTTGTTTCAAAAAAAATACACTAAAACAAGATACACTCAAAAATTCAATTTCCATCCCTTTCCACTCTACATTTTTCCTTCCTCTCCATTTTTATTATTTTTTGATTATCCTTTGTTGTTTTTTAAACGATATGCATATCAGTGTATCTGAAAACCGCCACCTTCTAACATTTAAGGTAGTAGACAGTATGTATAGATTTGAACCTTGCTTTTTCACATAATAGACAGTTGAGGTCATTCCATAGCAGTACACAGAAACTCATCTTTGGTCTTACAACTGCATAGGTACTCTCGTCCTCTGTTGACAAACGTTGGGTTGTTTCAGTCTTCTGCTATCACAAATAATGCTGCAAAGAATACATTTGTTCATATGTCATTTCACCCTTGGCAGTTTTGCCTCTGGAAAAATTCCTAGAAGTCAGATTCCAGTCAAGGGTTAAATGCGCATGTAATTTTGCTGGGTATTGTTAAATCCCCCTACAGGGCATGTACCACTCAGCATTCCCCTCAGCATTGTATGAAAGGGACCATTTCTCTATGGCCTTACCAGCAGATTTGGTTATTGTAGCTCTGGGCTTTTACCAATTTGACAGGTAAAAAATAGTACCTAGTATGGGCGTGGTGGCTCACGCCTGTAATCCCAGCACTTTGAGAGGCCGAGGCAGGCAGATCACCTGAGTTCGAGACCATCCTGGCCAACATGGTGAAATCCTGTCTCTACTAAAAATATAAAAATTAGCTGGGCATGGTGGTGCACGCCTGTAATCCCAGCTACTCAGGACACTGAGGCAGGAGAATCTCAGGAACCCGGGAGGCAGAGGCTGCAGTGAGCAGAGATAGCGCCACTGCACTCCAGCCTGGGTGACAGAGTGAGGCTCTGTCTCAAAAAAAAAAAAAGCTAGCTGAGCGCCACTGTGGCTCATTGTTGTAATCCCAGCACTTTGGGAAGCCGAGGCAGGTGGATCACCTGAGATCAGGAGTTTGAGACCAGCCTGACCAACATGGCAAAACCCCATCTCTACTAAAAATACAAAAAATTTAACCAGGTGTGGTGGCGTGTGCCTGTAATCCCAGCTACTTAGGAGGCTGAGGCAGGAGAACTGCTCGACCCCGGAAGGCGGAGGTCAAGTGAGCCAACCTCACGCCACTGCCCTCCAGCCTGGACGACAGAGTGAGAGTCCATCTAAAAAAATAAATAAATAAAATAGTATTTAATTTTTGTCTCTTATGAGTAGTTTGATCATCTGTTCATACGTTGAATGATTATTTTCAGTTCTGTTTCCGTGAGTCTTAGTTCATATATCCTTTACCCATTTTTCTGAAGGGCTACCAGCCAAATCTCACGTTCAAGAGTTTTTCCTATAGTAAAGAAACCTATTCCAAATGAAGCAAAGTTTTGAACGTAAAATAGAAGTGCAGTGTTACAAGAAACAGGCTCCTCTTGCATTGCTGGTGGGAGTGTCAGTTGGTACAGCTCTCTAGAGGGCTGTGTGGTAGGAATTGTCCACATAAGAGATACACGCACCGTTTGATCAAGCAGCTTTACCTTTAGGAAGTTATCCTACACATATACTGGAAAATGGATACAAGGATTTAATGTAACATTGTTTTAATAACAGCAGCTTGGAAACAATGTACATGTTACTTTTCAGGGAGCTGGTTGAATAACTTACAGTATTGGTGTAAGTTGAAATATACTATGTAACTATGAAAAAGAATAAGGCAACTGAAGAAGTACTCATGAGAATGATCTCAAAGGAATTATATAAAAAACAAGGGTCAGAATTGTATAGTATCCTCTATTATTCGGGCTTTTAAAAATCTTTTGGCCAGGCACAGTGGCTCACGCCTGTAATCCCAGCACTTTGGGAGGCCGAGGCGGGCAGATCACCAGGTCAGGTGATTAAGACCATCCTGGCTAACATGGTGAAACCCCGCCTCTACTAAAAACGTTTTTAAAAAATTAGCTGGGCGTGGTGGCGGGCACCTGTAGTCCCAGCTACTAGGGAGGCTGAGGCAGGAGAATGGCGTGAACCCGGGAGGCAGAGCTTGCAGTGAGCAGAGACCGCGCCACTACACTCCAGCCTGGGCGACAGAGCGAGACTCCATCTCAAAAATAGATAAATAAATAAATACCTTTTAATATGCATAAAATAATTCTTACAGGATATATTAGAAACTGGTAATTGTTATTGAGATAAAAAGGAAATTTACTTTTTACTGTACATTCTTTTTTTTTTTTTTTGAGACAGAGTCTTACACTGTCGCTGGGACTGGAGTGCAGTGGCACGATCTCAGCTCACTGCAACCTCCACCTCCTGGATTCAAGCGATTCTCCTGCCTCAGCCTCCCAAGTAGTTAGGATTACAGGCTCTGGCCACCACGCCCAGCTAATTTTTTGTATTTTTAGTAGAGACAGGGTTTCACCACATTGGCCATGCTGGTCTTGAACTCTTGACCTCGTGATTCCACCCGCCCTGGCCTCCGAAAGTGGTAGGATTACAGGTGTGAGCCACCACGCCCAGCCTACTGTACATTCTTATTGTTGGAATCGGTAACGTGCAAATATTACCTTTCCTGGTTTTGGCTTTTTTAAGTAAAAAAGTAAAATTCCTCTGTCCCAGCGATCCGAGTCTCCATCCAGTAGGTACCCATTGTTAACATTTTTACTGTGTGCAAACACAGATAATACAGATAATTTTTGGACTGTTCTACATAGCAGGGTCACAGTATATTTGCTTTTTAAAAAGCATCTTCTTTTCTCTTTTATCCATTACATCTTGCATAGCATTTTGTGTCATGTAATTTGCCTCATTCTTTAGATGGCCTTTCTTACTAGAGTATAATACACAGAAAAACACAAATTGTAACCACCACCCAGGTCAAGTAATGAAACATTTTCATCACCCAGAAACCTGCCTCCTGCCCACTCCCCATCATGCTCCTCCTTTGCTTCTTATTAGCACCTTTTATAGTGTACCCTGTTTTTGAATTTTATATAGATGGAAATAGAGTATGCATTCTTTGATGTTTGACTTAACATTTTACTTGTGAGATGTGTCCACATTCATGCACATAGCGGTAGGTAATTCATTGTCATTGATGTATATACTGTTCCACACTATGAATATAACCGCAGTTAATTTATCCATTCTGCCATTGGACATTTGGGTTTCCAGTTTGGAGCTATTATACATAATATTGCTATAGATAATTGTCTAAGTCTTTTGGTATATATAAAGTATGTGTACGTTCACTTTTAGTAGATATTGCTAACCTTTTTTTTTTTTTTTTTTTTGAGACAGATTCTTGCTCTGTCACCCAGGCTGGAGTGCAGTGGCGCGATCTCGGCTCACTGCAACCTCCGCCTCCCAGGTTCAGCTGTTCTCCTGCCTCAGCGTCCCTAGTAGCTGGGACTGTAGGTGCAGGCGCATGCTGCTGTGCCCAACAAATTTTTGTATTTTTAGTAGAGACAAGGTTTCACTATATTGGTCAGTCTGGTTTCCAACCCCTAACCTCAGGTGAGGCCTCAGCCTCCCAAAGTGCTGGGATTACAGGCTACAGTGCAGTGGCACCGTGTTGGCACTCACTGCAACCTCTGCCTCCTGGGTTCAAGTAATTCTCATGCCTCAGCCTCCCAAATAGCTGAGATTACAGGCGTGCGCCACCACACTGAGCTACATTTTAAAATTTTTAATAGAGATGGAGTTTTACCATGTTGGCCAGGCTGGTCTCAAACTCCTGACCTTAAGTAACCTGCCTGCCTTAGCCTCCCGAAATGCTGGGATTACAGGCATGAGCCACTGCACCCAGCTGCTAAGCAATGTATTAAAGGGAGTGTTTCAGTTTATATTCTTTTTTTTTTTTATTTTGAGACGGAGTTTCACTCTTGTCGTCCAGGCTGGAATGCAATGGCACAATCTTGGCTCATGGCAACCTCCATCTCCTGGGTTCAAGTGATTCTTCTGCCTCAGCCTCCTGAGTAGCTGGGACCACACACATGCACCACCATGCCCGGCTAATTTTGTATTTTTAGTGGAGATGGGGTTTCTGCATGTTGGTCAGGCTGGTCTCAAACTCCCAACCGCAGGTAATCCAACTGCCTTGGCCTCCCAAAGTGCTGGGATTACAGGCGTGAGCCACCGCACCCAGCCCAGTTTATATTCTTACCAGCAGCATATGAGATTTTTATTTATGTTGTTCCATATCCTCACCAGCACTTGGTATTGCCAGTCTCTTTAGCCATTCTGCTAAGTGTGAAGTAATATTTCATTGTGGTTTTAATTTGCATTTCCCTGATTACTGAAATACCAACTGTTTATTGGCTATTTGTATAGCCTCTTTTGTGAGATGCCTGTTCAAATTTCTTGGCTCTTTTTTTTTTTTTTTTTTGAGATGGAGTCTCGTCCTGTCACCAGGCTGGAGTGCAGTGATGCAATCTGGGCTCACTGCAAGCTCCGCCTCCCGGGTTCATGCCATTCTCCTGCCTCAGCCTCCCGAGTAGCTGGGACTGCAGGCACCCGCCACCATACCCGGCTAATTTTTTGTATTTTTAGTAGAGACAGGGTTTCACCATGTTAGCCAGGATGGTCTCAATCTCCTGACCTCGTGATCTGCCCACCTCGGCCTCCCAAAGTGCTGGGATTACAGGCATGAGCCACCGCGCCCAGCCTCTTGGCTCTTTTCTATTAAGTTGTCTTTTTCTCAGAGATTTGAATATGCTTTTTATATATTCTAGATACAAGCTCTCTGTCATGTATGTGTTACAACAAAAGTGTCCTGCTCTTGCCATTCTACTTCCTCGTAGTTAGCGTAGTATTTAGGAAATCTTTGCCTACCTAACCTAAGGTCATGATAATTTTCTTCTATGCTACCTTCTAGAAGTTTTATTATTTTATTAATACTTTCCATATGTAAATCCATAATCCACCTGAAATTGATTTTTGTGTATGGTGTGAGGTTGGGATCAAAATTAGGTTGTTTTTTGTTTGTTTTTTACTGTAGAAATACCCATTTCTCTCAGCAACATTTATTGAAAGGATCATCCTTATTTCTCTGCAGCACCGCCTTTGTCTAATTTAAGTGTCCATTTCTAGACTCTGTTTTGTTCCATTGGACTATTTTTCTTACTACCCTTGTGCCAGTCTTTGTTTTACTCCTACCCTTATACTTTAAGTCTTGATAGAGACAGTCATCCCACTTTCTCATTTCTTTTCAGGACTGTCTTGTTTCTTGGCCTTTTGCATTTTCATATAATTTTTAGATCAACTTGTCAGTTTCCACACACACAAAAAAAAGTTTTGAGATACTGATTGGGATTGCCTTTCATCTACTGATTACTTTGGATGGAATTAACATTGTTATAAAATTGACCTTGTTTGCTTCTAATCTATGAACATGGAATATCGTTCATTTCTTTATTTAACTTTTGAGACAAGGGGTCTTGCTCTGTGGCCCAGGCTGGAGTGCAGTGGCATGATCATAGCTCACTACTGCCTTGAACTCCCAGGCTCAAGCAGTCCTCCTGCCTCAGCCTTTTGAGTACAGGCATGCATCACCACACCTAGCTAATTTTAAAAAACTTACAGTAGAGACAAGGTCTCACTATGTTGCCTAGGCTGGTCTCAAACTCCTGAGCTCAAGCAATCTTCCCACCTTGGCCTCCCTGAGTGCTGGAATTATAGGCATGAACCACCATGTCCCACCTCTTTCATTTATTTACATTATCTTTAATTCTTCTCTGTAGAAGTTTTACTTCTCTTGTATTAGATTTATTTCTAGGTATCTGGTTTTTGTTTTGTTTTTTGAGATGGAGTCTCACTCTGTCGCCCAGGCTGGAGTGCAGTGACACAATCTCGGCTCACTGCAACCTCCACCTCCCAGGTTCAAGTGATTCTCCGCCACCACACCTGGCTAATTTTGTAGTTTTAGTAGAGACAGCGTTTCGCCTTGTTGGCTAGGCTGGTCTGAAACTCCTGACCTCAAGTGATCCACCTGCCTCTGCCTCCCAGAGTGCTGGGATTATAGGCGTGAGCCACAGTGCCTGGCCCTAGGTATATGATTTTGATGCTGTTATAAAAAGTGTCTTCAAATTGTGATTGGCTGTGCCGGTGTGTAGAAATACAACTGATTTTGTATTCAGAAAATTTGCTAAATCTGTATGTTCTTTAGGATTTTAGTACATACACATGTCTATGATAATGAGTTTTTCCTTTCCTCTGCAGTCTTATTCTGTTTATGTCTTACTGCACTTGGCTAGGACTTTGAGTTGAATAGACATGATAATAAACATCCTTGTCTTGTTATATCTGAAATGAGTGTGTACGTACAGTCAATGAAGTAGAGGAGTAATACTTTTTTCCCCTAATTGTTAAACCAGTTGTCCAGTTGTCTTCCAATCCTAGCTAATCATTACAGTCACCTTTGGCATTTTTTTTTTCCTTGGTAGAGAAGAGACCTCACTATGTTGCCTAGGCTGGTCTCAAAACTCTTGGGCTCAAGTGATCCTCCCACCTTGGCCTCCCAAAGTGTTGGGATTACAGGCATGCACCACCACACCTGGCTAATTTTTGTATTTCTAGTAGAGATGAGGTTTCACCATGTTGGCCACACTGTTCTCGAACTCCTGACCTCAGGTGATCCTCCTGCCTCAGCCTCCTGAAGTGCTGGGATTACAGGCGTGAGCCACCTCATCCGGCCCCTTTGGCATTTCTGACCCTTGCTTGCTCAGTGATGTGTATCCCTCAGTGTCTGGAGCACATTGTGAACAAAAATGCAAGGTTTATGTCTTTGTTTGTTTTAATTGTATTACTTTAACTACAGATAGGGTCTTTCTGTGTTGCCCAGGCTGGTCTGAAACTCCTGGGCTCAAGCAGTTCTCCTGCCTCAGTCTCCCAAAGTGCTAGGATTACAGGCGTGAGCCACCACACTCGGCCATCTATGTGCTTTTTAAAGTTCCACAGGTGGCTAGGCGTGGTGGCTCACGCCTGTAATCCTAGTGCTTTGGGAGGCCAAGGTGGGCAGATCACGAGGTCAAGAGATCAAGACCATCCTGGCCAACATGGTGAAACCCCATCTCTACCAAAAATACAAAAATTAGCCGGGTGTGGTGGCATGCTCCTGTAGTCCCAGCTACTCATGAGGCTGAGGCAGGAGAATCGGTTGAACCAGGGAGGCGGAGGTTGCAGTGAGGTGAGATCGCGCCACTGCACTCCAGCCTGGTGACAGAGCAAGGCTGTGTCTCAAAAAAAAAAAAAAAAAAAGTTCCACAGGTGACTGATGAGCAGTCGTGTGACAACCAGCGAGGTAGTGTCAGGGATCTGAAGTGATTGAAAATGCCGCTTATATATTCAATCCTTGGATCCCTTTGATGAATTTTTGTATTCTGCTCTTTTATATCCCTGTAATCCCATGTTTTTTAAACCATTGTGCTCTGGCCTTTCTTGCTGTTTGAGCATAACTTCAACTGTTATTGCCGTGAGCAGTTTTCTCAAGCTCCTCCTGGGCCCGGCTTCCTGATGGTGGCCTCACTGAACTGTTCTGCTGCTCACCACTTGTCTGAAGCTTCCTCTTTTCCCTTTTTGAACTCTTGTTAAGCATTCCTGTTTAACAAGAATGGCTTCTTGTTTGTACTTATATGATGGCTTCCTGTTTGTACTTATATGGCTTCCTGTTTGTACTTATATGATGGAGCGGGTACTGGGTAAGAAATCACTAGCAGCTTTTCAAGTAGGAAAGATGGTCTGAGGTGACAGTTTAGTGGCTTTGTAATTAGGCTCAGCACTTACGAGACTATTTGCAGTGTCCGCTCAGTGCCATCTACTTTGCTGCTGGTCTGTGGAGGAAGCAGAGATGAAAACACCATCTTTGCTGTCAAGAACTCGCCTGGTGGAAGAGGCAGATGTATGGATAATCATCACATGATGATAAATGCCATCATTGTTGCAAAAGTCATAAATGATATGACAGTGGTTTTTTTTTTGTTTTTGTTTTTTGTTTGTTTCTTTTTGAGACGGAGTCTCGCTCTGTCGCCCAGGCTGGAGTGCAGTGGTGCGATCTCGGCTCACTTCAAGCTCCGCCTCCCAGGTTTACGCCATTCTCCTGCCTCAGCCTCCCGAGTAGCTGGGACTACAAGCACCCGCCACCACGCCCAGCTAATTTTTTGTATTTTTTTGTATTTTTAGTAGAGATGGGGTTTCACTGTGTTAGCCAAGATGATCTCCATCTCCTGACCTCGTGATTCGTCCCCTTTGACCTCCCAAAGTGCTGAGATTACAGGCGTGAGCCACCACGCCTGCCCATGACAGCATATTTTAAAAATGAAGTTAGTAAACTAAAATCGAAAATTTAATGGAAGCAAGACTAAATTAGTTTACTGGGTTATCTTCTTTAATTTACTTGTATCCTTTCCATAGACAGTCTAGCACAGGTTTGAATGTGTCCTGGCTCTTCATTACTGAGGCTAACGTTCCACCTAATATATGCAAAAGTGTGTCCATCCCTTCTGCCTTTATTCATATTCCATTACTTTTATAGACTTTTCTTTTTTTGCTTTCATAATTAATACTAGCAGTTGACTTTTCAGGGGTCTTTCTTCACAAACAAATTTTTTTCATTTTCTTTCTTTTTTTTTTTTTTTTTTTGAGACAAGGTCTCACTCTGTCACCCAGGCTGGAGTGCAGTGGGGCAAACTCAGCTCAGCCTCCTGAGTAGTTGGGACGACAGATGCAAACCACCACACCCAACTGATTTTTCAATTTTTTTTAGAGACGGGGGTCTCGCTATGTTACCCAGGCTGGTCTCAAACTCCTGGGCTCAAGCGATCCTCCCACCTTGGCCTCCCAGCATGCTGGGATTACAGGCATGACTAACCATTTAACCATAAAAAATGTTTTTTTAGTCACTTAAAAAGAGACTTCGTCATGTTGAGGGTCAAATGCTAAGTTATCAGCAGACTCAGTCATGTCCCTCTTGATTTTTAGCTCTGGAAGAGAAGTGGCCCCAGTTCATCACCCTTCTCTAGCCCAGCCTCGTCCCGCTCCCAGACACCAGAGAGGCCAGCAAAGAAAATAAGGTACTTGGCATTCTCCTGCAGTTTTCATTTGCTGCGTGGACAGACGGGGGTGAGGAAGGGTGGGAAACGAACCTGGCTCTTAGGCTTTGTGCTGCTGTGACTTGGAGAATCAAAGAAACTAAGTCCCTGAGGGAGAATGCAGCACCCACCTGAACCACTATCATCCCTACAGTCTTGGATACTGACTCCAGTGGCCTCTGGCTGTCGCCTCCCACTCCAGCATGAGGGATCGGGTGCAAGCACAGAGGCCATGCAGAGTGGAGAGCAGAGAGAGTCAAGTCAGCGGGCAGTCGCCTTCAGGTTCTTGACTCGAGCTGACCCCCTGGGTGCTTGCAGTTGGCTGGAATGCCACTCCCTCAGGGATCACATCTGTGTCTAGAACTCCCAGGGACTTGGTAGGTTGTAAGTAAGGTTTGAAGATGATTGTTTTGTGCTTGTTTCAAGACAAAAGCTGTCTCCATGGCCTCTGTGAGCAGCCTCCCTTCATGCTGTTGGAATTTCCTTCTGACTTTTTTCATCCTGGCATGCTGAGATCTTCAATGATGGTTGTTTTAGATGTTGGCCACTTGGTAGTTAGGAGGGTGTGAGAAATTATTTCATACTTCAGCCAAGAAGTCTTTCTAGACTAAATTGTTCCTTTTCTCCCGACAGAGAAGAGGAGCTGTGTCATCATTCCAGTTCTTCAACTCCATTGGCGACAGACAAGGAGTCCCAGGGAGAAAAGGGTAGGTTGCTGAGCCAGGAGGAGGGGCTGCTGTTGGTGGTGGAGGTGTTTGTGGAGGATGTAGAGATTAATACCTATTGAAAAAAGGTCTTGAGCATTGCTATGTCTAAGGCATGTTAGATACAAAGAGAGATTTCCTCTCCTTCAGAAGTTTATAGTCTGATGAGGGAGAAAGGCTACAGACAGGGGCTAACGATTGGATAGAGGTAAGCTCCGTTTGAGTCACCTGTGGGTGATCCTAGTAATTACTGCACAGTAAGCGGTTTGTGTGCACGCCTTAATCTTGCAAACACCATCCAAGCAACCAAACCATAGAAGATTGAATCTTTTCAGAGATACCCATTGAAAACTCAACGTGAAATGCAAAGTAGGTGGACACAACCATCCATTTCTGGAAGAGGGAAGGAAGCAAATGAGTCTTGATTTCTTTCTTTAGTTGCAGATACAACCCCAAGGAAGAAACAAAACTCGAATTCTCAGTCTACACCTGGCAGCTCTGGGCAGCGTAAGCGGAAAGTTCAGCTGCTGCCTTCTCGGCGAGGGGAACAGCTGACCTTGGTATGGTCTTGTCCATCTACTCCTGCCCTCCCCGGCTTAGCTCTCCTAAGTCTTAGGAACGCTAAGGACAAGTTTCTTCTGTTTTTTTTTTCTAATTTATTTTTGTTTTTGTTTTTTGAGACAACATCCCTCTGTCACCCAGGCTGGAGTGCAGTGGCTCGATTTTGGCTCACCGTAACCTCTGCCTCCTGGGTTCAAGCAATTCTCCTGCCTCAGCCTCCCAAGTAGCTGGGATTACAGGCGCTCGCTACCACGCCTGGCTAATTTTTTGTATTTTTAGTAGAGATGGGGTTTCACCATGTTGGCCAGGCCGGCCTCAAACTCCTGACCTCAAGTGATCCAGCTGGCTTGGCCTCCCAAAGTGCTGAGATTACAGGCGTGAGCCACCATGCCCAGCCTTCCCGTTTTTTCTGATTGGCCTGACTTCTTCTTTTTCTCTTTGGTAGCCTCCACCTCCCCAGCTTGGCTATTCGATCACTGCCGAGGACCTAGACTTAGAGAAGAAGGCTTCGTTACAGTGGTTCAACCAGGCCTTGGAGGACAAGAGCGGTAAGGAGCACAGATCGTTGCACACTCGAGAGGTTTCAGGTGTCTGTTTTCTTTGGTTTTATTTTGGTGTTTGAAAAAATGGGTTTCTCTGGGAAAATCCCAAGTAGGATTCCATGTTTTCTTGTGGTCTTTCTCACCTGAGATATCCATGTTGGTCTTCACGGGAACTGGACAGCAGGGACCACTGCAGTTGAGGGCAGGCATTCCTCCATGAGCTGTGCTGAGACCCTGCTCTCCGACAGGCACCTGGAAAGAAGTCCCAGACAAGCCAGGACTGCTTCACCTTTCTTTGTTTCTTAGATGCTGCCTCGAACTCTGTCACTGAGACCCCACCTACCACTCAGCCTCCGTTTACCTTTACCCTGCCTCCTGCTGCAACTGCCTCCCCACCCACCTCCCTCCTGGCCCCAAGCACCAACCCACTGTTAGAGAGCTTGAAGAAGATGCAGAGTCCCCCGAGCCTGCCGCCCTGCCCAGGTGAGCTGGAGTGGGGCCGTGGATCCAGCCTTCTGAGCAGCATCCCCTGCTTGGGTTGGAATAAGGGCGTCGTGCCTGTCAGTCGCTGGAGATTGCTCTGCAGGCCGAATGCACCCTGGCTCAGCATGCCGGAGCGGGCCCACGTTTAACAGCGCCGGAGCCTGCATCAGGAAGTGTTAGAGAAGGGGTGCTGCGACACTCAGGATCTGAAGCCTGGCTCGTAGCTGCCCTGAGCCTCGCCTTCCTCATCTGTGAGATGAGAATGATCTTCCCGGTGCAGCACCTCTGAAGTGTGAATGTGGTGGTGTGGTCAGGATATCCTTGCCTATCAGAACCACCGGTCCAGAACAGCCCTGCTTCCTTTCCCTCCAGCACTTCGAGGGCTGCTGGTGTTCCCGGCCCACGCCTTCATGGCACTGCGCGCACACACCTCTTTATCAGACGGTAACCTGGGGTTCGTACTCACCCTCCCTGCTCAAGGGCAGAGACTTCCCCATTCATAGTTGCGTGCTCTTAGCGCCTGGCAGGTGAGCTTAGTAGGCAAATAAAGTGTATCTAGATTCATACGTGAACTTCAGAGTTCAGACAATTGGACTGTCTTAGTCTCTACACATTAGGCCCCCATTTAGGCCCCATTTTATCCCCTTCTGTCTGATGATCTGTGAGGTAGAAATAATGAACACTTCCTTGATTTACTGTACAGGCCTGTAGTGTAGACTTAGCTGAGTTTATTGACTGACTCTTGGATCCCAGGCTCTGTGGTAGGCGTGGGGAGGACACTGAAATACTGAATACCATCATCTTTGAAGTTTATTCCAACTTCACATTTTCTATTCTTCTTCCAGAATCTGCTGGAGCAGCAACCACTGAGGCCCCCTCACCTCCAAAGACACCCAGCCTCCTGCCCCCGCTGGGTTTATCACAGTCAGGGCCTCCAGGGCTGCTCCCCAGCCCCTCCTTAGACTCCAAACCCCCGACCACTTTGCTGGGGCTGATCCCTGCTCCATGCACGGTACCAGCCACTGACACCAAGGCACCTCCAACCCTTCAGGCAGAGACGGCTACCAAACCCCAAGCCACATCTGCCCCGTTCCCCGCCCCCAAACAAAGCTTCCTGTTTGGAACACACAACACCTCACCTTCCAGCCCTGCCGCCCCTGCTGCATCTTCAGCATCTCCCATGTTCAAGCCCATTTTCACGGCCCCACCCAAGAGTGAGAAGGAAGGCCGCACACCGCCTGGCCCTTCAGTCACAGCCACAGCGCCCTCCAGCTCCTCCCTCCCCACGACCACCAGCACCACAGCCCCGACCTTCCAGCCTGTCTTTAGCAGCATGGGGTCACCTGCGTCTGTGCCCTTGCCTGCTCCCTTCTTCAAGCAGACAACTACTCCCGCCACTGCTCCCACCACAACTGCCCCGCTCTTCACTGGCCTGGCCACCGCCACCTCTGCTGTGGCTCCCGTCACCTCCGCCAGTCCATCCACAGACTCTGCTTCGAAGCCTGCATTTGGCTTTGGCATAAACAGTGTGAGCAGCAGCAGTGTGAGCACCACGACCAGCACCGCCACTGCCGCCTCACAGCCTTTCCTCTTCGGGGCGCCCCAGGCCTCTGCTGCCAGCTTCACCCCGGCCATGGGCTCCATATTCCAGTTTGGCAAACCTCCTGCCCTGCCCACTACCACCACAGTCACCACCTTCAGCCAGTCCCTGCCCACTGCCGTGCCAACGGCCACCAGCAGCAGCGCTGCCGGCTTTAGCGGTTTTGGCAGCAGCCTCACCACCTCCGCCCCGGCCACCAGCAGCCAGCCCACTCTGACGTTCAGTAACACGAGCACCCCCACGTTCAACATTCCCTTTGGCTCAAGTGCCAAGTCCCCGCTCCCATCATATCCGGGAGCCAACCCCCAGCCCACATTTGGGGACGCTGAGGGGCAGCCACCGGGGGCCGCCAAGCCAGCCCTTGCCCCCAGCTTTGGCAGCTCTTTCACTTTTGGAAACTCTGCAGCCCCGGCCCCGGCTGCTGCACCC
This sequence comes from Pongo abelii, assembly GCF_028885655.2. Lineage (NCBI taxonomy): Eukaryota > Metazoa > Chordata > Mammalia > Primates > Hominidae > Pongo > Pongo abelii. Next base: position 13,315,641 of record NC_071991.2, read on the forward strand.
ACACCTGCACCCGCGTCCATGATCAAGATCGTGCCTGCGTACGTGCCTACGCCCATCCATCCTACCTTTGGCGGTGCCACGCACTCGGCGTTTGGGTTGAAAGCCACGGCTTCGGCCTTCGGCACTCCCACCAGCTCACAGCCCGCCTTTGGCGGCTCTACTGCTGTCTTCTCCTTCGGTGCAGCCACCAGCTCCAGCTTTGGAGCCACCACCCAGACCGCCAGCAGCGGGAGCAGCAGCTCGGTGTTCGGCAGCACAACACCATCACCCTTCACGTTTGGGGGTTCGGCAGCCCCCGCTGGCAGTGGGAGCTTTGGGATCAATGTGGCCACCCCAGGCTCCAGCACCATCACCGGAGCGTTCAGCTTTGGAGCAGGACAGAGTGGGAGCACAGCCACCTCCACCCCCTTCACGGGGGGCTTAGGTCAGAACGCCCTGGGCACCACCGGCCAGAGCACACCGTTTGCCTTCAACGTGGGCAGCACGCCTGAGAGCAAACCTGTGTTTGGAGGTAAGGAGGGGCGTGGACTTGGGCTGCCGGGCCGGACACTGAAAAGCCGTGCCCGTGAAGCCTGCGTTCTCGGGGAGCTTATGCTGTGGCAGTGAAGAGACAGGCACTGAATATAGAACTCATTGAAATGCTAGGGCACGATACCTGTTTTGCTGACATGTAATAATGACTGGAGGAGCCGTTGTGGATTTAACTGGTCAAAGAAGGCCTTCTGAGTAATTAACAATTGTAAGCTGAAGGTTGGGCGTAGTGGCTCACGCTTGTAATCCCAACATTTTGGGAGGCCAAGGAGGGTGGATCACTTGAGGCCAGGAGTTCAAGACCAGCCTGGGCAACTTGGCGAAACCCTGTCTCTACTAAAAATAACAAAAAATTAGCCGGGCGTGGTGGTGCCCACCTGTAATCCCAGCTACTCGGGAGGCTGAGGCACAAGAATGTTTCAACCCAGGAGGTGGAGGTTGCAGTGAGCCAAGATCATGCCACTGTACTCCGGCCTGGGTGACAGAGCAAGACTCTGTCTCAAAAAAACAAACTGAGTATAGGGGTGGGGTGGGGGTGGGTACAGCACAAGTGGACATGCCTTTCAGGCCCAGGATGGCGCATGCAAAGGCCCAGAGGCAGAAACATGTTTGGTACATTGAAGAGCAGAACAAAGACAAGCATGGTAGGAGGGCAGGAGCTGAAGCAGTGGTGTGGAAGGACGCCAAGAGGCGAGGATTGTTTGTGGCCAGGGTTGGGTGTTTGGGTCTTAAGTGTTCAGGAAAACCATTGCAGAATCAGGCAGAAGGATGCAGTGACGGTTCCTCCCGTGTGGAAGATGAACGTAGATCCCATGGCTTCTGTTTTCTTCGTGAAGTAGGAAGAAAATCTGGGAGAGAGAGTCGGGATAAAGTGTATAAAAAAGAGGTCTTTTGAAATAGTCATTTTCGACAGTGGGGGAAAGGAACATCATACTAAAAAGTGTAATCAGTTTCCAGGCAGTTTGTGGGCTGGCAAATTGTGATTGTGAAGTTAAAGTGAGGCCAGTTTGCATGGCATGCGTTTCCCAGCGACACTGTGGGTGTAGACCTAAGGTCAGTGGACAGCTGGTGCCACCCGGCCATGGAGACCCCAGCAAGCACAGCAGGAGGGGCAGCGGGTCAGTGCCCCGATGCAGCTCAGGGGGTGCAGGAGTGGAGAGCGGGTAAAGTCAGCTGCAGGAGGGGTGGTGCCTGCAGGAGATTGGGGAGCCGGAGCAGTTGTGGTGACAGTGTGGATGCAGGAGTGGTGGCAGGGGTCGGGGAGAGGAGGTCATGGGGGTGGCAGGGTCGAGGGGCTGAGAGGACCATCAGTCAGCCCCACAGGGCGAAGTCACCATGAGTGGTGATGGGGAGGAAGCCAGTGAGCCAGGGGTCCTCTGTGAATCAGGGAGTGAGCTGGCAGTTGACAGGTGACATGAGGACATGGCAGATTAAAGTGATCTGAACTTGAGTTTTACGGTATTTAGGGAAGGAAGAGAAACAGTGTGGAAGCAGCGTGGGAGCACAGGGAGCCTCCCCTTGCCTGGGCTGGGGGCCAAGCCCTGAGAGCAGCCTTCCCTGCAGAGGGGCTGCCAGAGAGGGCATCGGGCAGGCAGCCAGAGCCAGTCAGGGCAAGGCCGGGGAAGGGAGGGTATCGCAGGACATCACAAAAGATGAGGGATGGACAAACCAGGCTTCAGAGGGGAGGGGACAGTGGCTAGGGGGAAAAGGCCTGAGGAGGTAGCCAACCCGGGTACACTAGGAGGCGGGGGCCCCAGAGTACTCCCCTCTGCAGCGATGGTCAGGAGGCTCACGAGGTGGCTGTGGGGCAGGGGGGCTTTTTTGTTTTTGAGACAGAGTCTCGCTCTGTTGCCCAGGCTGGAGTGCAGTGGTGCGATCTCGGCTCACTACAAGCTTCACCTCCCGGGTTCACGCCATCCTCCTGCCTCAGCCTCCCGAGTAGCTGGGACTACAGGCACCCGCCACCACGCCCGGCTAATTTTTTTTTGTATTTTTAGTAGAGACGGGGTTTCACCGTGTTAGCCAGGATGGTCTTGATCTCCTGACCTCGTGATCTGCCCGCCTTGGCCTCCCATAGTGCTGGGATTACAGGCATGAGCCACCGCACCCGGCCTAGGGGGACTTTTTCTCTGGCATGGCATGGCCATTAGCAGGTGGGAGAAGCAGACTGAGCTGGGGCACCAGGCATGAAGACTCAGTTGTCTGGCTCAGTTGCTGATGGAGGAGTGCCCCAGAAGCAGGAGTGGGGCTGAGGGTCCTGTGGGAAGTGCCCTGCGGAGCGCAGGCTCCTGCCCGGCTCCTTGCCTGCCTCCGCCCTCTGCTCACTGGCCAGCTCTCTGCAGCTCTGCTCTCTTCATTCCAGGCACCGCCACCCCTACCTTTGGTCAGAACACCCCTGCGCCTGGAGTGGGCACATCGGGCAGCAGCCTCTCCTTTGGGGCATCCTCAGCACCCGCCCAAGGCTTCGTTGGCGTTGGACCGTTCGGTAAGCGGCAAGCCGCCCTGTGGCCCTGCTCGTCTGTCTGAGGTGGGGTTGGGCAGGGTGGCAGGCTCCTGGCCCTCTGAGGCCCCGTGAAGATCAGGTTCAGCACAGGAAAGACATTTCGGGTTAGGAGTCCAGCACCGCCCAGGGATGGGAGGTGGATGGCAGAGATCAGAGAGGAGCTGCCCGGGGTGGAAGTTTGCCTCCCATGGGAAGCCAGGTAAAAATGGATTCGTGGGCCTCGCTCTGAGACTCCCTGGGAGTTTGCATTTCAGGAGGCTCCTCCCGTACAGTGTTTCTGACGCAGCGGGGAAAGCCCTATTGAGGCACCCTGTGTTTTGTTACTGGCCTGGCCTTCCAGAGATTCGGGCACCCAGAGCCAGTCTCAGGTAGCAGCTGCCCTGATGAGGTCTTGTTGAATCTTTCCAGGATCGGCGGCCCCTTCATTTTCCATTGGTGCGGGATCCAAGACCCCCGGGGCTCGACAGCGACTGCAGGCCCGAAGGCAGCACACCCGCAAAAAATAGCCTTTGTCCCCTGTCCCTGCTCCACCCCTTCCCTAAATCTGGACCTTGGCACCTGCTAGGAAGAGCCTTGGACCCTTCCAGTTGCGTAAAGCAAACCTACCCCGGATCTCTGGCTTCAACCGCCAGGGGGTAGTGGCAGCCCTGGGGCCCTTTCCCTTCTCCTGGAGGAAGCACAAGCCTCAGGGATGGGGAAGCAGGATGCGGAGGGCCAAAGCCCGGGACCTCTACTTGAACAGTTCCACTGGGGAGGCTGGAGAACTAAGGAAACACCTGTACATAGTGTCCGCTGCCCTGACTCCCGCTTAGCACACCCTTAGGCAGGCGCCCCTTCCGCCTTTCCCCGAGAGCTGTCGTCGCTGGAGGGTGCAGGGTCCAGCCCGCCTGGATCGCTGGTGTGCACCTGATGGGATTTGGGAAATGGGTTATCCCTAAAGCTTTATCTTGCTTGGCTTAGCTGTGAGAGGTGGTTCTCTTCCTCTGGTCCCTTCTGGGGACTCTGTTTCCCCATTTCTTGCTGCTGTGTCCCTCACCGGTTCCTTGCAGGATTCCTTCCTTTTTAAATGCCCTTGAATCTAGCTTTGCCTTGGAGACCCCAGTGGGTGCTGCTCCTGCTGTTTTCTTCTTGCCAAGTCTGAATCAATGTTTCATCTCCAATCCTCTGCCAGTTTGGCCCCTCAAAGCTTGGTGGCTCAAGACTGTTAGCCTGGCAGAGCCAGGGGTGAGATACCTCACTCCAGGAGGGAGAAGCTCTTGGAGCAGGCAGGATGCCCACCGCTGCTTCAGCTGCCTCCTCGCCCAGCTATCCTTTGGCCCCATTGGGCCCTCGTCTGCCTCTCCAGGATTGTATGTTTCAAGCCTTGTCCTGTGTTCCTTTGTCTGACGCTCTGTGTGTTGCTCTTTGAATCGAGTTTGGAGGAAGAATTGAGTTGTATGAGTGGCGGCATGTTGGTAGTGCCGGACTTCCTGTTTCAAGTTTTCTGGGGCCTCGCTAATTGAATGTGGAAAGTAGCACCACTTGACGGCTACAAGTGCCGACTCCTGAATTTTCCAATGGTGTTCTGACTTCAAGGGCTGGCAGCCCGGGAGAATGGGTCCCGGGGGAAGCAAAGACCTCTTCCCTCTGCTGTTTCTGTCCCACTTAACTGACCTCACTGGAGGCTACATCACCCAAAGTAGATGTTAGAAAACCTAAATTAATGAACCATATTTTTAAAATCCTATTTTTCCCCCCTCTGCAGCCCATCCTTTCCTTCCGTCCTTCTGAAACCACATACCCCAGGCCCAAGCGCCTTGCTGCCACGCCCAACCTCTTTGGGAGAAGTATGAATGCGTGTGTCTAAATTAAAAGAAAAAAATATTTAAACATTTTTTAACAAAAATTTATTTTTGTATTTAAGCTAAATTGCCTTTTAAATTCCTTCAAGCTTGGTTCATAGAGGTGGTTAAGTATAAATGCTATTAACTAGGAATTAGCTGTATAGTTAAGTTATACCTGTGCAAAGAAGAGGCTCAAATGCTGTCCCCGGCAGCTTTCCTGGGGGACTAGAGCTCCTTCTGGCGACGTTATATGAAATGTAGTTCTTATTTTATAAATAATGTGATTGATGTAGATGTAACCGGTGCCCCCTCCCCGTTGTGACTGAGGGCGAGTGTTATACCCGGCTGCGTGTGCAGCTGAGGAAGGAGTGAACCTCAAGCCTAAATACCTGTTAGGATTGGAGGGTCGGGTGGGCCTGGGCCTGGGCCTAGCAACCAAGCTTCTACCTGTACCTTACGTAAGGTAGACCCTCCTAGTGTCAGTACCTGAGCTAGTTTACCTCAGTTCCGCAGGCAGGACAGCCGGTCCGGGAACCCTGAGTGAGTGTGAGTGTGGATGTGTACAGTATACGCACTGGACGGCAGCGGGAGGCTGGGACTTTCCATTACAAATAGAGACTTCATTCCTGTTGAGTCTAGTTGGAATTTTTAGTATGAATGTGAGATTTTTCTCCTGCTTATGTTATTAAGAATAAAAAACTGTGATCTATCATAGAGTACGTTCTGCATTTTATTTCTGCAGGCAACACTTTGCTCACCAGCAAGAACACAGCCCGGGGAAGGGACCCAATAACCTTTCAAAACCCAAACTGCTGCCTGCGGTGAAGGCCCAGGGTCCTCCACGGAAAGGACGGGCATCTTCCTTTCCCACCAGGAAGGAGTCAGCCCAGAGCCTCTGCTATGTGCAAGGCGGTGTGCAAGCACCAGCTGCGGCTTTTTGCTGTCTTCTTTTTCTTTGGGGCTGGGCTGGGTGTGCATTCTGGTGCTGATGCTTTGGCCTGTGAGGCTGAGCTAGAGAAGTGTAGATGTTAGATGTGCTGGTGCCATCCTGCGCCTCCCAAGCACGCCCCCACTCACTCACCTCGGCACCTCGACCCGTTCAATTACAGCAACGAAGAAGCCACTGCTGAGCGTGGTCTCAGGGGAGGCCCAGAGGCAGTGCTCGGCACCCGGGAACGTGCTCAGGCCTCGGTGGGGCCAGGCAGGCAGGGCGGGAGCTAGCCTGCGAGAGAAACAGCCCCAATGCTGGGTAAGAGAGCAGCTCACCCCGTCCCCTCCACCCACAACCCTGGCACACACCCTGTACCTGAAGGCGCCGGGGTTCTGCTGCAGCGCATCTCGCACCACATCTTCATTCTCCTCCCGGCAGAGGGAGCACGTGGAGTAGACGAGCCGCTGCAGGGAAGGGAAAGTGAGCGCGTGGCACAGGGCTCGCTGCTGGAACCCTGCCAGGGCATGCAGACGCGTCGGGCTAGGTGTGCCTGCCCCAGGCTCCTCCAGCTGTCTGCTCGGCATACCTAAGGAAAAGCGTGTCTCAGTTACACAGCTTCACAGAGAACTTTTGTCCCAGGGGCCCAAGCCCATTAAAGTGTCAGAACTAAGACCAAAACAAATGACTCCAGGTCTAAGCTGCTGTGGACCTGTGAGTTCCTCGGCCACGCTTTCTCACCATCTCACCCGAGCCACTGCAGGAAGGATCCAGCAGGATGTAGTGGACCTCATGGTAGCGCGGGTCTGAGGGGGAGACCGCCAGGAAGTCCTCCTCAGCCAGCTCACAGCAAGAGACGCCAGCCCGGGCCAGCAGCGTGGCCATGGACGCTAGCCGCTTGGCATCCAGGTCAAAGGCAAAGATCTTCCTAGGGCAGAGGGCAGAGCAGGGGTGAGCTGAGCACACATGGAGCAGCTAAGGGCCTGTCACAGCTGACACAGACAACCAGAACATGCAGGTTAAGCCAGGACACACAATATTGGAACGGCCTACGTTTAAAGGGCCCAGAGTCAGAGGTAACTGGCCTGGGGCCTCTGCCCCAAGGGCTAAGAGATCCACATCTCACACCTGCGGTGGGGGAAGCTTAGCTTGGGGCAAATACCGTTAACTGCTTTGGTGCAGCAGGAAAGAGTTAAGCGAAAGTCATCCTTTCAGCCTTCATTACCCACTGAAAGGCACAGAATCAAACCCCATGTCCTCCTGCTCCTGCCTGTGGCACTCACCCTTGGTTCTTCAGAAGAGCAGCCAAGTGACTCGTCTTATTGCCTGGGGCGGCACAGGCATCGATGACATGGGAGCCTGGCGGGGGGTCCAGCAGCATGGCTGGGAGACAGCTGGCCTGGCGGGCAGAGCACAGAGGCCGGGTAAACAGAGACCCCAGGCTAGGCCCTTCCCGTGCCTACACATTCTTCCCTTTTCTATTTCTCTTGCCTACCCTGTCCTGCAGAATGAGGTGTCCGGCCCGGTACAGTGGGTGCTCATGCAGATCTGTCTGGGCGGGAAACACCAGCAGCTCCGGCATCAAGGAGTCCAGGAGAAAATGCTTCCCCTTGAGGGCTCGAAAGTCGTCGAGGCTGCCAGGGAAGAAGAACCATTCATTCATCATTTCCTAAATTTCTTCCTGCCAGGCCCCATTTCAATGGTTCATTCATGCAATAAATGTTACCACAGCTACGGAGAAATCAACAGGGTGATAAGGGAATCCGGGAATCCGCAGTTGAGGGAATGGGTTGTCAGGCCAGACTGATGGGTCAGGAGCCTCCTCTACTGTTTGCCAGCAGTGGGAGCCTGGGCAAGTGATTGAATCTCAAGCCCCACTGGCATCTCTGTTAAAAAAGTAGGTGTGGGGATTCAATGAGCCAATACATCCAAGATACTTACTTGCCACAATTTAATACATGTCAGCTATTTCTGTTGAAGCATAACCTTGGAGAAAGGTTACTTTACAGGGGGTTGAGGGGATGCAGGGAGGTGAGAGCTGAGCTCATTCTTGTTGGATGAGGAGTTAGTCATGTGAGGCGCTTAGGTTAAAACTACATTCACTGTAACTCAGTAAAGGAGTCCCGCCCAGTCTCCCCGACCCATGCAGAAATGGGCCTAGAGAGTCACATGTCTCAGTTCAGAAATCTATCAAAGTGGCAGAGCTGGAATTCAAACGCAAGCAGCCGTTCTCTGCTATTCCACCCTGGTGTCCAAGCAACATGGTAGGGCAGAAGGAAGAGGATCTTACAAAGAGTGGGGGAAAGGGAAAGGGGCAGAGGCTGCTTCTCAGAGCCACCAAAGGACAAAACGAGACAGGTGTGAGCCCAGTGGAGGAGGCATGGGGCAGGGACCAGCCACTGTTGCTGGCACACTGGTGCACGCAGCACCGTGGCAGATGGACCTGGAGAGGAAGCATGGGGCAGGGACCAGCCACTGTTGCTGGCACACTGGTGCACGCAGCACCGTGGCAGATGGACCTGGAGAGGAAGCAGGAGAGACAGCACAATGGAGCCAAGAAAGGACTTAGTATGGCCAGGCGCGGTGGTTCATGCCTGTAATCCCAGCACTTTGGGAGGCCGAGGTGGGCAGATCACCTGAGGTCAGGAGTTTGAGACCAGCCTGGCCAACAAGGAGAAATCCCGTCTCTACTAAAAATACAAAATTAGCCAGGCGTGGTGCTGCATGCCTGCAATCCTGTAGGGAAAAGAAAGAGAGATCAGACTGTAACTGTGTCTATGTAGAAAGGGAAGACATAAGAAATTCCATTTTGACCTGTACCTTGAACAATTGCTTGGCTGAGATGCTGTTAATTTGTGACTTTGCCCCAGCCACTTTGCCCCAACTCTGAGCTCACAAAAACATGTGTTGTATGGAATCAAGGTTTAAAGGATCTAGGGCTGTGCAGGACATGCCTTGTTAACAAAATGTTTACAAGCAGTATGCTTGGTAAAAGTCATCACCATTCTCTAGTCTCAATAAACCAGGGGCACAATGCACTGTGGAAAGCCGCAGGGACCCCTGCCCTGGAAAGCCAGGTATTGTCCAAGGTTCTCCCCATGTGATAGTCTGAAATATGGCCTCGTGGGATGAGAAAGACCTGACCATCCCCCAGCCCGACACCTATAAAGGGTCTGTGCTGAGGTGGATTAGTAAAAGAGGAAAGCCTGTTGCAGTTGAGATAGAGGAAGGCCACTGTTTCCTGCCTGCCCCTGGGAACTGAATGTCTCGGTATAAAACCCGATGGTACATTTGTTCAATTCTGAGATAGGAGAAAAGCCACCCTATGGCGGGAGGCGAGACATGTTGGCAGCAATGCTGCCTTGTTATTCTTTACTCCACTGAGATGTTTGGGCGGAGAGAAACATAAATCTGGCCTACGTGCACATCCAGGCATAGTACCTCCCTTTGAACTTAATTATGACACAGATTCTTTTGCTCACGTTTTTTTGCTGACCTTCTCCTTATTATCACCCTGCTCTCCTACCGCATTCCTTGTGCTGAGATAATGAAAATAATAATCAATAAAAACTGAGGGAACTCAGAGACCGGTGCTGGTGCAGGTCCTTGGTATGCTAAGTGCCAGTCTCCTGGGCCCACTGTTGTTTCTCTATACTTTGTCTCTGTGTCTTACTTCTTTTCTCAGTCTCTCGTCCCACCTGATGAGATATCCCACAGATGTGGAAGGGCAGGCCACCCCTTCATAATCCCAGCTACTCGGGAGGCTGAGGCAGGAGAATCACTTGAACCCAAGAGGCAGAGGTTGCGGTGAGCCGAGATCGTGCCAGTGCACTCCATCCAGCCTGGGGAACAAGAGCAAAACTCTGTCTCAAAAAAAAAAAAGGCTTAGCAGAGGAGTAACAGCATCAGATCTGCCTTTAGAGCTTCCTACAGTCAACCTCAACGAAAATGCAGTGAGACAGTCTGGAAGCAGAGAGACCAGTCTGGGAAGTTCTTGTGGTCATCCCAATAAGAAATGAGTGCTTAACCTAGGCAGTGTCCGGGGGAATTAAGAGAAAGGAATGGAGGCCGGGCACTGTGGCTCACGCCTGTAATCCCAGCACTGTGGGAGGCCAAGATGGGCAGATCACCTGACATCAGGAGTTTGAGACCAGCCTGGTCAACATGGTGAAACCTCATCTCTACTAAAAATACAAAAATTAGCTGGGCATGGTGGTGGGAGCTCTAATCCCAGCTACTCAGGAGGCTGAGGCAGGAGCATCGCTTGAACCCGGGAAGCAGTGAGCCAAGATCATGCCACTGCACTCCAGCCTCGGTGAGAGTGACAGAACGAGACTCAGTCCTAAAAAAAAAAAGAGAGAAAGGAGTGGAGCTGAGAAAGATGCTCAAGGTGGAGGAGTAAATGATTGGAGGGAGGGGAAGGAAGCACCTAGGATGACTCAGTTTCTGGCTTGACCAAACGGGTGGAAGATGGTGACATCTGTTAGATTAAACTGGGGATGTACTAGGTGTAAAGTCTGAGAGGAAAGATGAATGCAGCGACTGTGGCATCTGTGGTGCATTCATATGAACCTGAGGAGGGAAGAATGCAAGAGGGAAGTCTACACTGGGCGGTGAGAATCACCAGGTGGGAGGCAGGAGCTAAACTTAGAGAAAAAACGGAGAGCTCGAGAAGAATGTAGGATGGGGCTCCTAGGAGTTCGATGTTTAAGGGATGGGAGGAAAACAAACCTTGGAGATGGAGAAACTGCTGGAAAGGTAGGAAGAAAGCCCAGAGACCAAAGTCACAACTATCCAACCACTTCTCTTCCCAGTACCCCAGACACCTCCCAAGATGAGGACAGCCAGGGCTCTAAGCTCTCACCTGGAAGCCCGACCCTGATAGGTGAAACCTTGTCTCTTGAAATAACTACATAAACGGAGCAGGTCTTGAGAGCGTTCACACGCACAAATCGAGGCAGCTGGGAGGCTAGGTAGGACGCAATGAGCAGTGAGTAGGCAGGAGCAAAGTTCCCCGCCTCCCCCGCCCCTCAGCTCCTTCCAGCTCACCTGGACCAGGCCTGGATCCCACTTCCAACAGGTCCTCATTCCAGCTCACACCCCGAAGAACCTTGAGCCAAGCCAACTCAGCCTTGAGCCTCGCCTGGTGCCGGCCCAACAGAGCCTTCCATCAGCCCCCACGCCCTCGAAAGCCCTTTCCCAACAACTCATACACTAGCACCTGGGGATGAGGGAATAAAGACAAAAACGCCCTAAGCAAGAAGCATGAATGCCTTAGAACTAACTCTAATAGAGCCCGGGCACTGGAATGGCTAAAGAGATCACCTGACTAGATGGTTACAGATAAAGGTGGGGTACCTTACTCAAGATCACACCAGAAATTAACTACACAACAGGATCGGAACCCGGCGTCTTGCTTCCCAGCCTTAGACCCTTTCCCCACAGATGTTCACCAGTAGACCTCTGCACTCAACTTCTTGCCAACATTACCCTTTCGTGGGTGTGGGTTTGGGGTTTTTGGTTTTTTTTTAGAATTGGGGTCTAGCTCTGTTGCCCAGGTTGGAGTGCAGTGGCCAGATCATAGCTCACTGCAGCTGTGAACTCCTGGGCTCAAGTGATCCTCCCCCTTCAGCCTCCCCAGTAGATGGGACCACAGGTGCGCGCCGCCACGCCCGACTTCCTTAGTCTCCGCCACTCCCACTTTGTACTTCGGTTATTTAATCCTTCAAAACACTCAAAGTTAAAGCATTTTCATCCCATCTCAATTCGTAAACCAGGGAAGGTCGGCTCATACTCATTTCAGATGAGCGACTTGCTCCAGTCCCGCCGTGCACGGCAGCAGAGCTGAGACCAGATGACAAAGCGCTGACCGTCGGGGTTCACTTCCCCGTCCCTCCCCTCCCCTCACCTTGGCCAGGTGCGGCCGCAGCTGCTTCTTCGCACTGAGGAGGCCGGCGCTGGCGATCACGGCATCCAGCACGGCGGAGTAGCGCTGCGTTTCGCACACCAGCGCGTACAGCTGCTTCACGTTCTGTGTGGCCGAGGAAGACAAGCTGGGTCGGGGGCTCCGCCGGCCCTCCTCGCCGGGCCCCACCTCCCGACCCCACCCGGGCCCGTTCCACCCTACCCCGGCCCCGACCCCCCACCCCTACTTCTGGCGCGCAGGCCCGCTACCTGGAAGTTGCTGGAGTACACCAACCCCTTGATAGAGCCCTGGCGGCTCTCCACGCCGGCCAGCACGCCTGCAGCTGCAGCATACAGCCCCATGTTCCCGCGCGCCTTTACGGCTCTGTCGCAAAACGCACCCGGCTCTGCGCCCGCCCGGACTTCCGGGGTCCAAGGGCACGCCCTTCCGGGACCGGAAGTACCGGTCGAAGTCCACCTGCAAGGTGTGTGTGTGATCGCGCACCTGCCGGGGTAGAGAGTGCGACGCTGCGAGCCACTTCTTCTCTAGTTCTTCAGTCTAGAAGAACTAGAAGAAGTTTCTAGAAGAACTTCTAGAAGAAGTTTCGCCACTTCTTCTCTAGTTCTTCAGTCTTTGTCAATCTGATGGATAAATAGTGGGATTTTACTGCTGTTTAACCGCAGTTATTGGGTTGAATATCTTCACATGTGTATTGGTCATTTTATATATATATGTGTGTGTATATATGTGTGTATATATGTATATATGTGTGTGTATATATGTATATGTGTATATATATGTATATATGTGAGTATATATGTATATATGTGTATATATGTGTGTATATATACGTGTATATATACATATGTGTATATATATACATATGTGTATATATATATTTTTTTTTCAGACAAAGAGTCACTCGGTCGCGCAGTGTCGCGATCTTGGCTCACTGCCACCTCCGCCTCCCAGGTTCAAGCAATTCTCCTGCCTCAGCCTCCGGAGTAGCTAGGACTACAGGCCCATGCCACCACGCCTGGCTAATTTTTGTATTTTTAGTAGAGACGGGGTTTCACCATGTTGGCCAGGCTGGCCTCGAACTCCTGACCTTAGGTGATCTGCCCGCCTTGGCCTCCCAAAGTTTTGGGATTACAGGCGTGAGCTCCCGCGCTGGCCATAATTATGTGTCTCTGTTTATTGTCTTATCTTCCTTTGCCATGTGTCCTCCAATGGCTGTGTTCTCAGGGAGGATTTTTCTGTGTAATGGCAGAAAAGGTCCTAGCAACTCCAGGTCCACAATGTGGTTCACGATACCTGCCACTCACCCTGCACCAGTAACCACATTAGTCCCAGAGCCAAGCAAGAAAGCACACGGGGTATTTGGGTACCTGAAATGGGCCGGTTTGGCCAAATTAAGTGATGTAGGTATGATCCAGGCCTCAAAGCCACAATAACGGTTTTGTTTTTGCTTTTGATGAGGTCCCACTCTCACCCAGGCTGGAGTGCAGTGGCACTGTCATAGCTCACTGCAGCCTCGAACTCCAGGGCTCAAGTGATCCTCCCACTTCACCCTCCAAGTAGCTGGGACTACAGACGTGCACCACCACACCCAGCTAATTTTATCTTTTGTAGAAATGGGGTCTCACCATGTTGCCCATGGATGGTCTCGAACTCCTGACCTCAAGCGATCTTCCCACCTCGTCTTCCCAAAGCAGTGATTACAGGCATGAGCCACTGTGCCCAGCGAGGATTTTGTTCTTTTATCTTGAGATAAATGGTAGTCCTCTTAAGGGTTTTAAGTCATGGAGTGCTGTGTTCATGTATACTTCTTTAAAGATCAGTCTGGCCAGGTGCGGTGGCTCACACCTGTAATCCTAGCATTTTGGGAGGCTAAGGCAGGTGGATCACTTGAGGTCAGGAGTTCGAGACCAGCCTGGCCAACATGACAAAACCCGTCTCTACTAAAAATACAAAGATTAGCCAGGCATTGTGGCAGACACCTGTAATCTCAGCTACTTGGGAGGCTGAGGCAGAATCGTTTGAACCTGGGAGGCGGAGGTTGCAGTAAGCTGACATTGTGCCACCGCACTCCAGCCTGGGGGATAGAGCAAGCTTCTTTCCCCCCAAAATAAATAAATAAATAAATAAATAAACAAACAAACAGTCTGGTTACAGTGTGGGGATATAGGATGGAGGGGGCAGACTTGAGGCAGGGAGAGACCAATGGGGGTCATGGCAGTCACCTAAACAAGAACTGGTGGCCTGGACTGAGTTGGTGGCAATGGAGTTAGGTTGAAGTTGGCAGTGTGACTGCTAAGTTAAATCCACAGAACTTGCTCAGGAAAAAGGACAGGTCAAGAATAACTCACAGGTTTTCAGTTTGGGCAGTTCACACAATGCTGCTGTGTCTTTTGGTAGGATGGGCAAACCTGGGGTGGTGGAGTGAACAATGGCCACCCAGAGAGAGCAGGTCCTAATTCCTAGAGCCTGGAAATGTCACCTTCTATGGAAGAGATCTGTAGGAGTGATCAGGGGAAGGATTTGGAGAGGTCATCCTGGATTATCTGGGCAGGCCCTACGTGGCATCACAAGTATCCCTGTAAGAGAGAGGCAGAGGAAGGCCAAGCACAGTGGGTCACACCTGTAATCCCAGCACTTTGGGAGGCCGAGGCTGGTGGATCCCTTGAGCCCAGGAGTTCGCAACCAGCCTGGCCAACATGGTGAAACCCCGTCGCTACTAAAAATACAAAAATTTGCCAAGTACATGCCTGTAATCCCAGCTACTCAGGGGGCTAAGGCAAGGGAATTGCTTGAACCTGGGAGGCGGAGGTTGCAGTGAGCTGAGATCACACCACCGCACTCCAGCCTGGGCAACAGAGCGAGACTCTGTCTCAAAAAACAAAAAATAAGAGAGAAGCAGAGGAAGATTAGACCGGCACATACAGAAAAGGCCATGTGAAGATGGAGGCAGAGACTGGAATGATGCGGCCACAGGCCAGGAAACACCAGGGCGTGGCAGCCACCACCTGAAGCTGAAGAGGAAAGGGGCAGGTTTTCCCCGACAGTCTCCAGAGGGAGCGCGGCCTTGCCGTCATCGTGATCTTGGATGTCTGGCCTTCGGAACCACGAGAGATTAAACTTCTGTTGTTTGAAGCCACCAAGTTTGTGGTCATTTGTTACAGTAACCACAGGACACCACAGCCACAGGATAAATCTCAGGGATGGGGGAGTAGGAAGATAATGAGCGCGGTTTTGGACATGCCCTTGACGTCCAGGCGGAGCTGCTGAATGGCTGGAGCTCTAGTGGATGTGGCATGTAAGGGACAGGTCTCCTGGAGAGGGAACTTCTGAGTCATCCCTGTGGAAGGGATGACTGGAGCCATGGGTGTGGAGGTGTAGACAGCCAGAAGAGGTGCCTGGAGGCCCTCAGGCCATGAGTGGCCAGGAGGAGAGGCTGAATCCTCGAAGGAGACTGAGGAGAGGAGGGAGGAGAGTAAGGGCTGTGGGGAGGCTGAGGGTTGCTGTTTGCCCCAGCTACTCTCCCTCAGGCCCTCTTATTGGTCTGTGCACCCAGTTTGACTTCCAGTGGCCAGAGCCAGCATCTTGGTTAGAGGGCTACCCCGGAGCTTCCAGAACCCACTTAGCCTGTGGGTGTCATGAGTCAAAGGGGTATGAGAGCCTAGGCACAGTGGCTCACGCCTGTAATCCCAGCGCTTTGGGAGGCCAAGGTGGGAGGATTGCTTGAGGCCCAGACCAGCCTGGGTAACATAGCAAGACCCCGTCTCTACTAAAAATGTAAGTATTAGCTGGGCATGGTGGCAGACACTTGTCGTCCCGGCTACTCAGGAGGCTGAGGCAGGAGGATCGCTTGAGCCTGCGAGGTCAAGGCTGCAGTGAGCTACAGTTGCACCACCGCACTCCAGCCTGGGTGACAGAGCAAGATCCTGTCTCTAAAAATAAAGACTCGCAGCTGAGCACGGTGGCTCACGCCTGTAATCCCAGCACTTTGGGAGGCCAAGGCAGGCGAATCATTTGAGGTCAGGAGTTCGAGACCAGCATGGCTAACATGGCGAAACCCCATCCTATTAAAAATACAAAAATTAGCTGAGCGTGGGGTGCGCACCTGTAATCCCAGCTACTCAGGAGGCTGAGGCAGGAGATCACTTGAAGCTGAGAGGTGTAGGTTGCAGTGAGCTGAGATCATGCCACTGCACTCCAGCCTGGGTGACAGAGCGAGACTCCATCTCAAAAAAAAACAAACCAGACTTGAGCATAAAGTGCTGGGATTACAGGCATGAGCCACCATGCCCGGGCTTTTTTTTTTTTTTTTTTTCGAGATGGAGTCTTGCTCTGTTGCCCAGGCTAGAGTGCAGTGGAGCGATCTCAGCTCACTGCAACCTCCATCTCCCAGGTTCAAGCGATTCTCATGCCTCAGCCTCCCGAATAGCTGGGATTACAGGCATGTGCCACCATACCCAGCTAATTTTTGTATTTTTTGTAGAGATGGGGTTTCACCATGTTGGCCGGGCTGGTCTTAAACTCCTGACCTCAAGTCATCCTTCTGCCTTCGCCTTCCAAAGTGGTGGGATTACAGGTGTAAGCTGCTGTGCCCAGCCTCTGTCCCTTCATTTAAACCCATGTCTCCTGACCAAATTGTCTCTAAGACTAAAAGAAATGTGAGAAACACAGAGTCTCCCATAAACAGGGAGTGAGGAAGGCTTGGGAACTGCACATGTTCGTTTGTTGGGTCTAGAACATGGATCTGCTCTCTTCCCACAATCTGCAGAGCAAGTTTCAGGCAGGGCTGATACTGCCTGCTGCGCAAGGGTGAGGACGGTAAGCAAGGGATGCCCGGTGCTCCTGGATGTTGCTTCTGGCCATTTCCCACCTCTCCCAGCTCCCATTCCTCCTGATATCCTGCCTTACACCCAGCCACCCTGAACTTCTCATAACCAGAGTCCGCACGCCACTCCCCCTTTTACAGGATCGTTCCCTCGGCTTGCCTGGCAAACTCGGGTCCTGGGCCCTTCTCAGCCATCAGGCCTGTGCCCCTCTGCCAGGCCCCCCAGACACCTGCTCTTCCTCTAGTATTCTGTTTTGTTTTCTGAGACAGGGTTTCGCTCTGTCACCCAGGCTGGATCATGCAGTAGCATGATCACGACTCACTGCAGCATCAAACTTTTAGGCTCAAGCAATCCTCCCGCCTCAGCCTCATGAGTAGCGGGGACTACAGGCGCATGCCACCATGCCCAGCTAATTTTTTTATTTTTGTATTTTTTGTAGAGATGGGGTTTTACTACATTGGCCTGGCTGGTCTCGAACTCCTGGCCTCCAGCAATCCTCCTGCCTTGGCTTCCCAAAGTACTGGGATTGCAGGCATGAGCTACCCTCCTCTAGTATTTCTGTACCTTGAGTGAACTTCTGCTGTTCTAGTTACCCACAGTTCACCATTTGCCTCCCCACCCGTCTGCGAGACCCTTGAAGGCAGGGATGTGACTTTCCTCTGTTTTCCCCAGGCTCAGTTATAGTGCCAGCTGTGGGCAGCTGCTTGGGACGCGCTGGTTAAACCGCATGGAGGAACCAGTGGAGCTGAGATGCCCGTGCCCGCAGCCACCAGACCCTGGCTGAGCTCTCTCCAAAGTTATTACCTGGAGGCCATGGAGTGCAACTTCTGGAAGGCGAGAGAGAGGGAGGTTAAGGCTAGAAGGTGGGAAGCCAGGGCACTGTTGGGAAGGGGAAGGCCCTGGCGGGTATGGGGATGGGACACCTCCCTGTCCACTCACCTGGATGAACTCGTGGTGGCCCTCATTGCTGAACTGTTCTTCCAGCACATACTTGGCTTGGGCCAGCCGCTCCTGGGTTCCCTGGGCCTGCTCCAGCTGCATGTCCAGGGAGGCCACCAGGCCACGGGTGTAACCCCCTATCCCCTCCAGGCAGTGGGCCTTCTCCTCGTCCACCAGGTGGTGCAGCTCCTGGAACTCGCGGCGGATCACCCAGCTGAAGACATCCGACTCATTCTGGGACAGGGAGGGCTGGTCACTGCAGAGTCACAGCCGAGCTGCCAGGCTCTGTCTGGCTGGCCTCGGTGTCCCCAGGGCCTTCCTGACCAGGCTGGTCTTGGGACCTGAGTCTCAGGGGAGGCTGCATGGTCTGGCGCCAGGCAGGGAGTTCACCCCATGCATGGGGAGCCCTGGCGGTGGCTGTGGGGAGGGCAGCTGCAGCTCCCATTTCATGCTTGGGGAGCCCTGGCGGTGGCCGTGGGGAGGGTGGCCCCAGCTCCCATTTCAAATGCAGAGGCTCTGCTTCGGCCTGTTTTAATTTTTAATTTTTTTTTAAGAGACAGGGTCTCACTCTGTTGCCCAGGCTGGAGAGCAGTGGCACGATCATAGCTCACTACAGCCTTGACCTCCCAACCTCAAGCAATCCTCCCGCCTCAGCCTCCCGAGTTGCTGGGATTACAGATGCACGTCACCACACCCCACTTTGCCTATTTCAGCTATTAAATGTGCATGTAAGATTTTGTTTTATCACAGAGTTCCACAACTGAAGGAAAGCAGGAAGGCCCTGAGCAAGCAGGCTTTGCTGTGAGGGAGCCAAAACTGCCTGCAGAACCCTGAGCTCTGCCTCCACCAGGCAGGGCTGATACCACCTGCCACGCAAGGGTGTGGAGGGTACATGAGGGATGCCCATTGCTCCTGGATATTGCTCGGCTCCTGTTTCTGTTTCACAGCCACCTCCAGGGCCAGGGCTCCATGCTTCCCAGCCCCATGTGCCTCTCATTTCAGGAGATCAGCCAGGGCCCAGGGCTGCCAGTCTCTACACGCCTGCGCACCCAGGTACTGGGAGGGCACCGTGACAGGCTGGCAAGGTCAAACAGGCACAGGTGGCACAGGGGCGGAGGAGTCATGCCCATGCTTTGAGCTGTTTACCCCCTGGGACTCAAGTCCTGGGTTATCTCAGTCTCAAGGACGCAGAGAGCAAAAGCCAACTTGGAGCCAGTCCTGACGACAACTGGGTTGAATTCCCCTGAGAGGATTTGCGCTTTCCCCACCCCGCCCCGGAATGCTTTGAGTTCTGGCTTTATATGGAAGGCATGATTTTCTGTAAAGGACCAATGAGAACTGAGCTCTACAGGAAAGTGAAGGTGGCCGGTCCCAGGCAGGGGCAGAGGGAAGGGGCACTCACGACGATTCGGGTCCGGTTGTTCACCAGTTTGGCGATGAGCTCATTCACCTTCTTCTGCTCCTGCTTCAGCTCAGAGATGAGGGCTGCGAGCTCCTCCTGGAGGCAACAGGCCATGGCCCCATGAGCAGCTGATCCTTCCCCTTCTCAGCTCCTTGGATCACCTTCTTGGGAGTATCCCAATGGCCACAAGCACTCCCAGGGAAACCAGGGCGGGAACCAGAGCCACCCAGGCACCCTTGAGTCCGAAACAGGTTAAATTGTTCAAGAATACTCTGGGCGCAGAAGCTCATGCCTGTAATTCCAGCACTTTGGGAGACTGAGGTGGGACTTCACTTGAGGTCAGGAGTTCGAGACTAGCCTGGCCAACATGGTGAAACCCCATTTCTATTGAAAATACAAAAATTAGCCAGGTGTGGTGGCACACACCTGTAGTCCCAGCTACTTGGGAGGCTGAAGCACGAGAATCGCTTGAACCTGGGAGATTGACGTTGCAGTGAGCTGAGATCACGCCATTGCACTCCAGCCTGGGTGACACAGTGAGACTCTGTCTCAAAAATTAAAAATAAAAAATAAAATAATTCAAGAATATTCTAAGGGCCGGGCGCGGTGGCTCACGCCTGTAATCCCAGCACTTTGGGAGGCCAAGGCTGGCTGATCACGAGGTCAGGAGATCGAGACCATCCTGGCTAACATGGTGAAACCCCGTCTCTACTAAAAATACAAAAAAAATTAGCCGGGCATGGTGGCAGGCACCTGTAGTCCCAGCTACTCAGGAGGCTGAGTCAGGAGAATGGCATGAACTCGGGAGGCGGAAGTTGCAGTGAGCCGAGATTGCGCCACGGCACTCCAGCCTGGGCAGCAGAGCGAGACTCCATCTCAGGAGAAAAAAAAAAAAAAGAATATTCTAGGCTGGGCACAGTGGCTCATGCCTGTAATCCCAGCACTTTAGGAGGCCAAGATGGGAGGATCACTTGAGGCTAGAAATTTGAGACCAGACTGGGCAACACAGTGAAATCCCATCTCTAATTTTTTTTTTTTTAAAGAATATTCTGGGCCAGGCGCGGTGGCTCACGCCTGTAATCCCAACACTTTGGGAGGCTGAAGTGGGTGGATCATGAGGTCAGGAGATCGAAACCATCCTGGCTAACACGGTGAAACTCTGTCTCTACTAAAAATACAAAAAATTAGCCAGGTGCAGTGGCAGGCGCCTGTAGTCCCAGCTACTCGGGAGGCTGAGGCAGGAGAATGGCGTGAACCCAGGAGGCAGAGCTTGCAGTGAGCCGAGATCACGCCACTGCACTCCAGCCTGGGAGACAGAGCAAGACTCCGTCTCAAAAAAAAAAAAAAAAAGAGAGAATATCTGCATTGACAGCAGGAGCTTCTCAGGCATAAGAGGGTCTCAATGTCACCCCTCTGCATGACATGGAGAGAGTCACTAAATGTTACAGCTACCAGAAGTCACCAGGTGATGCTGGCACTTCCTGGATTGAATGCTGCCTGTAGGGGACCCCCCAGGTGAACTCTGTGGTCACCAGCAGATCCAAAAAGGCCGGCGCCAGGTGAGGCTAATTCTAGGGCCAGTGGCACTCACATGGGCCTGGGTTAAACCTGGTGAATCCCCACGCCTATGAACACCTGAATCCATTCCTGGTGGGCTTGGACACAGCACGGATTTGTGACCTCCCCAAGCTGACATAAATGCACTTCTCCTGGACTGCCCTGGCCCCAAATCTGACCTAGCCTTGGGGGTGCCAACCAGGACCCCTAGACCACCATCTACTGCACGACTTGACCAGAGCCCCCGTCGGTTTGTACCCATGCAATGTACAGAATTTTTGGCTTGGATCATGCCCAAGCACCAGAGAGCTGCAAGGGGCTTTCAGGAAGGGAGCTGGGTAAAGAATAAAGCACTTGCTGGCATAAACGGACAGAGTCCTTGCTCTGGAGAACGAGGCATCAGAACATCTCACAGCAGCCTAAAAACGGCATTCCAACGTCACCCTCCCCAGGCAGACAGATGGGACTCATTCCTTCCCCATGAGAGGAACTAAGTTATGCAAATCAATGCACCCATCAACGGAGCATCTCAAAATCTCAATAAACAGGAGGCAACGGGAACACCTAAAAGAGGGCAATAAAGGAGTGCAATTTAGTTGTATTCTGTGTTGCAACAGAGAAGAGCCTCGGGATCATCGAAACCCAAATCTGGCCGAGTACAGTGGCTCCCACCTGGAATCCCAACACTTTGGGAGGCCAAGATGGGAGGATCACTTGAGGCCAGGAGTTTGAGTCCAGCCTGGACAAAATAGTGAGACCCTGTCTCTACAAAAAAAAAAAAAAAAATTAAGCCCAAATCTAAAACAGGGACCCAAGCTGGGCTGCTGGATCCTAACCACAAAGGACAGATAAGCTCCCAGCCTGTTTCCCTCCCTCCTTCCCATCAACTAATAAAACATAAACTCGGCTTCCCCACCTGCAGTTGGCTTCCACCTTCCATACTCCCCTAAACCTGCTCTTGCCAAGATAATCAGTTCTTACTGCTACATCTGACACTTTTCAGTCCTCACAGACATTTCACACACGTGATCTCCTCCTTCAGTCTCTGTCTCTCTGATTTCCGGGAGGGCCACACTCAGCCGGTGTTCCTGTTCTGAGGATTCTTTCTATTCCTTTTTTCAGGGCTCTCTCTCAATCCAGATTTTAAGCCTGGTACCCCTTGGGGTCATCATCAGTGTCTTCCCTTATCACTATGTAGACTCTCCTGGGTTGGTCTTCTCCACCAAAGGGGAATTCAGTGACCACCAGGAGGAAGGACCCTCCACACCTCTCGCCCTGAGCCCCATTGCTGTCCTGGTCTGCACACCCCTCGACCTGACTGCACATCCCCAGGCACCTCCCACCTGCCCACGCCAGATCCTCCCCTGCGATCACTTCATCTGTGCAAGGGGGAATTACAGAGCTGGAGTCAACCTCCCCGTCCCTCACCCTCCTTGCCACACACAGTTGTCAGGGTTTTTTTCTTTTTGAAATTTGTCTTTGGTCTGCCCCAGACCTTTGTCCCAGTTCCCATCGACTTAGGTCCTGGCACCCTCGTCTCTCACTGTCCTTTTGCCTCACCCTCAAAGCTCCCCTCTGCCAGAGAGATCTGAGCATGTCATCACCAGGTTAAAACCCTCCAGCCCCCGCCTTGTTCCCTCATCCTGTGAATAAACTCCAAATCCTTTCCCGGGTCGCACTGGCCTCTCCATGCCCCGGCCGCAGCTTACCTCGCTGGCCCTATCTCGCCCCCACCCATGCTCCCTCCAGCTTTATGCTGGGATTACATGAGTGGCCACTGCACCTGGCGAACAAGGCTAATTTTGCAACTTTTGTAGAGGCAGGGGCTATGTTGCCCAGGCTGGTCTCAAACTCCTGGACTTAAGTGATCCACCCACCTCGGCCTCCCAAAGTGCTGTTATTATAGGCATAAGCCACCCAGCCATGTGTTTTATAACAGGTGTTTTCTATATATAACACCCAGCCAGGTATTATTACTCGTCTTAAAGAATGATCTGCTAGGTTTGGTGATGGTCTATAAAGGCGGGAATTCACTGATTCAGCATTTTGGACATTTACAATGTTCCAGTCATGGCTCCAGGCACTGAAATACACCAGGGGACAAAATGAAGTCCCCACCCTCATGCACCAGAGAGTGCAAACAGGGGAATGTCCAGAAACAAACAAGGGGCCTAGGGCAGTGGCACATGCCTGTAATTCCAGCACTTTGGGAGACCCAGGCAGGAGGCTCATTGGAGGCCAAGGAGTTCAACACCAGCCTGGGCAACATAACAAGACCCCATTTCTACAAAATATAAAAAATGAGCTGGGCATGGTGGTGTGCACCTGTAGTCCCAGCTGCTCGGGAGGCTGAGGTAGGAGGATTGCTTGAGCCTAGGAGTTGGAGGCTGCAGTGAGCCATGATCACACCACTGCACTCCAGCCTGGGCAACAGAGTGAGACGCTGTCTCCAAAAAGAAAGAAGAAAAAGAAAGGGGGGGGGGGCGGGGGAGGGAGGGGGAGAGAGGAAGGGAAGGGGGCGGGAGAGAGAGAAAGAAAAAAAGAAAAAGAAACAAACCAGAACTAACAAACCAGAACTGCAAATAAAAAACAGGAAGGGGTGAGCATGTGACACCAGGGAGCTCCCATCCTGTGCGTGTAGCTTCAATCCCTGGCACCTGGGTTGAGCCGCCGCTCAAACGCTAAGGAATGAATGCGCCAGGGCAGGGCTGCAGGGAAATCGAAGATAGCTGGATCCTTTTGGTGCCAGGTGATGGCGCCAGAGAGCACAGGATCCGGTCCCCGCGGGCCCCTCCAGCCCCCCTGCACCCTCGCTCCCCACCTTCATGCGGCTGTAGACGGTGTAGACGGGCGTGACCGGGTGGTGCTGGTGGGAGCCCAGCAGACCGCAGAGGCCACAGATGAGCTCCTGGTCTTTCTCGCAGAAGAGGCTGAGTGGGTTCCAGTGGTGCACGCAGACCTTGGGCTCCGGGTCCTCAGGGAACCTCAGGGCTTCGATCACCCGGGCCAGGGAGACGTTGGGCAGGGAGCTGCTGCCGTCCACCGCCTCCCGGCACACGAGGCAGCACAGCTCGGCGTCCAGGTGGTAGGACAGGGAGACCAGGCAGCCCTTGCAGTAGGAGTGGCCATACTGCAGCATCAGGGGCTCCTTGATGCTGCAGGCAGATGGGACACTGAAGCCGGTCCTCCAGCTCCAGCAGGCTCACCTGCCAAGCCATCCACATTCACTGCCTGGGCTGAAACACAGGCATCCGACCTCAGTCCTGTCCCCTCCCCTCCCCCTGTCCAGCACTCACCCACCACCCTCAACCCTAAGGAGCACCAGAATTTTAGAGGAAACACTGAGTCCTGGATCCCAGTCCTAACCCACATGACCTTGGGCTCCAGTTTCCCCAGCTGTAAAACAAAAGACTGCAGTGAAAAAACTGGTCCCTTGAAGATACCTGTGTGTGTGTGTGTGTGTGTGTCTACATTTTTTACTCAAATTTGGAGACAAGCATGAAAGGGACCATCTGCAGGGTCATTTGCAGTGACACTAATAATGCAAGGTCCAGCCCCAGCAGGCATCCGGACCTACAACTGGACAGCAAAACCCAGGCAAGCTCCCCACCTTCTAGATCAGTTACCAAACTTTCGAGAAACTGTTGAAAGCAAAAGTATAATAGAGATTCTAGAGGCCCACCTTCAAAGGATCTGCTTCAGGGGGTCTCCAGTGAGACCCAGAACTCTACATTTATAGGTGACACTCCCAGGTAATTCTAGAGAGCCTGGAACCCACAAGGCCTCTACCCTGATCTGCCACCTGCTCCCCTACGAAAGCTTGTCAATGACACAGGAGAAGCACCAGCAGCCCCCAGGGAGAGCCCGACATTGGAATACCTGGCTTCTCATGATCCGCTGGGCCTCCCACTACGGCCTCAAGCCAGCATCACTGGCTTTTCTTCTTCCCAGCAGGGAACAGCAGGCACAGAGTCAGAAGTGGGAAGCGCAGCTGGAGGCCTGCACCACTGCCTGGTCTCTGCCCCTTCTCTCCTCCCCTTTCCCAGCAACACCCCTGTGTCCCCAAGGTCACCAGAATCAGGTGGAAACTGGGTTACATCACGGGACTGGGGAGGCAGCCTTTGTTGGGCCTGCTCTGATAACATTCAGGTGCTGGCCTTGCCCTGTGGAGGAGGGGCAGAAACAGAGGGACAGGGTACACCGTCCACACCTCACGACCCCGACAGGAGCAGACAGGTGCTGGGAAACAGTTCTTTCTGAATCTCAATCTCTTGCTCTTACTCTCCTTTTTTTGGGCGGGGGGTCTGGGGGGTGGGGAAAGACAGTGTCTTGCTCTGTTGCCCAGGCTGGAGTGCAGTGGCGTGGTCACAGCTCACAGTAGCCTCCAACTCCTAGGCTCAAGCCATCCTCCTACCTCAGCTGCCTGAGTAGCTGGGACTACAGGTGCATGCCACCATGCCAAGCTAATATTTAAAAAATTTTTTGTAGATACTGGGTCTTGCTTTGTTGCCCAGGCTGGTCTTCAACTTCTGGGCTCAAGCAATCCTCCCACCTTGGTCTCCCAAAGTGCTGGGATTACAGGCAGGAGCCTTACTGCACCCAGCCTTCCGCCTCTCTCTCTTTTTCTAATACAAACTGGCAGATGATGGTTCAATCTCTCTATTTTTTTTTTTTTATTGTTTTATTTATTTTAGTAGAGACAGGGGTCTCGCTTTGTTGCCTGGGCTGGTTTTGAACTCCTGGCCTCAAGCAATCCTCCTGCCTCAGCCTCCCAAAGTGCTGGAATTACAGGTGTGAGCCACCAAGCCTGGCCTCTTTTTTTTTTTTTTTTTTAAGATATTCGAAAGTATCTTTATTTACTTAGATTTTTAAAATCGAGGTATAACATATACAAGTGTGCTAATCTTAACCACACAGCTTGATAAACACTTGATGTATATACACCCACTCTCAAGAACAAGATGTAAAGTGTTTCCAGAAAGCTCCCTCCTGCCTCCTCCCAGTCATAACTCCTAACAAGGAGAGCCACTGTCCTTATTACCATGTTGTCATGTGGCCTGTTTTTGAATTTCACATAAACAGCATCATATAGAATGTACCCTTTTGTGTCTGGTTTCTTTCACTCAAAAATATTGAATTGTGAGTTGTTTTTTATTTAATGTGAAGTCTTTCAACGTATAGAAATTCAATGACACTCTGTTATACAGGTTTTGTTTGTTTGTTTGTTTGTTTGTTTTTTGAGACAGAGTTTTGCTCTTGTTGCCCAGGCTGGAGTGCAGTGGCGCAATCCGGCTCACTGCAACCTCCACCTCCCAGGTTCAAGTGATTTTCCTGCCTCAGCCTCCCAAGTAGCTGGGGTTACAGGCGCCTGCCACCACGCCGGCTAATTTTTTGTATTTTTAGTAGAGATGGGGTTTCATCATGTGGGCCAGGCTGGTCTCAAACTCCTGACCTGGAGTGATCCACCCACTTTGGCCTCCCAAAGTGCTGGGACTACAGGTGTGAGCCACCGCGCCTGGCCTGTTATACAGTTAATGACTATTATGGTCATAATATACAATTGTGGTTTGAATGTATCCTCCTAATTTCATGTGTTGGAAACTTAACCCCCAATGGGGGCAGTATTGAAAGTTGGCTGTAGCCTACACCTATAATCCCAGCACTTTGGGAGGTCAAGACTGGAAGATCGCTTGAAGCCAGGAGTTCAAGACCAGCCTAGGCAACAAAGCTACAAACCATCTTACCAGCAAATTAAAAACTAAAAAATAAATTAGCTGGGCCTGGTGGTGCACGTCTGTAATCCCAGCTACTCGGGAGGCCGAGGCAGGAGGATCTCTTGAGCCCAGGAGGTGGCGGCTGCAGTGAGCTGAGATCGTCACTGAACTCCAGCCTGGGCTCAGAGCGAGCCTCTGTCAATCAATCAATCAATCAATCAGTGTCTTGTCTGGGCCTAAATTTCTCTAGAACACAATGGAAGAGGGAAAGTGAAAGAAGGTGGAAGTAACCCACAGCCGGGATCCCTGAACCCTGCTGGTGGCAAGTGGCTCTCGTGTCCTCACCAGGTTGCCCTGCAATCACATACTGCATCCTTCTTCCTGAACCTGCCCCACGTGCCCCACCACGCAGCCACTCTGAGGGCTCCTTCAAGGGCGGCAGCCCTGTCACTCACGTGTTCCAAAAGTGCTCCCCTGTGCCCTGACGGCCTCGCCATGTGTCCCATCATGCCCCACGCGCTCCCACTGTGTGCCCCACCTCGCACCCGTGCCCCATCATGCTCTGCGTGCTCGTTAGGTGCCCCATCTTTCCCCGCGCGCTCCCGTTACGTACCCAGCCTCGCGCCCCCGCAAGTGCCCCATCGTGCCCCGCGCGCTCCAATTACGTGCCCCATCATGTGCCGCACGCTCTGGTTACATGCCCCGCCTCGCGCTCCCGTACATGCCCCATCATGCTCGGCGCGCTCCCATTACGTGCCGCCACCTCACGCCCCTGCAAGTGCCCAACGTGCGCTGCGTGGTTCCGTTACGTGTCACATCATGTTTCGTGCGCTCCCATTACGGGCCGCACCTCGCGCCTCACTGTGCGACTTCTGTAGTTCCAGAGCTCGCGAGGGCCAGGGCCGTTGGCGGCGGTTGGAAGGAAACGATGAGTGCCTCCTCGTGGCCCCAGAATGGAATGCCGCCGTCGGTAGGGGTCTGCCGGGCATAAAGGGGCCTTCGGAACCCCACCAGAGTCACAGCCAGGGAGGGCAGCGGGGCGCACCAGGCCGAAGGCTCACACCACAGGGAGGGCAGCTAGGACATGGGGGGAAGCGCCTTAAACCAGGGAGTCCTGGAAGGGGACGACGCCTCCGGCCAGGTGAGGGCCCGGACGCTTCGGGGCGTCGACGCTAAAGGGGTGGCCGGGTGGGTCTGCGGCTCTGAGGCCTGGCTTTCATTCTCCCCCAGTCCCTGTACGAGCGGTTAAGTCAGAGGATGCTGGACATCTCGGGGGACCGGGGCGTGCTGAAGGACGTCATCCGAGAAGGAGGTGGAGACCTAGTGGCGCCTGATGCTTCGGTGCTAGGTACGCCCTGGGGCGGTTTGTCCGCAGGATCCATGTCATCGCACTCTCTGCTGGGGAGAGAGAGGCCACATTTTCAAAAAGCATTTAATGGGGTTGGAAATGCTTTGTTTGAAGTGGATTTTTGTTTTTGAAACGGGGTCTCGCTCAGTTGCCCAGGCTAGAGTGCAGTGGTGCGATCATAGCTTACTGCAGCCTCTGCCTCCTGGGCTCAAGTGATTCTCCAGCCTCAGCCTCCCAAACAAGAGATTTACAGGCGCGATCCACCATGCCCGGCTAATTTTTAATGTTTTTGTAGAGATGGGGCACTCTCTATGTTGCCCAGGCTGGTCTCAGACTCCTGGTCCCAAGTGACCCTCCCACCTCAGCCTCCCCAGTAGCTGGGATTACAAGCGTGAGCCGCTGCTTCTGGCCTGAATTAGTTTTTTAAAGAGGAAAGCTAAGGATCCCTATGTCCCCTTTGCCTGATGCTTCCACGAAGCTCTTGAACCTCTGAGCCGAAGGGCAGGCTCCCAAAATGCAGAGATTTATTCCTGTCCCTCGTGGTGTCGGGCAGCTTAAGCTCATCTGATCCCATTGTTTCTGTGTGATAATGAGAGACTCCATATTATAGAGGCGT